>NC_065584.1:159968707-160278082 GCF_024542745.1 Macaca thibetana thibetana | reverse complement strand
TATGACACTATAGACAACTATGTTCCTACTACAGAATCAATACTGACTCTTGTTAATATTTTGTTATATTTACTTCATCTCTTTTTTTTTTTTTTTTTGAGACAGAGTTTTGCTCTTGTTGCCCAGGCTGGAGTGCGATGGCGTGACCTCAGCTCACTGCAACCTCTGCCTCCTGGGTTCAAGCGATTCTTCTGCCTTAGCCTCCCAAGTAGTTGGGATTACAGGTGCCCACTACCAAGCCCAGCTAATTTTTTGTATTTTTCATAGAGACGGGGTTTTGCCATGTTGGTCAGGGTGGTCTTGAGCTCCTCACCTCAGGTGATCCACCCGCTTTGGCCGGCCTTTTTTTTTTTTCGAGGCGGAGTCTCACTCTGTCGCTCAGGCTGGAGTGCAGTGGCATGATCTCAGCTCACTGCAAGCTCCACCTCCTGGGTTCATGCCATCCTCCTGCCTCAGCCTCCCGAGTAGCTGGGACTACAGGTGCCTGCCACCACGCCTGGCTAATTTTTTTTTTTTTTTTAGTAGAGACGGGGTTTCACCATGTTAACTAGGATGGTCTCAATCTCCTGACCTCATGATCCACCTGCCTTGGCCTACCAAAGTGCTGGGATTACAGGCTTGAGCCACCGTGCCCAGCCGCCCCCCCCCCTTTTTTTTTAAGAGAGACATGTGTTCTTGCTCTGGGGGTTGGAGTGCAGGTGCGGTGGCACTGTCATAGCTTACGGCAGCCTCATCCTCCTGGGCTCAAGTGATTTTCTTGCCTTAGCCTTCCTAGTAGCTGGAACTAGAGGTGTGGGGTACCACATCTTGCTAATTTTTTTGAAGTTTTTGTAGAGATGGAGTCTTGCTCTGTTGGCCTAGGCTGGTCTCAAACTCCTGGGCTCAAGTGATTCTCCAACCTCAGCCTCCCAAAGCACTAGGATTTTAGGCATGAGCCACTGTGCCCAGCTATCTTTTTTGTTATTATATAAAAGAAAGAATTTATTATAAAGTTGAAATTCCTTCTAATCCTCATTCTTAGTTCTCCCCAGTCATCATAAGCAGCTACTAGTATGAATATGGTGTTTCTTCATAGTTTATTTTGTTTATACTGTTATATATACATAAGCAGTTATGAACAATATAGAGTATTATTTTATATGTGTGACCTTTGTAATTTCTTTGCTTTCAGTTAATATGTGCAAATAATTTTTTTTCAAAACCAAAAGTTCTAAAGAAGACAAGCAATGGCCGGGCGCGGTGGCTCACACCTGTAATCCCAGCACTTTGGGAGGCCGAGGCAGGCAGATCATGAGGTCAGGAGTTCGAGACCATCCTGGCTAACATGGTGAAACCCCATCTCTACTAAAAATACAAAAAAAAAATGTAGTCGGCCTGGTGGCGGGCACCTGTAGTCCCAGCTACTCCGGAGGCTAAGGCAGGAGAATGGCGTGAACCCGGGAGGTGGAGCTTGCAGTGAGCTGAGATCATGCCACTGCACTGCAGCCTGGGCGACAGAGTAAAACTCCATATCAAAAAAAAAAAGAGAAGACAAGCAATGACAAAATAAATAGCAAACTCTCATTTTACCCTCAGTTCCATTACCTATAATCATGTATTCAACTCTTGTAGCTGTTGCCCCTGGTATTTCATCCCTAATTCTAAATTAAAATGCTTATAATATGCCAGGCACAGTGGCTCATGCCTGTAATCCCAGCAATTTGGGAGGCTGAAGTGGGTAGATCATTTGAGCTCAGGATTTCAAGACCAGCCTGAGCAACATGGTGAAACCCTGTCTCTACAAAAATTACAAAAATAAGCTGGGTGTGGTGGCGTGTGTTTGTAATCCCAGGTACTTGGGAGGCTGAGGTGGGAAGCTCACTTGAGCCTGGGACGTTGAGGCTGCAGTGAGCCAAAATTGTGCCACTGGACTCCAGCTTGGAATACAGAGCAAGACTCTGTCTCAAAAAAACAAAAAAAAACTTAATAGTACTTTTAGTGACTTTTATTGTAGGTGCTCATTTAGCTCTTATACTATGTCTCCACTTTACTTTTGACTACTCTTCCGATATATAATAATTACATGTAACATTCTTAAATTAAATCATCATTGTACATTATTGTGACTATATAAATTATTTTTACTGGAGAGCTACATGGGCTACTATGAAATGATCAAATATATTAACAATTTTTTTTTTTTTTTTTTTTTTTTTTTTTTTAGTAGAGGTGGGATTTCACCATGTTGGCCAGGCTGGTCTCAAACTCCTGGCCTCAAGTGATTCACCTGCCTCGGCCTCCCAAAGTGCTGGGATTACAGGTGTGAACTACTGTGTCCAGCCTTTTTTGTTTTTTTTTTTTTTTTTAGACAGGCTCTCACTCTGTCACCCAGGTTGGAGTGCTCTATCTCGACTCACTGCAACCTCCGCTTCCCAGACTCAAGCAATTCTCTCGCCTCAGCCTCCAGAGTAGCTGGGACCACAGGCATGCTTCACCACGTCTGGCTAATTTTTTGCATTTCTGGTAGAGATGGGGTTTGGCCATGTTGCCCAGGCTGGTCCCAAACTCCTGAGCTCAGGCCATCCACCTGCTTCAGCCTCCCAAAGTACTGGGATTACAGGAATGAGCCACTACACCTGGCCTAATAATCTTATGAATTCAATTTTTTGTTTCTTCTAGAGTTAATTACCAAATTTTTTCATTTCCTGTAGTTTTCTGTGTACGTTCCTCATTCTTTCTCTTTTTTTCTTTTTGTTTTTTGGTTTTTTGATGTTACCCACGCTGGAGTGCAGTGGCGCGATCTCGACTCACCGCAACCTCCACACCCTGGGTTCAAGCGATTCTTGTATCTCAGCCTCCTGAGTAGCTGGGATTATAGGCACCTGCCACCTCGCCCAGCTAATGTTTTTTGGTATTTTTATTAGAGACATGGTTTCACCATTTTGGCCAGGCTGGTTTTGAACTCCTGACCTCAAGCGATCTGCCCACCTTGGCCTCCCAAAGAGATGGGATTATAGGTGTGAGCCACTGTGCTTGGCCCTTCATTATTTTTCTATATGCACAATCAGAATTTTTTTTTTTTTTTTTTTTTTGAGACGGAGTCTCGCTCTGTGGCCCAGGCTGGAGTGCAGTGGCCGGATCTCAGCTCACTGCAAGCTCCGCCTCCCGGGTTTACGCCATTCTCCTGCCTCAGCCTCCCGAGTATCTGGGACTACAGGCGCCCGCCACCTCGCCCGGCTAGTTTTTTGTATTTTTTAGTAGAGATGGGGTTTCACTGTGTTAGCCAGGATGGTCTTGATCTCCTGACCTCGTGATCCGCCCGTCTCGGCCTCCCAAAGTGCTGGGATTACAGGCTTGAGCCACCGCGCCCGGCCCAGAATTATTTTACAGTGTCATCATTAGTTTCCAAGTGATTGAATGTATCAGATAGTCAATGGTGAATTTTTTTTTTCCTGAGACCTCACTTTCAGAACTTTTTCTTTCGTTCTAGTCTAAACTGTGGTTGGTTATTCTGTAGGCTTGTTCCTCACTTTTTATCTTGTAATTTTCCCTCTTTCCTTTGTTGGATCTTGTTTCCTAATTGTAGACCATCTTCTTTCTTTACTTTTATTCTGTTTTGCTAGAGTATAAAACTCTAGGTTGGAAATAACTTTATCTCAGAATTTTTAAGGCAATGCCTTTCCAATTACTAGTTATGCTGTCTGTGAATTGTCTGATCTTATTCTTTCTCAATCTATTTATTTGTTTGTTTGTTTGTGATGGAGTCTCACTCTGTCGCCCAGGCTGGGGTGCAGTGGCACAATCTCGGCTCACTGCAACCTCCACCTTCTGGGTTCAAGTGATTCTCCTACCTCAGCCTCCTGAGTTGCTGGGACTACAGGCGTGTGCCATCATGCCCACCTAATTTTTGTATTTTTGGTAGAAATGGAGTTTCACCATGTTGGCCAGGCTGGTCTCAAACTCCTGACTTCAGGAGATCTGCCCTTCTTGGCCTCTCAAAGTGCTCGGATTGCAGGAGTGAGCCACTTCACCCAGTCTAAATTTCTTAAACAGAAAAAGAAATTATCTTTAAAATGCTCAGGGAAGAAAAAAGAAAAACAATAGATCATTTAAAAGGATTGAGAGAGGCTGGGCATGGTGGCTCACGCCTGTAACCCCAGCACTTTGGGAGGCCGAGGAGGGCAGATCACCCGAGGTCAGGAGTTCAAGACCAGCCTGGCCAACATGGCGAAACCCTGTCTCTACTAAAAATATAAAAATCAGCCAGGTGTGGGGAGGCTCCTGTAATCCCAGCTACTCCGGAGGCTAAGGCAGAATCCCTTGAACCTGGGAGGCGGAGGTTGCCATGAGCTGAGATTGCGCCACTGCACTCCAGCCTGGGGGACAGAGCGAGACTCTGACCCCGCCACGCCCCCCAAAAAATTAACAATGATGTGCCTTAGTGTAGGTCCTCTTTTAAAATTTATTACAATGGTTACTTGATAGATTCTTTTAATCTGAAGGCTTGTTATTTAGTTACAGGGTTTTTCTTGTTACATTGTTTTTTAAATGATTTCTTTCCTTGCATTATGTTAGTTCTCTCTATATATATATGTAAATATATATATATTCCTATCAGTCTGGTTGGATCTTCTAGAGTAAGAATTGACAAACTTTTCCTTAAAAGACAAGATAGTAAATATTTCAGTATTGTGGGGCTTACAGTCTTTGTTACAAGTACTCAACCCTGCCAAAATATACTTAGTGAGTACAGAAATAAATGAGCTTGACTGTGTTCCAATAAAACTTTATTTACAAAAACAAGTAACCAGGGCATAGTTTACTGACTCAACACTGTCAATATATACTTAGTGAGTACAGAAATAAATGGGCTTGACTATGTTTCAGTAAAACTTCATTTACAAAATCAAGTGGCCAGGGCATAGTTTACTGACTTGTGTCTCAGAATGATTCTCTTAACTTTCTTCATTTTTTTCTTTTTTTTTTTTTAATTAAATGAGACAGTCTCGCTCTGACGCCTAGGCTGGAGTACAGTGGTGCAATTTCAGCTCACTGCAACCTCCACTTCCCGCGTTAAAGCGATTCTCATGCCTCAGCCTCCTGAGTAGCTGGGACTACAAAGCGCACACCACCACGCCTTGCTAATTTTTATATTTTTAGTAGAGACAAGTTTCAACATGTTGGCCAGGCTGGTCTTGAACTCCTGACCTCAAGTAATCCGCCCGCCCCATCCTCCCAAAGTGCTGGGATAACAGGCATGAGCCACTGTGCCTGGCCAGTTTTTCTCATATTTTCATCACTTTTTTCATTTTGTTTTGTATTCTGGAAATTTCCTCAACTTTCTCTTTTATCTCATCTATTAAAATTCTTATTTTTGATATTATTTTTAATTTCCAAGAGCTTTTCTTCTCTGTTCCTTTTTCATTGTACTCTTCTTATTTTATGTATAATTGTATCATCTCTTTTCTCTTTGAGGATATTAATGATAGCCTTTTAGAGGTTTTCTCTTACTGACTCTTTTTTAAAACTTCTGTAGCCCCCATGTGTTTGAATTATGAGTTTTTCCATTTGTTTGTTTTTTGTTTGATTTTGAGACAGGGTCTCACTTTGTCACCCAGGTTGGAGTGCAGTGATGCAATCATAGCTCACTACAGCTTCTGTCCCCCAAGCTTAGGTGATCCTCCTACCTCAGCTTCCTAAATAGCAGGGACTACGGGTATGTACCACCATGCCCAGCTGATTTTTAAAATTTTCAGTAGAGACAAGGTCTTGCTATGTTGCCCAGGCTGGTCTTTGAACTCCTGAGCTCAAGTGATCCTCCACCTTGGCCCTCCCAAAGAGTTAGGATTACAGGCATCAGCCGCCATGACCAGCCTGAATTGTGTTATTTGAATTGTGTATTAAAGTATTTGTGTTATGGGCTTTCCTTAATTACATTGAGATCCTTGGCTTTTAGTTCACATTTATGGTCCTTAAAAGCTGCATGGTTACGAAAGCAGATAGTGATGAACAAAAACAAAAACAAGCTCCATGGAAGCTCGTTTTGCATGGATGAGCTTCAGATTATAATGATCAGACAACTAGCTTGTTGTTGGGTATACTCCAAATGACAGAATTCTTTAACCTGATGCTGTTTACTTTATCCAGAGAAGAGTTCTCCCATCCTTTGGATCCACTGATGGGATCTGAGCTTGAATATGAGTGTAGGACAGGACAGTGAAAATGGGTCAGGGATTTTCACTGTATAACATTCAGATTTTCATTTTATTCCCATTTTTAGCTCTGTTCCTCACCTTGCTTTCCATGGTAAGGGAGTTCTGAGGGTGTGCCATCTTGTCTCTCTATAGGTACCTCCCTTGGTCCTAGCTTCTATGTTTGGCCATGTCAGCCAAAATCCTCCTGATTTTTCTCTGTCAAAATGGGTTGAACACTCTTTGTGTGCTGATGTCTCCACTGTCACTTTTTGGGTTTGTAGTGAATATTCCTTTATCATCATTTTAGTGAAGCTACTGGGTGAATGGAGTGGAGTCAATATGTGTTAGACTGGCATTTAAGGTCAGGCTTGGTGACTCACACCTATAATCCCAGCACTTTGGGAGGCTGAGGCGGGAGGATTGCTTGAGTCCAGGAGTGTGAGACCAGCTTGGGCAATGTGGCAAAACCCTTTCTCTACAAAAAATTTAAAAATTAGCTGGGCGTGGTGGTGTTCATCTGTAGTCCTAGCTACTCCTGGGCTCAGGATCACTTGAGCCCAGAGAGATTAAGGCTGCAGTGAGCTGTGATTGTGCCAGTGGACTCCAGCCTGGGTGACCCTGGAAACCTTTGAGATGTCTCAAAAAGAAAATGAAATTGGAATTTAGGAGATTTGGTTTGAAAATCTTTTGACAAATAAGTAGTAGAAATTTTTATCTGCAGCTAGAGTTTTTTTGGTGGTATGCCCCATTACTCTCCCCTTCTCTCCCTCTCTCTTTTTTACTAATGTGCTCCTCATCTCTGTCTGAGACCTTATCAAAATGGATTTTGCCACCCATATTTCTACCAGTTTTCTGATCAGTATCACTTAGGTAATCTCTAAGAAGATTGAGGCTTTCTCTACAGCTCTCCTTTTTCTGATCCCTTACTAGAATAGACTTTTATGCCTGTTTATGGCAACATAGGCTTTTTCTGCATGTACTTCCAAATTCTATCAGCTCTGTCCATTAACCAGTTCCAAAGCTGCTTCCACATTTTTAGTTATTTGTTACAGCAGCACCCCACTTCTTAGTACCAATTTCTGCCTTGGCCGTTTGGCAGAAAGAGAGAAAGAGTGGGGACTCCCATCCCCACTCTTTCTCTCTCTTTTTAAATTTAATTAATTAATTTATTTTTATTTTTTGAGATAGAGCCTTGCTTTGTCACCCAGACTGGAGTGCAGTGGTGCGATTTTGGCTCACTGCATCCTCCACCTCCCAGGTTCAAGTGATTTTCTTGCCTCAGCCTCCTGAATAGCTGGGATTACAGGTGTGTGCCATCACACTTGGCTAATTTTTGTATTTGTAGTAGAGGCGGGGTTTCATCATCTTGGCCAGTCTGGTCTTGAACTCCTGACCTCAGGTGATCCACCCGCCTTGGCGTCCCAAAGTGCTGGGATTACAGGCATAAGCCACCATGCCCAGCTTCTCTCTCTTTTTTTTTTCTTAAGTCAAGGTGTCTCTCCGTCACCCAGGTTGGTGTGCAGTGGCACCGTCATAGCTTACTGCAGCCTTGACTTCCTGGGCTGAAGCAGTCCTTCCACCTTAGACTCCTGAATAGCTAAGAGTACAGGTGTGTGCCATGATGCCTGGCTAATTTTTTGACTTCTCTCTAGAGATAAGTTCTCATTAGTCCAGGTGTGGTGGCTCATGCCTGTAATCCCAACACTTTGGGAGGCCGAGACGGGTGGATCACGAGGTAAGGAGATTGAGACCATCCTGGCTAACATGGTGAAACCCCGTCTCCACTAAAAATACAAAAAATTAACCAGGTGTGGTGGCGGGCGCCTGTAGTCCCAGCTACTCCGGAGGCTGAGGCAGGAGAATGGTGTGAACCCGGGAGGTGGAGCTTGCAGTGAGCCAAGATCGCGCCACTGCACTCCAGCCTGGGCAACAGAGCGAGACTCCGCCTCAAAAAAAAAAAGAAAAAAAAGAGAGAGAGATAAGCTCTCATTACATTTCCCAGAGGGGTCACAAACTCCTGGTCTCAAGCAATCCTCTTGCCTCCCAAAGTGCTGGGACTACAGGTGTGAGCCACCATGCCTGGTTTCCCTCTGTCTTTTGAATGGAGATATGTTTACTTTTAGTAGTAGTATGTACTTACCACAAAAAATGTTAAATGATATGGAACTGTATGGGCTAGAGATTGAAAAGCTTCCATGTCTCTACCCCTAAGAGTAATTGACACCCCTTTTGCATAGTCAGACTTTGTACATACATACTGTCCCTACTTTTTCTTTATTCTTGCTTGTTTGTTTCATTTCCTTCAGGTCTCCGGGAAACCTAGAGAAAAACCGTTATGGGGATGTACCCTGCCTGGACCAAACTAGAGTGAAGCTAACAAAGCGAAGTGGCCATACTCAGGTAGACAGATAAATGTAATCTTTTTACATGCACTGGGGGAAATTGAGCTTCTTCCAGAGTTAAGCTTACTAATACTTTAGTAGAATAAAAGTAGACTCCGAGGCCAGAGAGATTAGGTTTGAGTTTATATTTTGCTACATACTAGTCTGTGACCATAGGCAAGTCCTTGAATGCCCATCTCACAGTATTGAGTGGAAATTAAATGAAATTCTTTATATGAATGCTGATAGTGCAAGGTCTGATATATTGTAGGTGCTTCATAGGTGTTAAATTATTTATCCTTTACTCCTTAGTTGTAAAGTCATGGTCATATAGTCCAATTCCTTTGGTGAGTATATATGCATCAATACAAAGCAACCTTGATTTTAAGTGACCTCTGATTTCTCCATCTGTATCTGAGGAAACTGTCGACAACTTATGTATACATAAATGTCTAGGGATAGAGATGAAATGGTCAAATGACTATTTATTTAATATATTAATTTGATTATATCTACATGTTAAAAACCTCATATGTAATCTATTACGAGATATTTAACAAACATTTTATTCAAACACTTTACATACACCTTTAACTAAAGTTAAAGGTGTCTTTAGTGTCTTTGTCACATTTGAGCCACTTTTTTTTCTCCCTCAAGACAGAGTCTTGCTTTATTGCCCAGGCTAGAGTACAGTGATCACAGCTCACTGCAACCTTGACCTCCTGGGCTCAAGTGATTCTTGTACCTCAGCCTCCCAAGTAGCTGAGACCACAGGCATGTGCCACATACCTGGCTAATTTTAAAATATTTTTGTAGAGACAAGTTCTCACTATGTTGCCCAGTCTGGTCTTGAACTCTTGTGCTCAAACAATCCTCTTGCGTCAGCCTCACTAAGTGCTGGAATTACAGGCCACTTTTTGAGTCAGTCTAACAAGGTTTTCCAGAGTACAGTGTCTTTATTTATTTTTAAGTGTGTGGCATTGTGACTGAAATTTTATCCTAAAACAGGAAAATCTGTTAGGGTAACATTAGGACAAGTTGGTTTTTTAATTCATCCTGCGTCTTATGCATCCCCTATAATGTGATTCATTCACTTATTCCTTTGTAAAATCCTTAAAAAAAAAATAGAGAGACAGGGTCTTACTCTGTTACCCAGACTGGAGTGCAGTGACTTGATCATAGCTCACTGCACCCTTGAACTTCCGGGCTCAAGCGATCCTCCCACCTCTGCCTCCTAAGTAGCTGAGACTACAGGCACATGCCATTACACATGCCTGATTTTTTTTTTTTAATTTTTGTAGAGCTAGGGTCTCACTCTGTTGCCCAGGTTCCTCCTGGGCTCAAGCAATCCTCTTACCTTGGCCTCCCAAAGTGCTGGGATTACAGGCATGAGCCAGTGTGCCTGGCCATAAATTCCTTTTTAATATAACTTGTTTATAGCAACATCCAACCTTAGAATTTTGAGATGAATGACTAAATTATTATCTTCCTTTTTTTCCCTTCTGATATACCAATTTTATTAGGTGATGTCTCTAAAAAAACCAGTTTTGTTAGGTGATCTCATAAAAAAAAAAAAAACAGCATTGACTGAGGTGTTGTTCAAAGTAAAGTTATTTTATTTTTATTTATTTATTTTTTTTGAGATAGAGTTTCGCTCTTGTTGCCCAGGCTGGAGTGCAATGGCGTGATCTCAGCTCACTGCAACCTCCACCTCCCGGGTTCAAGCGATTCTCCTGTCTCAACCTCCTGAGTAGCTGGGATTACAGGTGCATGCCACCACACCCAGCTAATTTTTGTATTTTTAGTAGATACGGGTTTCATCATTTGGTCTCGAACGCCTGACCTGAGGTGATCTGCCTGCCTTGACTTCCCAAAGTACTGGGATTACAGGCATGAGCCACTGCGCCAGCAAAGTAAAGTAATTTAAATAGTACCTCTTTAACATGATACACACTGTAAGGACTTGTTATATCCCTTCTCTTTCTGGGGAATAATTTTTGGAAAAATTATTGCCTTGTATTTGGGCATATATGATATGTGGGTTGGGACCCCAGGATCATGGTTTCCAACTCTCTTGTCCCTGTTGTTTCAAGCACATAAACTGAATTCACAGCCTTATCCAGGACCCTTGGAGAAGATTTTCCTGCAGGAGCATTTGAGCTAAGAGACTGGCTGGCTGGAGGGTAAATTCATAAGTACTGCTGAGATCATCATCATATATGCCCTGAAGGAGTAGAGTACAGCGGTTGAGTTGGGGCTTTGGAGTCAGAGATATCTGTATTTATCCATTTTGTTGATTTCCCTGTCTCCAGTACCTACAACAGTGCCTGATACGTATTAGACACTCAGGACATATTTGTGAATCAGTGAATCTTAGTGTACCGGGAGACTCTTCTAGTCATCCTGTGGTTAATATGAAGATCATTGTCTGATTTGTAGTCCCTCTCCTTACTGAAACATTAGTGGAGGCTTTATTTTTATAGCAAATGGAGTATTTAGGCTTTTGTTTGTTTTATTTTGATTTTAGTGTTTTTTTTGACATTATTCACTTTGGGGGGTTAGGAAAGCAAAAAAAAAAATTATTTACTTAGCTTTGGGGACTTAACACTGTCATGAAATTTCCACCTATGGGGCTATTTTTCCATTGTTTCCTGATATTTAGTTGTTTTTAAATTTTAATTGATAAAATTTTATATATTTATGGTATACAGTATAATATTTTAAAATATTGTGCATTGCAGAGAGGCTAAGTCAAGCTAGTTAACATATGCATTACTTCACATATTTACCTTGTTTTGTGGTGAAAACACTTAAAATCTGCTGTCCGCAATTTTCAAGTATACAATACCTTGTTAATTGGAGGATTCAGGCTTTTTAGTGACTTGTTCACTTGATTTGCTTCTGGAATTTTAAAGCTGTTAGTCCCAGTTTCTGTTGAACACGGCTACCTTAATCTGTTTGGGCTGCTGCAAGAAAAATACCACAGGCAGGATGGCTTATAAACAACAGAAATTTATTTCGCACTATTGTAGAGTCTGGGAAGTCCTAGATCAATGTGCTGGCAGATTTGGGGTCTGGTGAGGGCCCCTTCTTGGTTCATAGACCACCGTCTACTCATTGCATCCTCACATGGCAGAAGGGAAAGGGGTGAGGGAGCACTTCAGAACTCTTCTGTTTTACAAGGGTACTAATCCCATTTGTGAGAGCTCTGTCCTCATGGTCCTCATCACTCAATCACCTGTCTCAAGGCCCCATCTCCTAATACCATTACATTGAGGGTTTGGGGTTGGGATGTATACATTTAAAGTTATGGGGGACACAAATGTTCAGTCTATAGCAATGGCCCATAACATAGTGTGCCGGGTTTGTTCTTCCTGCTATTTCAATTTGCCCCCAAGTATATACTTTGTCTCTGGGTCATTTTCAGTTTTGAGATGGAGTCTCGCTCTGTCGCCCTGGCTGGAGTGCAGTGGCACGATCTCAGCTCACTGCAAGCTCCGCCTCCTGGGTTCACACCATCCTCCTGCCTCAGCCTCCTGAGTAGCTGGAACTACAGGCGCCCACCACCACGCCCGGCTAATTTTTTTGTTTTGTTTTGTTTTGTATTTTTAGTAGAGACGGGGTTTCACTGTGTTAGCCAGTATGGTCCCGATCTTCTGACCTCGTGATCCGCCCATCTCGGCCTCCCAAAGTGTTGGGATTACAGGGGTGAGCCACTGTGCCCAGCCTTTAATATCCAATGATTCTTCCAAAGTTGCTGAAATTAAAAATTTTAATTCCCTGGGAATTAAAAATCAGCAGTCTCAGAGACCAATGCTAAAGCTGATAGTTCTTAGTTATAAAGCAATAATGTAAAGAAGTGACAATTCTTTTCGAAGCATGAAGTTAGTTCCTCCTTATGTTCTTACTAATGTTGACTGGCATATACCAGGTAAATCTTTTGTACTTTTCCATACCTTCTCCCTTGGTCCTCAAGAGGTTATACCATTTGTATGTGCCAGGTTGAGTAGAGGATAGGCTTAGGCTAACTGCACCCTGGATTGAGAAGCCTGTTTGGAAGTGAGTGAGGCTTTTAGCATGCTGAGTCTGCTGCAAGTGGTCTGTTAGCTCAGTGAAGTTGTCTGAGTTAGGGTAGGACAGTAATCGTATGAGGCCAATACTAGCTGCTATGGGAGGGAAAACTGTGAGTTTATCACTCCACTATTTAGTCAAAGAAATAGTTTCTAAGGAGGAAAGTCTTGACTAAATAAGTAGTAGAGTGATAAACTGGTAGACTGACTGGCTAAGGAACACAAATCCAAATAACACGGGTTTGACCATGAGGTAGAGATATCTTACGAGGTTAGCTATGGAATACTGACAGTTCAGACTGCCCTCCCAGTGATAGGACCCACAGGAGAAAGAGTGATAGGTTGAGGAAAGTCAGTCTGACCTCTCTGTAGTGCAGTGGGTTATGAGTTTTCCCTAGTTTGCTATTGAAACTTTT
Source organism: Macaca thibetana thibetana (assembly GCF_024542745.1). Classification (NCBI taxonomy): domain Eukaryota; kingdom Metazoa; phylum Chordata; class Mammalia; order Primates; family Cercopithecidae; genus Macaca; species Macaca thibetana. Next base: position 160,265,042 of record NC_065584.1, on the reverse strand, counting down.
CTTTTGTCCTCTGTAACCCTTCACACCTTCCCTTATCCATTCTACTGCCTCCATCCATTCAACTCTCAACTAGTTATACTATAACATGAAACTGCAGCTGATCCATGTTTCTCTTTTATCAGCCTGGATCAAAGGATCTTTTGAGTAGGTATTAATAAAAAATGATGTTGAAGTAATTAAGACTGAGGACATTAGAAGGTGGGAGAATACCCTGGAAGAGAGGGAGTCAGGAGCTATTCATTGAGATGCCTTTGAATTTGACTGGAAGTTGCTTTGCATTAATTCAGGTAGTAATGGAGTTCAGGTGTATGGCCTGCCCTGTTAATGGTCCTAAGTATGAGGTGTAGCTTTATTTCTTCTCCATTCACATTTTGCCTTTTTGTGTATGGCAGGACGGACCAGATATTCCTACTTGCTTGCCTTGCTCATTTGGTCCTGTGCTACAGTGTTGCAAGTCCTGATGGACCCTTTTCTTGTAAATAACAGTTTCTGTTGAGTTATAGTTCACTCTGGCATACTGCCACTGTTACTACTTGAGATGTCACTGGGGCAGTTACTACTGTTAATACTTGAGACTGTCATTAGGAGACTGAATGAAGGGGAACAAACATAGAAATGAAAACTTAAGACAAAAATAACTACTCTAAAGGAAGGGTAACATGGGGAAGAAGAAGACATCTCCCTACTTCTACTGAGCAAAGGCAGCCCTGAGCTTCTACAGCCCTTTGTATTTATTGGGTAGCAAGAGCAGGGAGGAGGAGGTAACTATTGGTCAGCTGCTTAATTGATCACAGGTTCATATTATTGTTGACAGGCTTCAGATGTGCCTAATCACAAGCAACACTTGTGCCTTGGTCGTGACTGCCCTCGGCATTCCTTCTTGGTGGCAGACGCAGTTTGTCAGTTTGCTAACATCCTGCTTTCATGAGAAGTTTGCTTTTTGCTCATATAGCCTCCAGTGGTATACTGAGTTGATCATGACCCTCATTCTTTCGGCCTCCAACAGTTCACATACCATACAATTTACCTATTTAAAGTATGTAAGTCGCCAGGCGCAGTGGCTCACGCCTGTAATCCCAGCACTTTGGGAGGCCGAGGCAGGCAGATCACGAGGTCAGGAGATCAAGACCACGGTGAAACCCCGTCTCTACTAAAAATACAAAAAATTAGCTAGGCATGGTAGTGGGCACCTGTAGTCTCAGCTACTCGAGTGGCTGAGGCAGGAGAATGGCATAAACCCGGGAGGCGGAGCTTGCAATGAGCTGAGATTGCGCCACTGCACTACAGCCTGGGCGACAGAGTGAGACTCCATCTCAAAAAAATAATAATAATAAAAATAAAGTATATAAGTCAATGGCTGTTAATATATTCACAGAGTTGTGCAACCATCACCACAATCAACTTTAGAACATGTTTTTCATTTCCCAAAGAAACCTCACACCCTTGGCAGTTACTACCTATTTCCCTCTAACCCACCCTAATTTATTTCCTATCTCCATAGATTTGCCTGTTCTAGGGATCTCATACAAAGAGAATCCTAGACTATGTAACTTCTTGTGTCTGGCTTCTATTACTTAGCGTAATGTTTTCTAGGTCCATCCATGTCATAGCATGTATTATCACATCACTCCTTTTTACTGCCAAATAATATTCCATTGTATGGATATACCACCTTTATTCATTTATCAGTTGAAGGACATTTGAGTTGTTTCCATTTTTGGCTATTATGAATAATGCTGCTATGGATATTTATGTATAAGGTTTTGTATGGACGTATGTTATTATTTTGCTAAGGAGTGGAATTGCTGGGTCATATGGTAACTTTTTAATCTTTTGAGGAACAACCAGGCTGTTTTCTAAAGTAACTGCAGCATTTTACATTATCACTAGCAATGTATAAGCACGGTATACATGTGTATGAGGGTTTCAGTTTTTCCACATCCTTGCCAGCAATATTATCTATAATTGATATCTGTAGTCATCCTAGTGGGTGATTAGTATCGTGGTATGGATTTGCATTTCCCTGATGGCTAATGATGAAAGATTTTTTTTTTTTTTTTTTTTTTTTTTTGAGACGGAGTCTTGCTCTGTCACCCAGGCTGGAGTGCAGTGGCACCATCTTGGCTCACTGCAAGCTCTGCCTCCTGGGTTCATGCCATTCTCCTGCCTTAGCCTCCTGAGTAGCTGGGACTACAGGTGCCTGCCACCATGCCCAGCTATTTTTATTTTTATTTTTTTTTTGTATTTTTAGTAGAGATGGGGTTTCACTGTGTTAGCCAGGATGGTCTCGATCTCCTGACCTCGTGATCCACCCTCCTCGGCCTCCCAAACTGCTGGGATTACAGGCGTGAGCCACCATGCCTGGCATAAGTTTTTAATTTTAATATAGTTTATCTCTTTTCTATTGTCACTTATGCCTTTGGTGTCATATCTGTCATATCTGTGAAGACTTTGCCTAAACCAAGGTCACAAAGATTTACTCTTACCTTACATTTTATTCTGAGAGTTTTAATAGTTTTAATCCCTTACATTTGGTCTTTGATCCATTTTGCAGTTTTTGTGTATGGTGTGAGGAAGGAGTCAGCTTGATTTCTCTGCATGTAGATATCTACTTGTCCCAGCACCATTTATTGAACTGAGGGTTTGAGCTGACCATTTCACTGCTCATTTTCTGCTCAACAAGAAGAGAATATTCACACCTTGGGTTTTACTTACTGAGTACATCATTTTATGACCCAAATGGTATATTCTGTGTAGCTATAGTGATGTCTCCTTTTTTATCATTAGACAGATTACATCAATGCCAGCTTCATGGATGGCTACAAGCAGAAGAATGCTTACATTGGCACACAAGGTAAGCTGGTCCGTCCCTTCCATGTTGATTTTGTGCCATCTACTTATGATTCCTTGTGCCAAATGATAGCATAATTTTTAAACGAATGGTAACTTGAGTGGAGGTTTTGGCCACTAGATCCTGGCCTTTTATAAAGATTGGTGGTGGTTGAGAAAAGCAGATAAGAAGTCTGGGGTTTCTGTACCAGGTGTGCCTGGAAACTCACCGCATGGAGATAAACTGGAGATTTAAACACATAACACTACGGCCTGCAAGTTTTGGGGCTATTTCTTAATATTGGCAAGGGTGTAGGGTATCAGAATTCATCAGCCAGTGAGCTCTTCATGCTCTTCCTCTCTAGTAAGAGGCCAAGAATAGCGGACACCCCAGAGATTGAGTCCAATCTAGGAATGAGTATTGCTGTCCTAATAGGCCTAGGCTGGTTCCTATACCATCACAGAGCACTCCAATAAATGTTCTGACATAGATAGTATGTGCTAGTAAGTCTGACAGTGAAAACTGAACTCTAGGAGGATTTCTCATTTTTTTTCTCTCTCTTTTGAGACGGAGTCTTGCTCTTTCACCCAGGCTAGAGTGCAGTGGCACCACCTCAGCTCACTGCAACCTCCACCTCCCGGGTTCAAGTGATTCTCCTGCCTCAGCCTCCTGAGTAGCTGGGACTACAGGTGTGTGCTACCACGCCCAGCTAATTGTTGTATTTTTAGTAGAGACTGGGTTTCACCATGTTGGACAGGCTGGTCTCGAATTCCTGACCTCGTGAGCTGCCCGCCTCGGCCTCCGAAAGTGTTGGGATTATAGGCATAAGCCACCATGCCTGGCCTCTAGGAGGATTTCAGATGGAGTTTCTATAACTGTTCCTATGATCCTAGTACTCTTTCTGACCTGGCCTCTCCATCTCAAGAATATCATGTCACTTTCAAAGATGATAGGAGGAAATCATAACACAAAAAGACAACAAACCATCAACGGGCATAAGGCCCTTTGACCACTGCAGAGCAAGATATGGTGGATACCTCCTTAATCAAGTGATCAAACTTAGTATCACCAGTAAAGGACAAAGGGACATTATGTATACCTCCTGATATGATACATTGAGAAATAAATATCACCTGCATTGTGTATTGCGAGTTTTAAAATCTGAATCTAGTTATGGGAAACACTCCAGATTGTGTGACATACTATAAGAAAATTGGCTCAGACTCTCCAAAGTTAATGCCATAAAAAACAAAAAGGCAGAGAACTGTTCTAGATTAAAGGGAGACTAAAGAGAACCATGGCCGGACACAGTGGCTCACACCTGTAACCCCAGTACTTTGGGAGGCTGAGGTGGGAGTATCACTTGAGCCCACGAAGCAGAGGTTGCTGTGAGCCGAGATTGCGCCACTGTACTCCAGCCTGGCTGACACAGCGAGATCCTGCCTCAAAAATAAATAAATAAATAAAAAGGCTGGGCGCAATGACTCACACCTGTAATTCCAGCACTTTGGGAGGCCAGGGCAGGTGGATCACCTGAGGTCGGTAGTTCGAGACCAGCCTGACCAACATGGAGAAACCCCATTTCTACTAAAAATACAAAATTAGCCGGGCGTGGTGGCACATGCCTGTAATCCCAGCTACTTGGGACGCCGAGGCAGAAGAATCGCTTGAACCCAGGACGCGGAAGTTGCAGTGAGCCAAGATTGCGCCATTGCACTCCAGCCTGGGCAACAAGAGCGAAACTCCGTCTCAAAAAGAAAAAAAATAAGAGGATCTGTGATTAGATCCTCAATTGGGAGAAAAAAACTATTGAAGACAAACTATTGAGACAATTGGAGACTTTGTGTTAGCCAACATTATATCCATGTTTAATGTATGCTTAAGGTGATAATGGTATTCTTGTATAGGAAGATGTCCTTGTTTTCCTAGTAAATGCTCAAGTATTTGGGAATAAAATATCATAATGTCTGCAACTTCTTTATTTTTAATTAATTAATTTTTTGAGATGGAGTTTTGCTCTGTCGCCCAGGCTGCAGTGCAATGATGTGATCTTGGCTCACTTCACCTTCCACTTCCAGGGCTCAAATGATTCTCCTGCCTCAGCCTCCCAAGTAGCTGGGATTACAGGCACCTGCCACCATGCCCAGCTAATTTTTGTATTTTTGGTGGAACCAGGGTTTCGCCATGTTGCCTAGGCTGGTCTTGAACTCCCGGCCTGAAGTGATCTGCCTACCTCAGCTTCCCAAAGTGCTGGGATTACAGGCATCAGCCACTGTGCCTGGCCTATATTTCTACTAATGATGTAATCTAATGAGAAGACCTATTATATATCAGATGCATAAATGCTATCTAATTATTATAGAGACTCTGCAAGGGAAGTTTATTAATTTATAGATGAGCAAACTGAAACCCAAAAGTTGACATGACCTTGGACCATGCAGCTAGTAAGTGACAGAACCAGGGTTTGAACCCATGTTTGCTTGATTCAGAAGTTTTTACAAGCCAAGTCAGTGGATTGTTTCACCTATGTCAGTATAAACTGCTGACTTTATTTCTTGAGAGAAGTCTACTGTTAAAGGGTCTAAGCTGGGAAGTACAACTTTCCCTTCTAAGTATCTCTCTTGAGCCTGTGAGAAGTTTGCCCAGTCTGAGTCTGGTAACTGAGTTACCATGTGCTCTGACTGCTCAGTACTCCAATTCTGCTAGTTGTCTGAATGTGGAAAATGAAGTATATGAGAGTTGCTGTGGTGCAGGAGAGTAGGATGTGGATGAGGCTGAGGGTCAGAGATGTGGAAAAGGTGTCCTTACTGTCTTCTTGATGTGTATACTAGGGTAATGCATGTCCATTGTGGAACATTTAGAAAATAAAAATAATCCCTTATAACCCTAGGACCCAGAGATAATGTTAACATTTTACAGTGTCTCCTCCTAGACCTTTATCTATGCATACATGCAGATATAGGCATACAAAATATTTAACCAGGCTGGGCACAGCAGCTCAAGCCTGTAATCCCAGCACTTTGGGAGGCCGAGGTGGGTGAATCACCTGAGGTCAAGAGTTTGAGACCAGCCTGGCCAACATGGTGAAACCTTGTCTCTACTAAAAATACAAAAGTTAGCCAGGCATGGTGGTGTGCACCTGTAATCCCAGCTACTTGGGAGGCTGAGGCACGAGAATCGCTGGAACCCAGGAGGTGGAGGTTGCAGTGAGCCGAAATTGTGCCACTGCACTCCAGCCTGGGCAACAGAGTGAGACTCTGTCTTAAAAAAAAAAAAAAAAAAAAAGTCCAGGCACGGTGGCTTAAGCCTGTAATTCCCGCACTTTGGGAGGCCGAGGCAGGTGGATCACCTGAGGTCAGGAGTTCAAGGTCAGGAGTTCGAGACCAGCCTGGCTAACACGGTGAAACCCAGTCCCTACTAAAATTAGCCGGGTGTGGTGGTGGGCGCCTATAGTCCCAGCTGCTTGGGAGACTGAGGGAGGAGAATCGCTTGAACCCGGGAGGCAGAGGTTGCAGTGAGCTGAGATCACGCCACTGAACTCCAGCCTGGGTGACAGAGTGATACTCGGTCTCAAAAAAAAAAAAAACTAAACTTTTAATTTAACCAAATATGCTCTTTCTATACACATCTCTTATTTCATTTAATGGTATCTGTGAATACCTTTCCATAGCAAAAAATATAGCTCTTACAACATCAGCTTTATAGACTGTATAAATTATGGGTATGCTATTATTTATTTATTTATTTTTAAGACAAGGTCTCACTCTGTCACCTAGGCTGGGTGACAGAGTGGTATGATCATGGTTCACAATCATGACTCAATGTAGCCTCGGTCTCTCCAGGCACAGGTGATCCTCTCACCTCAGTCTCCTGAGTAGCCGGGACTACAGGCATGTGCTACTACACCTGGCTAATTTTTGTATTTTTTGTAGGGACAGGGTTTCACAATGTTGCCCAGGTTGGTCTCAAACTCCTGGGCTCAAGTGATCTGCCTACCTCATCCTTCCAAAGGGCTGGGATTACACTTGACATGCCATAATTTAATTAATCCTCTCTTATTGGATATTTAGCGTATTTCTAAGACCTCACATGCTTTTGACATCATCCAATTCTGCAGAGAGGGCATTCCAGTATCATGTTAGTGCTTGCTAAAAGACTTAGCAATAATGGTAGTAGAACCAGCAGACTTCTAGGCCAAAATTAACCATTAGTACTGCCCTGCTTTCCTGAAAGCAGAGAGGGAAGAAACACCCGGAAAGTATGAGGAATTATCTTGAGTTGTTACTTTTTTTTTTTCTTGAGATGGAGTCTTGCTGTCACCCAGGTTGGAGTTCAACAGTGCGATCTAGGCTCAATGCAACCTCCACCTCACGGGTTTAAGCAATTCTCCTAACTCAGGCTCCCAAGTAGCTGGGATTACAGGCACCCGCCATCATGCCCAGCTAATTTTTGTATTTTTAGTAGAGATTGGGTTTTACCATGTTGGCCAGGCTGGTCTCGGACTCCTGACCTCAAGTGATCTGCCCGCCTTGGCCTCCCAAAGTGTTGGGATTATAGGTGTGAGCCCTGCGCCCGGCCGGTTACTGTCTTGATCAAAGTGGAGTTGGTAGTCCACAAGTATCTTCAAAGTTATTGCTGAGTGCTCAGCCCTATGCAGGTTCTAACTAAAAAAGGAGAATTTGGCCAGGCGCAGTGGCTCATGCCTGTAATCCCTTGTCCTTAGGATAATGTTTACTGAGATATCATTAATTCCCACAAAGTAAAATAATGGATGGAAGAGTATATAAATTAAATGGTTAGCCAGCTATGCCATCAAAAGCAAAAGAGAAGAAGCTTCACAAGGAATGAGGAAGTCAGAGAAAGCTTCAAGGAAGAGGTGGCACTTGAAAATGGGTAGAAAATGAATAGCATTGGAGGTAATGGAGACAGCTTGAGCAAAAGAATAGAGGCCAAGGTGAGCATGGTGTGTCTATGTTCTGATGAAGAAACTTTTAAGAAAGATTAAACTGGTGGGGTTTCCCAGAGTAGACTGGAACGGAAAAAGGCCTATTCAGAAAAATAGACTAAGAGGGTGTTACAGTAACTTAGACAGAAGATGATGTGGTCTTTGTGTCAGTGAAATTGAGCAGGAAGAGCAGGATGGGGAGAAAATGGGGGGCAAAAGAATAAAAAGCAAAAACATTTCAAAGGTAAAAAATCTCTAGGATTTGGTGACTGCTTGTGAGAGATGAAGGAAATGGGTTAAGTCAGTGTTGACTTCAACTTTTTAAGACTGAATGATTTAAGAATGCTAGTATTGTTAACAGAGATAAGAAAGTTGCAAGATAAAGCTAATTTTTCTTTTTTTTGAGACGGAGTCTCATTCTACTGCCCAGGCTGGAGTGCAGTGGTGCGATCTTGGCTCACTGCAACCTCAACCTCCTGGGGTCAAGCAATTCTTGTGCTTCAGCCTCCCAAGTACCTGGGACTACAGGCATGTGCCAGCACACTCGGCTAATTTTTGTATTTTTCATAGAGACGGGGTTTTACCATGTTGCCAGGCTGATCTCAAACTGCTGAGCTCAGGCAACCTGCCTGCCTTGGCCTCCCAGAGGGCTGGAATTATAGGCATGAGCCACTGCACCTGGCCAAGATAAAGCTAATTTTGAAGGAGGAGACTTAGTTGCAGACATAATGGATCTGAGATGATGGGAAACAGAAGGTTAATCGTTTAGTAAGCAATCTGTGATTATAAAACTGAAGCTTAGGTGAGATGAAAACAGCTAGAGACTCATACACAGTTGACACTGTCGGCCTGATGTGATGGCTGAAGTTCTGATGATTAAGGCTCTGAGAGGGTATGTAGCAGTGCTTCCCAAACCTACCTATGACTCACCTGGGGATCTTGTTAACATGCAGATTCATGTCTCTTACACTCTCCCATACGATGCTGGTGTGATTTGTCCACGGACCACACTGAATAGCAGGGATGTGGAAAGATGAGCAAGGAGCTAACATCTATGGTTTGGAGTTACCATTGGGGAGTAAAACAGAAGAGCCTACAAAGGCAAAAAAGTGTTTCCCAGAGTCATGTTTCTTGTATTCTATTTTTATTACAGGTCCTTTGGAGAATACCTATCGTGATTTCTGGCTCATGGTATGGGAGCAAAAAGTCTTGGTGATTGTCATGACCACCCGGTGAGTTAATCCCTTTTTTCCACTGGTCTCCACCTCTACTCTGTCCCCTAAGCATAGGTGATTGAAGAGGGAAGTTTAGCTTTTAGAAATAATGTGGGCCAGCCTGGTGCAGTGGCTCACGCTTGTAATCCCAGCACTTAGGGAGGCCGAGGCAGGCGGATCATGAGGTCAGGAGTTCCAGACCAGCCTGGCCAGCCTGGTGAAACCCCATCTCTATTAAAAGTACAAAAAATTAGCCAGGCATGGTGGTGTTTGCCTGTAATCCCAGCTACTCGGAAGGCTGAGGCAGGAGAATCACTTGAACCCAAGAGGCAGAGGTTGCAGTGAGCTGACATCACGCCATTGTACTCCAGCCTGGGCTACAGAGCGAGACTATGTCTCAATTTTTAAAAAAATTTTTTTTGAGGATTAGGAAAGCCATGGCAAAGATTTTGAGATATCTCTTAGCTAATCCACAACCCGGATATCGTGGAGATGAATAGATCTAACTTGTTAAAGCTTTAATCCCTGGCTCTGGCAACCCTGTGCCAGTTATACCCTATTTTGAGGTCCTGGCCTTATCCACTAAAGGAAGTTCTGGGAAACATGGGACAATTCTTTAATGTGTTCCCTATTTCCAGAGGGGTGCTCTCTTCCTGACTACCGAATTACCAGATCCCCTTTGCTCTCCATTTGTTGCTACTTTTTTTTTTTTTCTTTTGAGATGGAGTCTCACTCTGCCGCCAGGCTGGAGTGCAGTGGCGTGATCTTGGCTCACTGTAACCTCCGTCTCCCAGGTTCAAGCAATTCTCCTGCCTCAGCCTCCTGAGTAGCTAGGATCTGCCACCACGCCCAGCTAATTTTTTTTTTTTTTTGGAGATGGTGTCTCGCTCTGTCACCCAGGCGGTAGTACAATGGCTCTATCTCAGCTCACTGCAACCCCCGCCTCCCGGGTTCAAGTGATTCTCCTGAGTAGCTGAGATTATAGGCATGTGCCACCATGCCCGGCTAATTTTTGTATTTTTAGTAGAGATGGGGTTTTACCATGTTGGTCAGGCTGGTCTTGAGCTCCTGACCTCATGATCTGTCACCTCAGCCTCCCAAAGTGCTGGGATTGTAAGTGTGAGCCACTGCGCCCGGCCAGGAAGGTTTTAATGAAAGGAATATTTTTGAAAGTTTGGTCTACAAATCTGGCAAATTTCAGGAATAACCTATTTCAGATGAGGAAGGAAAAAAATGAATGTTCAATTTCCTTCCTTAGCACTGTTATAACCACCTCTTATTTGGAGAGGAGGTAGTGGGAGAAGTTCTACCTTGGAATACCTTGGGGGCACTGGAGGGTGGCAAGGTAGATTTAGGCTTTTTTTTTTTGGAGACAGAGTCTCACTCTGTTGCGCAGGCTGGAGTTCAGTGGTGCGACCTCAGCTCACTGCAACCTCTGCCTCCCAGGTTCGAGCGATTCTTCTGCCTCAGCAGAAGAATTCCCAAGTAGCTGGGATTACAGGTGCCCACCTCCATGCCTGGCTAATTTTTGTATTTTTAGTAGAGATGGGGTTTCACCATGTTGGCCAGGCTGGTCTTGAACTCCTGACCTCAGGCGATCCGCCACCTCAGTCTCCTAAAGTGCTGGGATTACAGGCACGAGTCACTGCGCCCAGCCTAAGCTTTTTTTTTTTTTTTTTTTGAGACAGAGTCTCGCTTTGTCATCTAGGCTGGAGTGCAGTGGTACCATCTCAGCTCACTGCAGTCTCAACCTCCTGGATTCAAGCAATCCTCCTGCCTCAGCCTCCTAAGTAGCTGGGACTACAGGTACCCACCACCATGCCTGGCTAGTTTTTGTATTTTTAGTAGAGACAGGGTTTCCATGTTACCTGGGCTGGGACTTTAGGCCTTTACACAAACCTCCTGCTAACATTCCAGGAGATGTGTGTTTATCAGTTCTCTATTATCCAACATCTCTTATTGGGGAAGACAATAAGCAGTGGCTGAGGTATAGGCCAGAGAGTTCTCTCTGACCCATCATATTTTCTCTACTGTTTTTTTTTTCTTTTTCTTTTTCTTTTTTTTTTTGAGATGGAGTCTCACCATGTTGCCCAGGCTGGTCTCAAACTCCTGGTCTTAGGTGATTCTCCTTCCTAAGCCTCTCAAGTAGCTGGGGTTACAGGCATGCACTACTACCCCCAGCTACTATACTGTTTTTTTCTCTGTTCACCCGGTATTTATCCCACATATATGAGAAGTACTATTGCATATTAGGAAAAAGACTAAATGCTGTAGTAAGTGCTCAGTAACTGTATGCTATATGAGTACATGCAGAAACTTTGGCTGTGAGTACATTTGTTTAGAATGAAGAGGTTTCCTTTCCTTTCTGCTGAGAATAAATGGTGTAAGTTAGAAGCAATGCAAGAGATGATATTGCTGCCTGGGGGTATATCAGGTCTTTGTGGAAGCCCGGTTACTGCTGTGGAGAGGAAGGATGGAAGGCTTACCTTGCTCTGTGTGTCTTCAGCTTTGAAGAAGGCGGCAGGAGAAAGTGTGGCCAGTACTGGCCTTTAGAAAAAGACTCTCGGATCCGATTTGGCTTCCTCACAGTGACCAATCTAGGCGTGGAGAACATGAATCATTATAAGAAAACAACACTAGAAATTCACAACACAGAGGTAAATCCAGGTTTCTTTTTTCTCACCTTATTGAAACAGGGGGAGAATACTTACTGTAATGAAAATCTCCAGAGGGAATAGATAGGACACCAGGGAGGTTATGAGTTGCTTCTGTTTTTCTAGGGACAGGATGAGGATATTTAACTCACAGCCAATATAGCCATATTACTGCAGCACAATAGGAACATTAAATAGGAGTAAAGCTTATAGAAATCTGGGGCTGGGTAAGGCCGGGCGCGGTGGCTCAAGCCTGTAATCCCAGCACTTTGGGAGGCTGAGGCGGGCGGATCACAAAGTCAGGAGTTCAAGACCAGCCTGGCCAACGTAGTGAAACCCTGTCTCTACTAAAAAATAGAAAAAATTAGCTGGGAGGCAGAATCGCTTGAACTCACAATGCGGAGGTTGAAGTGAGCAGAGACCTCACCACTGCACTCCAGCCTGGGCGACAGTGAGAGACTGTCTCAAAAAAAAGTAAAATAAAGAAAGAAATCTGGGGCTGGATGCAATGGCTTATGTCTATAATCCCAGCACTCTGGGAGGCAGAGGTGGAAGGATCACTTGAGCCCAGGAGTTCAAGACAATCTAGGCAACACAGTGAGATCTCGTCTCTACAAAACATAGAAAAAATTAGCTGATCATGGTGGCACACGCCTGTGAGGTCAAGGCAGCAGTAAGTTTGATCATGCCACCGTACTCCAGCCTGGGCGACAGAGTGAGATCCTGTCTCAAAAAAAAATTCTGGATCTTACAGTATAGGAATTCTGCCTTTTCCAAACAATTAACCAACGCTTCCTTTGGGTTTATAGTAAAGAAGCAGTTACGGGAAAAGTTGACAGTGGTGGATAGGAGCCTTGGTGGTAGGGATAACCAGGGTGTTGAGAATCTGGAAAAGCCAGTGGTAGCTAGGGGCAGGCAGAAATAACCTCATTAACGTTTACTTCTTTTCTCATCTAAGGAACGGCAGAAACGCCAGGTGACCCACTTCCAGTTCTTGAGCTGGCCAGACTATGGTGTCCCTTCCTCAGCAGCTTCCCTCATTGACTTCTTGAGAGTGGTCAGAAACCAGCAGAGCCTGGCTGTGAGCAACATGGGAGCACGCTCCAAAGGGCAGTGCTCTGAGCCACCCATTGTGGTCCATTGCAGTGCAGGCATTGGCAGGACAGGTAATGCACCTAATGCAGCTCTTGGTGTCTGCAGAGGCAGTAGGGGTGGAGGAGGAAAAACAAAGCTCTTAGCCCACATCTGTGATTGGAGAAGGAACTCACTTGCTCCCTTGGTGGTGAATTGCTGTGAAAAATCCCTCTTCTAATGTCCTTTTGGTGGACCAAGTGATGGCCAGAATATATATTTCACAAGCCAAGTCCTCTAGGGGTTGATGTTTTATATACCCCATCATAACGCTGATCCTGTCACTTGTTAGCACTGTCGCTGCAGGTATCCCAGGGAGCTCAGCTGGTCTGCTGCTTCCTTCCCATATAGCCCTCCCTGGAGGGACTCCCCACCCTGTGCTGTGTTCTCCATTCTGGAGCCAGTTAGCAGCTTTTGTCTTAAGGGCATGTACATGGTAGAAAATGTTGGCCTTTCTAGTTCAAAGGTCCTTTGGGAGAAAGTTGGGAATAGGTTTGTGTTAGGCCTCTGAAAAACTTGTGGACTCTGGAAATTAGGTGTGGGAGTGCTGTCAGTCTGTCTGTCTGGGATTGAAGCAGGAAGTTCCCTTATGTCACCTTCCCGTTTCCACTTCCTGTTACCCCAGTGTATGTCCTGAGAGGTAAGAGGCCTTCTCATTTCTCTGGCCTCCAACACTCCCTGTGACCTCCTCCTCGAGTCCTTTCAGGCCTAAGGCCACCTGGCCTTCTGCCAAGAGGTGCTTTGCCTTTGAATTCATTCATTCAGTTCTCCCTGGGTTATTTGGTAGAGGGAGGAGGAGAGGAGAGGTAAACCAGATGTGATCACTTCCTTCCTTCTTCAGGTACCTTCTGCTCACTGGACATCTGCCTGGCACAGCTGGAGGAGCTTGGCACCCTTAATGTGTTCCAGACGGTGTCACGCATGAGGACCCAGAGGGCCTTCAGCATCCAGACCCCTGAGCAGTACTATTTTTGCTACAAGGCCATCCTGGAGTTCGCAGAGAAGGAGGGCATGGTATCCTCTGGCCAAAACCTGCTGGCTGTGGAGGGTCAGTAACTCTCCCACGAACCTCCTACCTGCTGGCCAGCCTTCCTTAAACTACCCTGGACACCGCTGAGCCTATAGGTTGCCATCAGTTACGCTGAAGCCATGGATCAACTTCTTTCTTCTGTCTCCCGGCACACGTGTGCACACAAGGCAGCCTTTCCCTTTGGCTAGATAAATGTGGTGAAATTGCCACTAGAAAGGGCCAGCAGCAATGTGTTCTTAATTCCTAGCACCTGCTATCAAACTGTGCCTTATTAAAACCAAATTGTGGCTACTGATTTTTGCCAGGGTCCCCGAGGTAAGTGGGGAAGGAACCTCCCTCCTCCTTTCTCCCACCATTCTCTTTCTGGAGGTCTCCTGTCTCCCACTCCTTCCCTTTGCTAGGATTTTATGGGGAGGTTTGATGAGCATTTGCCTTTCTCCCCAGAGAGCTTGACCAAGTTACATATTCTAGAGATCGTCCTGAGTGCCAAGCACGTTTATAAGTAGGGCGTGTATTTGAGTCCTGTCATTCTGTGTGTGTGCGTGTGTGTACTTATGTGTATGGGTCCATATGTACGTGTGTATATAATATATATTGTATGTGATAATATGATCGTATTCTATAAATACATATACACACAGATATTCCTTTGTAGAAGTTCCTGGGGCTCTGTGTTGCAGTTCAGGACTCCTTGCTTCTTGGACCCTGCTATTTATCCTGGACTAGCTTGGGTTGGTGATCATGTCTCCTGTTGTCAGGCTACAGAGTGGTGGAAGAGGACACACACACTTCTCCATGTTCCTGCCACAGGGCCCCTTCCTTAAGTAATGACTTATCTCCCTCCTATTGGAGCCACGAATGTATTAGTTTGTGGTGACACTGGGTTAGCTCAGCATGGATTTCCCTTATCTGATGATTTTTCTGCGTTTACTTGGCCAATTTGGGGAACAGACCTCCACTGTGATTCCATACTCTCTCTTTGCTTTCACTATCCCATGGATGGGAGGCGGAGGGTAGAGATGAACTCACTGAGCAGCCAGAGCCACATGCAATCGGTACGAAGTCTTAGAAGGAAGGAGGCGTAGCCCAGGTATGAGAGAGAAAAAACTACTAAGAAAATGCCTCCCTGGGAGGATGGGCTGGGGCCCTTTTTCTTTTGCTGGATGGTTCCTTTATGAAGCTTGGCCGTCTACTGAGATGCCCATCTCTTCCTGCCTGCTAGCCTGCTAGACCCTCAAACTGGGTGGGTTCTGTGTCAATAAAAAGCTTTACCCTCTGGCTGAGTGAGGTGGTCCCCTGCAATCACTGTTTGTCCCCTACCCACCCAGCCTGTCCCTGCCTGCTCCCAGCCCACTCATCCTTATGTGCTAGGGATAAATCAAGAGTCCTTAGCACTCCACATTCCCAAGAAAATCCCAGGAACTCCTAAACCTTCCCCTGTCACAGAAGATGAGGTTGGCAGCTGATGAGACCTCAATAATTTTATATTGTAATAAGCTCTTTGAATGTGTATATTCTTATTTTTTACAATCATTTCATTTTTGTATTTAATATCAATGGACTGAGGCAGATTCAGAAAATAATTGTAATGTTCATATTCAATATCTTACAGTGATACAGTTTTGTATTTACATATAAATATACCGACATGATCAAAACCCTTTTATCTTCATCAATTTAGCAGCCTGGGACATGAGGGAGGGGGTCCAGGAGCTGGTCTGGGAGGGATGAGGGAGGCAGGGAGGGACCCAAGGCTTCAGTATCTGAGACTTAGAGTTCTGACACTATGAGTTCACCTTGTCTGTAAGCCATGGCCCTATATCTGGACAGAGGGACCAGCACCAGTTCAGTGCTTGAGATGTGCTAAGTGCTATGCTAGGTGCTTTTTTCCTCATTGCTTCATTCAAACCTCACAACAATTCAGTGAGATATTATTATCTTCTCTCCCTTCTCCTGTGCACCCCTTTCTCATTTCTATATAGATGAGGAAAGTGAGGTCCAGAGGGTTACAGTGATTTGCTCTAAAATGAGCTCAAGTTGGTCTGCTTATAAAGCCTGTGGTCTCCTCACTGCATGGAAGATGGAGATCTTGTCTTTGGAGAACAGAGGTTTGTTTAGCTGTCCTTTCAGAGTATAAATAGTTCTTAAGTTCCAGGTTGTTGTTCTTGTGCCCATGCTTCATGTAGTAGACTCGAAGCGCGACAGGGTTGGTGACTGACTTTCCTAGCTAGGACCTCCTGATGTAGGGTCCTCATGTCTGACTGACTTTCCTAGCTAGGACCTCCTGATGTAGGGTCCTCATGTCTGACTGACTTTCCTAGCTAGGACCTCCTGATGTAGGGTCCTCATGTCTGCAGAGTACCAAAAGGGTTGTCATTCTCCCCAGGAAACTCCCTATCTATGGATACATGGTGTTTGTGAGAAGATTTTGAGTCATTTGCATTTCTCTCGTAGAAAGAATGGAACCAGAAGCTTTGTCCATGGAAGACCACTCCCCATATCACACCTGTTGGCTGGTGATGGCTTGCCCAGTTGGGGCAATTGTGGCTGGGAAATATTGAGGTGTTCTTAATAATAGTCATAGCAACCAATTTACTGGATGCTTACTCTATTCCAGGCACTGTTTAGAGTAATTTCTAGGTATCATTTCATTCACCCTCCACAACCTTTTGAGGTAGGTATTGACAGAAGAAAAAAATTGAGAGACAGGAATGTTAATTTGCTACAGCCAGGATCCAGACCATCTGACTCCAAAGTACCTTCTTTCAACTCTTACACTAGACTTCCTCTAAGGATCCATCTTCTGATCTGCCAATAAATTTTTATTGAGTTTCTTACTATAATCAGGAGCTCAAGTGTAGAGCAGAAGATTAATCTAGTTCCTTCTCCAGATAAGCCTCCATTCTCTTGGGAGTGCACAAACATAAGAAGTGAACAGAGATTCTTGGAAATTTGAGAAACCAGAGAGGTTAGGGGTTTAGTGGAACGTGTAAGAAATGGGATTAATGATAAAAGGCCTGGAGGAGGTAACTTTAAATTGTCATTTATTTGAAGAGGCTGTAACCCAACTGCCCTGTGAATTTAAAGTTATGCTTGAATTCCTCATTGCATATCTGAAGATTGGTGAGGTTATCTATCACTTGAGCTCCATAAAATGCTGATTCCTGGGTCCATCCAGTAGGTTGTTAGTGAGTGACAGGATGATCCAGGTTTGGGAACCACAGATTTAGTTCATGTTTCTGACTCTGTAGAGAGTTAACAAATTGATGTCTCCTAAATTTTCAGTAAAACTCGAGGAACTCCTCCCACTGCCATTGTTTGTAGCTTTTACCAGTTTGATCCTACCTGTGTTAGGTGTTAAAGGAGGAGGGAAAGGGAAGGCAGAGACGCAACCCAGAATCTGTTTGGCAAGTCGGGGTTCTCATATAGGAGACTTACTGAACAAAGCAAGAGAAAATGTTCAGGGTCTGGGTGCGGTGGCTCATGCCTGTAATTCCAGTACTTTGGGAGGCCGAGGTGGGCAGATCACCTGAGGTCAGGAGTTCGAGACCAGCCTGACCAATATGATGAAACCCTGTCTCTACTAAAAATACAAAAATTACCTGGGTACGGTGGCTTGTGCCTGTAATCCCAGCTACTCGGGAGGCTGAAACAGGAGAATCGTTTGAATCTGAGAGGCAGAGGTTGCAGTGAGCTGAGATCGTGCCATTGCACTCTAGCCTGGGCAACAAGAGTGAAACTCCGTCTCAAAAAAAGTAAATAAAAAAGAAAGACAATGTTCAGGAAAGAAGAAAACACTGTGAGCTAAAGCAGGCTTCTGCTTCTGATTTGATTGCTGTTTTTTTCACCTTTCTCTAACATTCCTATGCTATATAATTTTTCAAACATGAAAGAATCCCCATGTCCTTTTTCCATTGCTCCCTTCATCTTGCCCATCCTTGTTGGCTAGGATGGGACTTCTGAGGTGAAGGGTGCGCCAGCATCCTCAGCCTAGGAGGCCCACCCTTGTCAGTCTTCATGTGACAGTATGCAGGTAAATGACAGAGTAGGACTTGTTCTTGGGAGAATGGACTATTTAGCATCACAGCCCTAGGGAAATTTGGTTCCTTCCCTGAAAGGGATGCTTCTTGTCTATTGGGACAGACAGACACACATACAAAAACTTTTATAAATCAGAGACCTAGAGGGAATTGGGCCAAGAGGCACTGGCCAAGTAGAAAGGCTTCTCTAGAGTGACCCAGCTCTTTGGTGGTTTTGAGGTCTTACCACTCAACCCAACCCAAGTCCTAGGTTCCCTCTGTAAAAAAAGGGGCTACACCAGATGATCCTACCATGGGTCCTCTGACTGTAAGGGTCCAGTGCTTTGTTGGACAGTGCAAACACCCATAGAGGAGCTATTAGGCCCTTACTTGGGTTGAGTCAGCTCCCACTGGCACGCCCCACTTTTTTTTTTTTTTTCCAGAGACAGAGTCTCGCTCTGTTGCCTAGGTTAGAGTGTAGTGGCATGATCATGGCTCACTGCAGTCTCAACATCTGGGCTCAAGCAGGAAATCTGCTTTTTTTTTCCTCTCTCTCTCTAGAGACAGGATCTCACTGTTGCCCAAGCTGGTCTCAAACTCCCAGCCTCAAGCGATCCTCCTGCCTCAGCCTCCCAAAATGAGAGGATTACAGGCATGGGCCACCATACCCTGTAAAACAGCCTCCCCAGTTTTAGTGTGTTTTCAGAGTCTCTTCTTTCAAGCTGCTGCTACTCCCCTAGCTTCCCTCAGTTCTTTTCCCCCTTGGCCTTCTAATTGGAGGAAAAGCAGGTCAGGTCCCTGTCATCTCCAAGACCAGCCTATAGGCCTTTAAAGTTTCCCTGTTTCTTAATGTGGGGTCTACAGGGTGACTCAGAGGCAAAGCATGAACTGACCAAGGGTCCCAGAGCTGCCAACCGAGTCCTTAGATTTCTCTCTGGCCTTGGTTACTACCCACAAACCACTGTGAGCCTACCAAGGGCAGGAGTGGAAGTGCCCATCAGCCTGGGAACCATCTTTTTCTGTTAGGAGGTATCTGCCCTGTAGTTCCCTTTATATGACACTTGTGAATATCAAGTGTTTTGGACTGTACTGCTTATAATTGGCTACAGAGAAGACTGGGGTCTTCTCCACAAATAGAAATCTAGCACTTTTACTTGGAGATGTTTTCTTGGGGGAAAAAAATCTAGAACTTTGAAACTTGGTACAATGTTTAAATCTCCCTTCTTCACCTTGGTTGTCATAAAATCCTCCTGTTTTGAGCTAAATGTGGTCTGCTGAAGTCTTAAATACCCATATTTTTCAGGCTAAGGCCATGGTGGACATAGCTAACTCCACTAGAATTCTGGCTGGGGGTGTTGGATGGAGATACTATAGTGCTTTCAGCAATTGAGGGGAATATGTTCCAGGCTCACGTCCGTCTCCCCTCCCTGCACATTATAATCTGGCTCCTTCTCTAATGCTGCTGTTTGTCTTAAAGCCTCAAGACTGGCCAGATGTGCACCTGAGTAAGTCGGCCATTTTATCTGGGGGCTCTTTCTTGACTTTTAATGAATTTTTAATAAAAAAAAATTTTCTCCGGCCAGCATCCAGTGGAAGTCTGGAGTCTGATGTTCAGGGCAGATACTGGTCTGGAGATGTCAATTTAGGACTTAGTTAGACAGAAGCAATGAGCCTTGAAGTGAGAATGAGGAAGGCAAGAGAGGAGATATGTTTGGATGTCACCAACATTTAGGTAATGGGTGGAGGAAGAAAAGCTGCTGAAGGATACTAATGAACAGGCAGAGGTAACTGAGCACAAAGCCAGGCTGCTCTGTCACAGGCTGCTGAGAGGTAGGTAGTGGCTGGGACGAATGAACAAGATCTGAAATGTGGGTTCATTAGAAGTCTTCGAAGGGACTATGTGGCTGTCAGGGAGGCTGCATGAGAGAGATGTGAAGGAATTGACTGCAGTGCTCAGGCTGTCCTCACTTAAACCAAAACAAGGCCCACCTTGATCTCTTATACATTAGGCTTCTGAATAAGATTTTCTTTGAACAAAGGACCTTGCTGGCTGGGTGCAGTGGCTCAGGCCTGTAATCCCAGCGATTTGGGAGACTGAAGTGGGAGGATCACTTGAGGCCGGGAGTTTCAGACCGACCTGAGCAACATGGCAAAACTGCGTCTCTAAAAAAATAAATAAAAATAAAAAAATTATCATATGGCAAGCTATTCTATTTTTAAAAAGCAGTAACAAAGGAACTTGTTGCTTTAAAAAAAAAAAAAAAAAAAAAAAAAAAAGCCAGGCCAGGTGCGGTGGCTCACGCCTGTAATCCCAGCACCTTGGGAGGCCAAGGCAGGCGGAACCCCCGAGGTTCCCCGAGTTTGAGACCAGCCTGACCAACACAGAGAAACCCCGTCTCTACTAAAAATACAAAATTAGTCAGGTATGGTGGTGCATGCCTATAATCCCAGCTACTCGGGAGACTGAGGCAGAAGAATCACTTGAACCCGGGAGACGGAGGTTGCGGTGAGCAGAGATCGCGCCATCGCACTCCAGCCTGGGCACCAAGAGCGAAACTCTGTCTCAAAAAAAAAAAAAAAAAAGGCCACCAAACAACTGGTAAAGAGAAGTAAACACTTTGAAAACATAAAGCCAGGTAAACTGAGGAACATGCTGAGTGTCCCAGAAGGGTAAACTACTGCTCAGCCAGTGAAACATTTCAAGGCAGTGAGTAGCAGTCGTAAAATTCCTTCAAAAATTCCGAGCCTCCAAGGCCACCCAGAAATCAGAAATTATGGAATATATACCATCTAAACCTGGTTGCAAGAAAAATGGAGTTTCTTCACATCATGGGATTATTTGGCCCTCTAGGCCTGCTGGCAGGGCTCATTGCTCAAATGGGCTTTGCATTTGAATGGCCAGGAGAAGAGGGAAGTAGGGATGAGATAAAGGAGGGGAAAAAAGGTAGAAGAACTCTTGACTGAATGCTAGGGGTACTTAATTTTTTTTTTTTAAGACAGAGTCTTGCTCTGTCACCCAGGCTGGAATGCAGTGGTGCCATCTCGGCTCACTGCAACCTCTGGCTCCCCGGCTCAAGTAATTCTCCTGCCTCAGCCTCCCAAGTAGCTGGGATTACAGGTGTGTGCCACCATGCCCGGCTAATTTTTTGTAGTTTTAGTAGAGACGGGGGTTTCACAGTGTTAGCCAGGATAGTCTTGATCTCCTGACCTCCTTAACCAAAGTGTTGGGGTTATAGGTGTGAACCACCACGCCTGGCAGGCACACTTAATTTTAAATCTCACATCTTCCCACTGACGTAGGTATTCTGATTCTTAGATTACAGATAAAGAAACTGAAAAGATAAATGATTTGCCAAAATCATCTTGCCTTGAACCTAGAAGATGCTTTGGGTTGTGGGAGCCAGCCTCATATCCTCCTTACCTGGATATTACTGAGAGAATTAGCCCTCAGAGATTGTGTCGACAGGGTGCTGGCACTGATATCCTTGGCAGAGTCACTGGAATGCAGGCCCTAAATGTCTCTTAATCACCACCTACCATAAGTGCCCTAAAGAACTTTGAATGAGTCCTTTTTGTGAATGAGAGAGGGTGTATGTGAGACGCCTGTGAGATTGAGGGTGTCAGGAGGTGTGACAGATTTGAGTTTATGTGTTGTGAGTTTAGGTCTTTTGTGTATGTATGTATGTGCATCAGACAAATGTTGCTTTTCTGGATAATTTTCTGGAAAAGGCCAGAAATCATTTAGAATTGTCTGAGGATAAACTGATCTTTAAGTTAGAGAGGTGAGGAGTGTGGAACAACAGGGGAGTCAGGCTGTTTTTCTCCAGGCCCCAACCTGGGTCACCAGCTGGAGTGCACAAAGATAGCATGTGGGAGTGTAGGTAAAGCTCAGGCTTTGGACCTAGACTTCCCTTAGCTATTTGACTTGAGCAAGTCACTCTACTGCTGTTGGCCTCAGTTTGTTCATCTATAACTAAGGATAATAATCCCTAACTCACAAACTCTACAAGAATTTGTTGTTGTTGTTTGAGACAGGGTCTCGCTCTGTCTCCCAGGCTCAAGTGCAGTGGTGTGATTACAGCTAACAGCAGTCTTAACCTCCCAGACTCAGGTGAACTTCCTGCCTCAGCCTCTTGAGTAGCTGGGACCACAGGGACATGCCACCATGCCCAACTAAATTTGTTTTTAGTTTTTGTAGAGACAGTCTCACTGTGTTCCCCAGGCTGGTCTATGAGACTTTTCACATAAAAGGGGCCTCCAGGAAACAGAACCTGACCTACCAATGTGATTTCTCCTAGGAGGGCCCTTACCCAAGTCCACTTAATTTTATTTTGTTATTATCATTATTATTTTTACCTATACCAGTTGGTTCACAAAGTCCACTTAGTTTTGTCTTCACTGATAGGGTAGT
Source organism: Macaca thibetana thibetana (assembly GCF_024542745.1). Classification (NCBI taxonomy): domain Eukaryota; kingdom Metazoa; phylum Chordata; class Mammalia; order Primates; family Cercopithecidae; genus Macaca; species Macaca thibetana. The sequence continues at coordinate 160,242,808 of NC_065584.1, read as the reverse complement.
GGGGGGAGTAGCATGGATGCAACCCCTCAGTGCAGCTGGCAGCTGGAGGGACAATGTCACCAAATCAAGGATTCTCTTTTCCAAAGAATGTGGGACTTGCTCTGCTGTCCAGGTGTCAACATACTGAGTCAGAAACCATCACTGGACCCTTCCAAAGGGCCCCATGTACCTGACTACAGTGAGCTCTGGGGGCTCAGAGGTGAATCAAAGTGTCTGTCCTCAAGCAACTCAGTCTGCCAAGTGTTCAGAAGGAGGTCCCCACCAGTGTGGCACACATAGGACCATGGACAGTGTCAGCAAAGCCTGGTTCTCTGAGTGGCGGTAACTGTTCCAGTTGTAAATCCTCCATGAGTAACTGCATCCATAGCACATGTGCTACCTAGTATCACTGTCAAATGCTGGGTCTTTGGCTTCCACAGCAGCTCAGAACCTTGCCAGGTGATAAAGCACACTTTATCATCACATTTGATCTTCATAACAGGGCAAGGATTGCTATGTTATCCTCTTAATATAGGAGAGGAAGCTGATCCACAGATAAGAAGGGACTAAGTGGGAACCAGGGGACTCAACTTCCAGACTAGTTCTTTCTGCTCCACCACCAATCTGCCTCATCTCACTTTGACACAGTATCTGTTATGCCTTCAGCCAGAGCCATTAAGAAATTAAGAAATAGAGCAGGAATGAATTTGAGATGGGGATCCAGACATCAGGGGATTGGTTCTTTTTTTTTTCTTTTTTTTTGTCTTTTTTTTTTTTTTTTTTGAGTTGGAGTCTCTCTCTGTCGCCCAGGCTGGAGTGCAGTGGCCAGATCTCGGCTCACTGCAAACTCCGCCTCCCGGGTTCAGGCCATTCTCCTGCCTTGGCCTCCCGAGTAGCTGGGACTACAGGCGCCCGCCACCTCGCCCGGCTAGTTTTTTTGTGTTTTTTTAGTAGAGACGGGGTTTCACCGTGTTAGCCAGGATGGTCTCGATCTCCTGACCTCGTGATCCACCCGTCTCTGCCTCCCAAAGTGCTGGGATTACAGGCTTGAGCCACCGTGCCCGGCCTTTTTTTTCTTTTTTTTTTTTTTTTTTTTTTTTGAGACGGAGTCTCACTCTGTCCCCCTCGCTGGAGTGCAGTGGCCAGATCTCAGCTCACTGCAAACTCCGCCTCCCGGGTTCAGGCCATTCTCCTGCCTCAGCCTCCCGAGTAGCTGGGACTACAGGCGCCCACCACCTCGCCCGGCTAGTTTTTTTGTATTTTTTAGTAGAGACGGGGTTTCACTGTGTTAGCCAGGATGGTCTCGATCTCCTGACCTCGTGATCCACCCGTCTCTGCCTCCCAAAGTGCTGGGATTACAGGCTTGAGCCACCGCGCCCGGCCTTTTTTTCTTTTTTTTGAGATGGAGTTTCACTCTTCCCCGCCCAGGCTGGAGGGAGGTGGCGCAATCTCGGCTCATTGCAACTTCTGCCTCCTGGGTTCAAGTGATTCTCCTGCCTCAGCCTCCTGAGTAGCTGGGATTATAGGCGCCCACCACCATGCCCAGCTAATTTTTCTATTTTTAGTAGAGATGGGGTTTCGCCATGTTGGCCAGACTGGTCTTGGACTTCTGACCTCAGGTGATCCAACCACCTGGGCCTCCCAAAGTGCTAGGATTACAGGTGTGAGGCACTGCACCCGGCTGGGTTCTTTTTGAGACTCTGTCTCAAAAACAACTCTCAAAGAGTTTTGTTCTTTCGCCCAGGCTGGAGTGAAGTGGCATGATTAGGCTCACTGCAACCTCCGCCTCCCAGGTTCAAACAATTCTCCTGCCTCAGCCTCCCAAGTAGCTGGGACTGTAGGCATACTGCCACCATGGACAGCTAATTTTTTTTTTTTTTTTTTTTTTTTTTGAGACAGGGTTTTGCTCTTGTCACCCAAGCTGGAGTGCAGGTGTGATCTCGGCTTACTGCAACTTCCACCTCCCGGGTTCAAGTGATTCTCCTGCCTCAGCCTCCTAAGTAGCTGGGACTGTAGGCATGTGCCACCACGCACAGCTAATTTTTTTTTTTTGAGATGGAGTTTCGCTTTTATCGCCAAGGCTGGAGTGCAGTGGCGCGATCTCGGCTCATTCAGTTTAAGTGATTCTCCTGCCTCAGCCTCCTGAGTAGCTGGGATTACAGGCGCCTACCACCACACCTGGCTAATTTTTTAAAATTTTTAGTAGAGACGGGGTTTCTTCATGTTGGCCAGGCTGGTCTCGAACTCCTGGCCTCAGGTCATCTGCCTTCAGGTGATCCTGACCTCAGGTGATTGGCGTCCCAAACTCCTGGGACTACAGGCATGAGCCACAGCACCCAGCCCACGCACAGCTAATTGTTAAATATTTTGTAGAGACAGGGTCTTGCTATGTTGCCCAGCTGGGATGTCTGTTCTGAAGAAAAACTGGGTCCTCACCCTAGGGAGGATGAACCTTGACCTCCATGGCTCTGCCAGGGTGGGCCTCCTGCTGAACACATAGTCCTTATCTCCTGGCCTTTCCTTCTCCATACTTTTTACCCAATAATCCAATCGACTGAGCTACTGCCCACATTCCAGTCTCCAGACTCCACTTGGGGTGACCCACTGCCCTTCCAAAATCGGTTCTTCCCACCTACCCTGTCTCCTCAGTGGCAAGCTTCCCCCACTTGGATCCTATGTAAAGTCTTTAGAGTCTTTCTATTCCAATTCCCACCCCTATTTCACAAGGAAACTGAGGCTCAGAGGGAGGAAGAGACTTGCCTAAGACTATAACACCAGTCACCATGCTAAGTGTAGAACCCAGATTACCTAACTAGTAGCCTCAAGCTCCATCAACTCTTCACACAGCAGGCCACAGGCTACTTCTTTCCCTCTACTACCCACACTGAATCATTCACCCACTCCCCTTGAGTCTTTCTCAAATACAGGCTCTCCTTCAATATTCTTCTCATGGGCTGGGCGCAGTGGCTCACGCCTGTAATCCCAGCACTTTGGGAGGCCGAGTGGATCACAAGGTCAGGAGTTGGAAACCAACCTGGCCAACATAGTGAAAACCCCGTCTCTACTAAAAATACAAAAATTAGCCGGGTGTGGTGGTACACGCCTGTAGCCTGTAGTCCCAGCTACTCTGGAGGCTGAGGCAGGAGAACCACTTGAACTTGGCAGGCAGAGGTTGCAGTGAGCTGAGACCACACCATTGCACTCCAGCCTGGGTGACAGAGGAAGACTTCGTCTCAAAAAAAAAAAAAAACTTCTCACCCACTGTCACTGTTCTGGTCAATCCTGCTTACGTGTCTCCTGAAGTATTGGGATAGATTTCCCAATAATTTCCTAACCGGCAGCAGGCCCTCATTCTGCCCAATGGACACCAAGGTCTTTCACATTCTGCACACCCCACCGTAGCCACATTAACTTCCTTTCCTCAATGCCTCAACAAACAGGTTTTTTTTTTTTTTTTTTTTTCCCCCCCACATTGTGTGCCCTGGCTCTAGGCTCAGCTCTCTGCAATACAGACATGTGGGGTAGCTTCTGTCCCTAGAAACTCCTTTTGGTTGAAAGTTATGATAAATAAAGCAAACGATGCAAGGAAGGATCTGAGTCAAAGCTTTGACTTGAGGGCTGCTGAAGGTGGGGAAAGCTTTGGGATTGGGTGGCTTTGATAGAGAAAAGAAGCATTCTCTTCCCTCGGCTATTCCTTCCACAAGAGACACTTCTGTAGTCTCCAAATACAGTAATACAACAGCCTCTGGGCCTCCCCTTGCTGCCTATAGACACTTCTCTCTCAGTGCATCGTCAGAACCCATCTTTCTGCCAGGGTGCCAAACATCTTACACTATAGTTCTGGGCCTGTGGGCCTTGTGACCATGCTGCCTGCACATTCTGCTGTGCACATCCAAGAATTTTACCCAATTAAAAGTCTTAAACTGTTTGTTCCGTCTCCCCACCCCCACTTTTTAAAATTACTACAGCCACATGTGAAGGTCCTTTTTTGCATTTACCCCTTTGTGTCCTTTGCTGAAAATGACCTGCCCCTCCACTTCTGCTGGATGAAATCTTTAAGACCCAACTTAATGCCACCTCCTCCATGAAACCTTTCCCAATTTTCCTTCAGCGAGAAGAAATCTCTCTTCTCTGAGCTCCTATTTACATACAAACTCCTATTTTCATACACATTCCTGCCTTGACTTAGTTCTTTACGTAGAATCTCCTCGGCTGAATCTGGAGCCCTTGGAGGAGTAGAGTAAGCATGTCATCCAGTCTGTATTTGCACCCAGCAGCAGGTACGGTATGAATGTCTGCCTCACCCACAGTAGGTGCTCAGACAAGTGCCTGTTGCCCGCGGACGCAGAGCTTCCCGTTTGCATCACTCATTTTTAGGCGCCTAACAGAGCGGACCGAACACGGTTAGGTCACACAGCCAGAGGGGTCTGCCCACTCCAGCCAGTGGCCAGGGTGCTCCTACCCTCCTCTCCTACCTAGCTCCAAATGGGTTGTGTGTGTGAAGGAAGTTGGGGCCGGGTAGCCCCGCTGGCTCCTCCTCCGCGTCCACCCAGCGGATCTCCGAGTCCCAGAAGGCCTCCCTCCAGTCCGAGGACCTCAAGAAACTTGAGTCGGCGGAAAGGGAGCTATAAGGGCCTCTACCACGGATGCGTCTCCCACTCGCGTTTAGTTCAATTAATTTATTTATATTTTTTGGAAGGAGGGGGCGTTCAATGAAGGGGAAGAGGCGGGGCGAAGGGCGGAGGCGGGCCCAGGGTGACTGACGTGAGCGCCGGGGAGCCAATAGCCCGTGGGGGGCGTTCCCCCCCATTCAGGACTCCTCGCCTGGCTCGGAAGGTATGTTAAACAGCTGCTTTTAATTTGGTCCCCCCAATCTCAGGCGTTTGGGGGGTTAGTCCGCCGGCCGCTCGGTCTGGCCGGCCCGACGTGGTGTGGGCCCCGTGGGCCCTGGGACCGAGCTGAGGGGAGGCTCGGAGTTCCGCGGCCGAGGTAGGCGAGGGACAGGCCAGGAAGGAGAGCTCTTGGCGCCGCCCGCTCGCCAGTGTGTGTGTTTCCCAGCCGGGCCGGAGCCGTGGGGAGGGGGTGGGCCCGGCCTGGGGTCGTCCCTGCGCCGGCCGTGTTGCCTAGTTTATCTCACCGAGCAGTCCGTTTCGGTAGGTTTTGGCGGCGGACTGGAGAAGGGGCGGGCAGGAGACCCCCAGTTCCTGTTGTGCCGTTTTTTAAAAAAGAAAAATATTAGAAAGAAAAGGGAGATTCCGCACACCGACTAGAACCGGGCCAGAGCTGCGGCGTGCGGGCTCGGCAGGGGGCGGCGGCTTGAGCATGGTCGGCGGGGCCCACTAGGCTCGCGGAGCCCGGAGTTGCTCGAGAGCTGGAGTTAGCGAGCGAGCCGGGGCCCGCGGCTTTCCTGGCTACCCACGCTGGACAAGGGCGGCAGCCGCCTCGAGGGTTTTGTTTCTGCCTGCAAACTTGGAGGGGGCGGTGGGCGCGCTCCGGAGAGGCGCGGGCACTGTGGGCCCGCGGTTGTTATGGACTCTGGGGGCGGGGGCAACACTGGACTTGCGGGAGGGGCGGCCGGGGGCGGGAGAGGCCACCGGAAAGATCCCCTGCGCCTCGCCGCTAGCCCCGCGAGCTGCCGGGTTTCCAAACTCCCTGGCCTTGGCGGTCGAGTCAGCATTTGGTGCCGGCACCCGGCAGGCCACGAGCCGGCAACGAGCTCGCACCGGTGGTACGGAAAACCCCCAGAAACTCGGCGGCTTCGCCCCGCGGTCCCGGCTGATCCCCTTGCAAACATGGAGCTGCCTGCTTCCCCGCCCACCCCAAGGCGGCGGCGGCGACTGCTGCTCTCTTCCCCTCCCCCGGCCGTGCCGCCGCCGGGCTCCCCCTTCCTGCGAGATGCCGCTGCGGACCGCTCGGCGCGGATGGGGCGGGGGCGAGGGCGCGGGCGTGTGCGCGCCCACGAGGGGGTGGCCTGAAAGGGGCAGTGAAGGTCGGAAACTGGGAAAACAGTCTCCACGCTCGGAATCGGGAAAAGGAAATGCATCAGCGGGCGGGGAGGGGCGCGGGGGGCGCGCCTGTCAGCCGGGATGGCGGGCGGGTAGGCGGGGCGCCGGCGGGAACCGTCCCGGCCGGGCGGGGCGACGCCGGGAGAGGCGGCGCAGGGGCCCAGTCCACCGAGCGCCGGGCGGCCCCTGCCTGCACTCCTCGGCCCAGACTGTTTACTATCTACTCCGCTGGTGGCTGGTGCAACCCGCCTGGAGGGGAGCTGAGGGGCGGGCCCGTTTCCTCTCTCCCACCCACCTCGGGCTCGCCCGGAGGCCCCGCCTTCTCTTGTCTTCCACTGGCTGGACGAGACTCCCTTTTTTTCCCCTTCTCGGATGTGGATTGGATGACATTCTCCCGAGCTCCGCCTATCGGGAGGCCGGGCTGGAGTTTAAGTTGCTAGGATTTTTTTTCCGCGGAGGGAGGAGGGATGGTTCTTGCGGCTGACGCGAGGCGCAAGGTCCCGCCCCCGCCTCGGATTGGTGGGACGGGTAGCCCGGCCTCCTCCGGCGGAGAGAGCTCGGAGGGGGAAGTCCAGCCTTGTTCCCCGCCTCCCTCCTTCGCTCTTGAGCGCGCTCCGCACATGTGTGAGGCCCGCCTAGCTCCTTCGAACTGCCCTCCCGCCCGGAAGTCCTAGGCTCGGCGCCCTTGGCGAGGGGGGCGGGGAGAGCCGAGAAGCCACACAAAGGTTCCACCGAGGCTGGAGACCTGGTAGCCTTCGGGGTGAAGCCAGGGGATTACAGTGCGGAGTGGATTTCGGGAGCGAAGCTTCGTAGGTTCTGCAGGGTTTGAGATCTGCCCTTCGGGGCCGGGGCCAAGTACTCAAGTTCTAACCCTGTCGCTTGGCTATTTCCGCGCCCTTTGACTTCCCTGAGCTTAAGCTCGAGAACTCTGCAGACGCTGGAAGTGTTTGTTCTTCCCTAGGCATGGTAGCAGCTGTCCTTAGTTGGCTGTATCCGAGACTCTGACAACCTAGTACCCTGGCCTCGGGCCCTTAGGCGAGATCCAGCGCAGGTGGTATCCTGTGTTCACGGGAAGTCGTGGGCAGCCTAATGCTGGCTTGGGTTCTGAGTAGTTCTTGATACCATGGTGGGAATGCCCTGTGCTACTCAGTCTAGTGGTGGAAGGCGGAGCAAAGTAGCCTTGGGTCAGTTCTGCTGGAGTGCCGCTTCCTCCTAACCTGGGAGCAGCTTGGCCCGGGGGTCGCTTTGTTGGTCTGACTTACTTTTAGACTTCTGTCCTGGGGCAGGGTTTGGCTACTGGCGAGGCTGCTCCCAGCTGTCGGCTACCCTTGGAGTTCGCAATTCGCTGCTGTTCTTTCGCGGCTCGAAGCCATCGTTGGAGTGAGGCCCACCTGCTGCCAGAGCTCGTTCCTGGCCGTTTCCGCTGGATTGCAGAGGGAGGACAGAGTTGGACCTAGGAGTGGGTTCCCTGGGCCTGTCCCTTGGGGTCTTAGCTCTCCGGGAGGAGGATTCTACTTCTTCGGGAGAGCGGTAACAACGTAATCCCGTCCCCTCCTGGCGCCGAGAGAGCGCCCCCCAAAGTAAGGTCAGCGTCAGGCCCACGCCCTATTTGGTGAATAAATAAAAGCAAACTAGGAATTGAAAGCATTTTGTCTCACTGTGCGTTCGAGGCACTGTTACCTACACAGAGAGGGCACAGGGACCATTAACACTCCTGGCTAAGGAGAAGGTGAACAGCCGTTATGTCCCCAACTACGGAATTTTTATCCTTTCTCTGAGTGTGGCATGTTCCAAAGGTTAATTTATGCTATGGCCTGTTTTGGTCCTTTTCTCTTCTTTCTCAGTTCTGAGGATGCCTACAGATCCACCCGGGAGATCGTGAGTACCTTGTGCCTCACGCTCCGCCTTCCGGAGGCTTGCCAGGGCGGTGGCTGTTAGGGCCCGCCTCTCTTTTGGTTATCTCCGCCCTCTTAGGACTGCACATTCAGCTCTAAGGAGTGCGCTGGCAACCCTTGGGGTTATGGGTTATTTCTCCGCCTAGGTCTCCAGACCTTAGTTCTGTACTCTACTTGACTGAAAGGAGTTGCCAGCTGCTCCGGATATTTGTGTTTACAAGGACGCAGTGTGTAGAATGTAAACTGCAAAGATAACTGGATAGGGAGGATGAGTTCGCATTCTCATTTTTTTTGTAAGAGAGTCCGCCGGGGTGGACTGCCTTTCCTTCAAATCCTAGGATGTGGAGTCTCCGCTGATGAGCTCCGCTCCCCCTCCTGTCTCGGGCCCTGGAACTCCGAGCTTCAGTCTCTAGTGTAAACATTCCACAAAAGGACTGCTAAGGTTCAGCCTCCTCGCCCAGAGCGGAATTAAGTTCCTTCCTAGACGGGCGCCCTGGCCAATGGAGGGTCCTACCAGTGCCAAGATAGCCAATCCAACTCTTGGGGCGGGGCCTGGCCCGGCAGTGCAGTGGGCGGAGCCTGTTTCACTTACAGACATTTTACCCCACATCGGTTACTTACCTTACTGGGGCGGTGGGAGAGCCAGGGGTAGCCTTCCAATGCGATGACCGGCGGAGGCGGGAGCCAACTTGTTAGGCCTGTGGCTGAGACGCTGCGGGGCGGGTTATGTGGTGTCCTCCAATGAGACAGGAAGAGCTTCCCCGCTTCCTCCAATAGCGTTGTGGCTCGGGGGTGGGCTTCAGCAGTCTGTCTCCAATAGGCGGGGTTGAGTTAGGGACGCTCCCCGCCAATAGGGGCGTGGAGAAGGTGAGCGGCTCCCCCTCCCCTCCCAGTCGAGGGGGAAGGGGCGGGAAGTCATAAGGCAGGGCTCGGTGATTGGCTCAGTCTTTGACGGGCGGGTATTGCGTCCTGTGTTGGAACGAAGCTGAGTCTTCCCCCTGCGGGGCGGGGTCGGGGGAGTGGGCGGGATTTCCCGGGTAACAGAGAAGCGGCCGCGGCGGTAGAGGCGGCGGAGACGGTTTCTCCATCTTCCCCCCTCCCCTTCCCCCCTCGGAGTTTCCCTCCCTCCCTCCCTCCCTCCTTCCCAGTCTGGGCACCGGGGCCTGTGACCGCTTCGCTAGCGGAGAGGTAGCTGGCAGTCCGCTTCGGCGGGCCTGTGCCCCGCGCCGTTCTCAGGGCCTCCCTGCTGAGCTCGCGGCTCACGCCGAGAGGGACACGCAGTGACGAGCGGCCGAAGCAGCTTTGCGGTGAGAGCACGCTGGGCCGGGGGCCGGGCGGGAGCCTAGTGGCGGGTAACGCCGGACTCGAGGGTGTGTATTTTTAGGGGGGGCTGACCTCCTCGGCTTCCCGTAGAGCAGACGGGCGGGAGGTGTGTGGCTGTGTGAGGGGGGTGGGGGGCGGAGCAGGGTAGCTCTCCTCGCGGGAGGGGGAGGAGAGCGTAGTCCCGGTGCGCGCGGAGGGGGGCGGGCTCTCGCGCCGCCGCTCAGAGGCGGGGCCGGCGCGCGCGTGCGATTGTGGAGAAAGGGGCGGGGCCGGCTTCTCTCTGAGTGCGGTTTGCGGCCGACCACCCCCTCTCCTCCTCCTGGGGTGGGCGGGGCCTCGGGCTGGCGGCCGCGCTCTTGCCTGCTGGGGTCGGGGACGTGTAGGGGGGTCTCCCGCGTGTAGATTCAGGGCGCGGCAAGGAGGGGGCGTGAAGTCTGAGTTTCTCCGCCTTCTCGGGATCCGGTTGGCCGGAGGGGCCGTACTGATCCGTGATGCCACTCCCCTTGGCCGTCCCCCGCCTCCCACCCCGGCCCTGGGTTTCCGCCTCCTTGGCAATGAGGCGGTGCTAGGGAAAGCCCGCTGTCGGGTCTGGCTGGGAGTCTCGCCGCCTAGGTCTGCCCCGCCTTATGTCTCTGTGGGGAGGGAGGGGCTCCCGCCGACTGAGAGCTGCGGAGGTGTCAGGACTTACTCTTGTGGCTCGGTCATGCCTTCTGCCTGGGGCACAAGGGCCCTGTGCCGGAGCTGCTTTCTCTGTTTGCTCCATGCAGCGTGTCTGGCACCGTGCAGCTGGGAGAGTGGGAGCATGGTCACCCCCACCACCCTCCTGGTTGTATCTATTGGGGCGAAGTGCTTAAGGTCCTCTTGTAGGAGCGTGTGTGGCTGGTGCTGGAACCCTGTTTCCGCGGTGGTGATGGTCAGGGAGGGGCAGGGAGTCATCAGAGACTAGAAATGTGGCGGAGAGAAAACCTTTCTGGGGTTCCCTTGATTACCGTGGCTGTATGGGGCGGGGCTTCCTTTGAGCCAATGGGTGGTGGGTAGTAGACTTGGCGTCTGTTTCGGTGCGTTAGGACTTTAACCAAGTTAGCCTTGAAAAGGCAGTGGAAGCTCCTCCTCTTTACAAGGCTGAGATTTATAACAGGAAAGTTGGGATTTACATTTTAATCTCAAAACTGGTCTGTTTATAAAATAGTTTGTTTTTTTTTTTAAAGAAAAATTCAGACTTTGAATAAAACATTCTGATATCTCTGACGCTTGTAGTTTTGAATGCTTTCATTGTGCAGATGGTTCTACTATATAAACTTAGTTTCCCGGCCGGGTGCGGTGGCTCATGTCTGTAATCCCAGCACTTTGGAAGGCTGAGGCTGGCCGATCGCTTGAGGTCAGGAGTTCGAGACCAGCCAGGCTTACATGGCGAAACCCCATTTCTACTAAAAATACAAAAATTAGCTGGGCATGGTGGCAAGAGTCTGTAATCCCAGCTACTGGGGAGGCTGAGGCAGGAGAAATCACTTGAACCCGGGAGGCGAGGTTGCAGTGAGCCGAGATCGGGCCGTTGCACTGTAGCCTGGGCGACAGGAGCGAAATTCCGTCTCAACAAACAAAAAAAATTTGGTTTCCCAAAGAATTTGCTATTTAGGTAACTATAGGTGAGAAGTCTTTTCTTTCTGGTTTTATGTAATTATGTTCGATCATCTAGACCACTTTCTATTTATAGTATACATAGTACAGTGTTCTTGCCCTTTATATTTCAGAGTAGGGTGAAGTTGTGGATCAGGGTAGCCTTCTGTATGTGACTTCTGTAGCGTTGCTCTCCAGCCTGCATTGGAGAGTTGCCTTAGGACATTTCAAATCTAACTTATAGCAGAACCACATTAGATGAGGTTTTTGCTTTCACTTGATACATTATCTTTTCCTATTGAGAGAAATTATTTCAATATTTTTCACATTTTTCATGAGAAAAATAAACATGGAACCAATGTTTTTTATGCAGTAATGTCTAAATGAGTCTCTGGTTAATTATCTGAAGTGAAATTCTAGATTTGTGCTTTGGTTAGTAGGGCCTGAGTGGTGCCCTGTGCTGTGTTTATGTGAAAAGGGTAGGTTCTATCTTGTCTGCCAAGGAAGTTGCAAAAGCAACAGCATTTTAGTTTAGCTAATGATGGCTGTAATAGAATTGATGGGGAGACAAAAAATCCAGGTGTTTTTTTCCTGATGCCATAAACAGATAGTGGAGAACTATTGACCACTGAGGAAAATTTGGTCTACATATAGTAGTTCCCATGATTTGCAGTGCTGTATACTGGGGAACACAGAAGAGTCTTTAAGGATTCAAGTAAGAACTTGGTTTTGCTGTATTAGGAGCGGTTTCATAAATGCTTCATAATCTCCAGATAATTATTTTATATACTATAATGTTGCTCAGAGATAAATAGCTTAGAAAGATTGGCACTTCGTAATTAAGAGGGTTTTAATAATTTACATACAGAGAAAGACTTTTTTTCTTTTTTAAGGAAGGAGGTGTGTAGTAATTTGACAAGATTCCTGGCAAAGTATAATTCTTTTTACATCTTCAGTGTAAGCAGACAAGACACTGGAGAGCTGTGCATGGCAGATGTTAGTACCCAGGAATTTTAATTGGAATTAAAAGGTTATGTCTATGGCATTCAGTAGTTCAGCATAGTGCTTTTCAAGGCTTTCTCACTTTTCTGGGCAATTCCACCAGCCAAGAGTTTGTTAAGCTTTACTTTCTGTAGGCCTTTAAAAAAAAATACGTGGTATATGCTTTTTCAAAATACACCTTCCTTGCCTCTTGAATAATAAAAGATGATATTTATTGAGCACTTACTGTGTCACAGATACTGTGTTAGGCACTAGACTTATTTTTTTTTTTTTGAGACGGAGTCTTGCTCTGTTACCTGGGCTGGAGTGCTGGAGTGCTGGAGTGCAGTGGTGCAATCTCAGATCACTGCAACTTCCGCCGCCCGAGTTCAAGCGATTCTCCGGCCTCGGCCTCCATGAAGAAGAAGCTGGGGCACCACCACTCCCGGCTAATTTTTGTATTTTTAGTAGAGAAGGGTTTTACCATGTTGGTCAGGCTGGTCTCGAACTCCTGACCTCATGATCCGCCCACCTCGGCCTCCCAAAGTACTGGGATTACAGGCATGATCTACTGCACCCAGCCACATAATGTCTTTTCTTCGCATAATGTCTTTTTTTTTTTTTTTGAGACGAAGTCTCACTCTGTCATCAGGCTGGAGTGCAGTGGCATAATCACAACTCACTGCAGTGTTGACCTTCTGGACTTAAGCGACCCTCCTACCTTAGCCTCCCAAGTAGCTGGGATTACAGGTGTGTGCCACCACACACCCGGCTAATTTTTAAAATATTTTTAGAGAGATGAAGTCCTCCTGTGTTGCCTAGGCTGGTCTCGAACTCTTGGGCTCAAGAGATCCTCCTGCCTCAGCCTCTCAGAGTGCTAGGATTGCAGACGTGAGCCACTGTGCCTGGTCATTGGTGGCAATTTCTAACTGATGTATTTCTTATTTGCCCCTTTTGCTTTTGTTTTCCCTTCCCCCTTTTTGTCTTGTGTGCTTGTATGTTACCCATATTTTTCAGCATGACAGTAGACCCTTCATGAGTCTTCTTGGTGTCCTCCAGGGCTAGGCTTGCTGATATATGGGCTATTGGAGGATATGCAGGTCCACATCCTTTATTTGCAGTTCTGAAATGCAAGAATTTTTGTTTTTTGGTAAGTCTAGTTCCACAACTAATTTTGGGGCACAACCTGACCTGGGCTGTCCCGCATGATGCAGAAATGCGACTGCTTGATTATGGGGATCTACCCCAGCCCTAGCTGGGAGAGAGAGATGATACAGTATATGTACCATATTGCCTTTCTAAAATCCAGACAATGCTGATGACTCTCTAACGGGGATCTCTCCCTCTACCGTAGACTAATATGTCTAGTGGCCCGCTCAAGGTCTCCACTTGATGTCTCCTCTTGGATAACTAAGAGACATTGTTGACTCTTCTCTGTCTTTTTCATATGTGGTCCATCAGTAAATTTTATTTGCTCTATATTCAAAATACTATCCAGAATTAGACCACTTAGGATCTGCATCTCCATTGCCCTAGTCAGCGCCTGTGCGTCTCTAGCTTGGATTCTTTTTTTTTTTTTTTTTTTTTTTTTTTGAGACGGAGTCTCGCTCTGTCGCCCAGGCTGGAGTGCAGTGGCCGGATCTCAGCTCACTGCAAGCTCCGCCCCCCAGGTTCACGCCATTCTCCTGCCTCAGCCTCCCGAGTAGCTGGGACTACAGGCGCCCGCCACCTCGCCCGGCTAGTTTTTTGTATTTTTTAGTAGAGACGGGGTTTCACCGTGTTAGCCAGGATGGTCTCGGTCTCCTGACCTCGTGATTCGCCCGTCTCGGCCTCCCAAAGTGCTGGGATTACAGGCGTGAGCCACCGCGCCCGGCCTCTAGCTTGGATTCTATTCTCCTTGTTTTGTTACTGCGACTCTTAAATCTTTTCTCAACATAGCAACCCAAGTGATTCTTTTGAAACCTGTCATACCTTGTCACTTCTCTGCTTAAAACCATCCAGTGGCTTTCCATTTCAGTCTGAGTATTAAACCTGAGTCCTTATTAAGATATGTCTGTAATGGGCCAGGGCCTGGTGGTTCATGCCTGTAAACCCAGCACTTTGGGAGGCCGAGGTGGGTGGATCAAGAGGTCAGGAGAGCGAGACCATCCTGGCTAACACGGTCTCTACTAAAAAAATACAAAAAAGTTATCTGGGCATGGTGGCATACATGCCTGTAGTCCCAGCTACTCAGCAGGTTGAGGCAGGAGAATGGCGTGAACCCGGGAGGTGGAGCTTGCACTGAGCCGAGATCACGTCATTGCACTCCAGCCTGGGCGACAGAGCGAGACTCCATCTCAAAAGAAAAAAAAAAAAGAAAAGATATGTCTGTAATTCCGGCATTTTGGGAGCTGAAGTGGGAGGATCATTTGAGGCCAGGAATTTGAGACCAGCTTGGGCATTGTAACAAGACCCTGTTTCTATCAAAAAAATTAAAAATTAGCCAGGCATGCTGGTATGTGCCTGTAGTCCCAGTTACTTGGGAGGCTGAGGCAGGAGGATTGAGCTCAGGAGTTTTAGGCTGCAAACCATGACTGTGCCACTGTACCCCAGCCTTGATGACAAAATGAGAAGCTGTCTCGAAAAAGGAAAAAAAAGGAAAAAAACACCTGTAAGAACAAATCTGATGTACCCTCTGCCTGCCACCCTCATCCTAGTACCTCTCTGACTACATTTCTGACTAGTCCTTCTTTCGTTTTTCTTCAGCTACCCAGCCTTCATGCTGTTTTGGAAAATGTCAAGCACATGTGAGCCCTCACAAAGACATGAGGGTCTTTGGGTTTGCTGTCCCCTCTGCCTAGAAGGCTTTCTCCACTAATTTCTGCATGACTAGCTCCCTCACTTCCTTTACTCAAAAGTTACCTTCTCAGTAGGTATTCTCTGGCCATTCTTATCTACAATTTCAAAAACTCTTCCTTGCCTTTTGTTCTTGATACCTGTCACTGCCTAATATTCTAAATATTATACTTTGTCTGTTGTGTCATCTTTCACTAAAGTGTAAGCTTCTTGAGGGAAGGAATTTTTGTTTACCGTTGTATTTCCAACTCCTAAAACACCTGGTGCATAGTATGTGCTCAGTAAATATTAGAGGATGTATACACGAATGAATGATTTGGTTTCCACCACAGACAGACAAAGCAGTATGTTGAGCATAGTAGAGGATACATAGATGGTTAAAGATGTTATGTGCCCATGTTTGTGTGTTTGTATGGGAGCAGAAGAGCTAATGTGATGAAAGCAGTGTGAGAGTGACACATCCACCTGTCCTTTCAAGAGCCATCTTAAGTTTTATTCTTTGTAATGCTCTTTTTCTTTTGCTTTTCTTTTGCTTTCTCTCTCTCTCTCTCTTGCTCTCTTGCTCTCTCTCTCGCTGTCTCTCTCTCTTTCTTTTTTTTGAGACAAGGTCTCACTGTGTTGCCCAGGTTAGAGTGCAGTGGTACTATCTCAGCTCATTGCACACACACACATAAACACACCCAGCTTCAAGTGATTCTCCTGCCTCAGCCTCCTGAGCAGCTGGGATTACAGGCATGTGCCACTATGCTTGGCTTTTTTTTTTTTTTTTTTTTTTTTTTTTTTTTTGAGACGGAGTTTTGCCCTGTCCCCCAGCCTGGAGTGCAGTGGTGTAATCTCGGCTTGGCATAATCTCAGCTCACCGCAACCTCTGCCTCCCGGGTTCAAGTGATTCTCCTGCTTCAGCCTCCTGAGTAGCTGGGATTACAGGCCTGTACCACCCCACCCAACTAAGTTTTGTATTTTTAGTAGAGACAGGGTTTCACCATGTTGACCAGGTTGGACTCGAACTCCTCACCTCAAGTGATCCACCCACCTCGGCTTCCCAAAGTGTTGGGTTACAGGCGTGAGCCACTGTGCCCGGCCTAATTTTTGTACTTTTAGTAGCTCCTGATCTCAAGGGCTCCGCCCGCCTTGGCCTCCCAAAGTGCCAGAGTGCTGGGATTATCAGCGTGAGCCATGGTGCTCAGCCCCCCAGGCTTAAGTGCAGTGGCACAATCATGGCTGACTTCATCCTCAACCTCCTGGGCTCAGGTGAGCCTCTGACCTCAGCCTTCCAAGTAGCTGGGACTAGAGGGGCATGCTAACATTAGCTTGCCCAGCTAATTTTTGTAATTTTTAAAGAGACGAGTTTGCCCATGTTGCCCGAGCTGGTCTCGAAATTCTGGGCTCAAGTAATCTGCCCGTCTTAGTCTCCCCAAGTGCTGGTATTGTAGGTATGACTCACTATGCCCGGCCTCTGGCCTCCTTTTTAATTAAAAAAAAAAAAAAAATTTTTTTTTTTTCCTTTTAGAGACAAGGTCTTGTTATGTTAGTTCAGGTTGGACTTAAACTCCTGGGCTCAAGTGATCTACGCACCTAAGCCTCCCCAAAACATCAGACTATATGGATGTGCCACCATACCCTGCTTATAATGCTTTGTTATTTTTTATTTTATTTTATTTTTTTAATTTTTTTTTTGAGAGCAGCAAGTTCTCATTTTGTTCAGGCTGGACTTGAACTCCTGGCCTCAAGCAGTCCTCCCACCTACAGTGTTTCTCTGTAATCTTCCCTCTGCTAGGATTATGAGCCTGACCCTCCCCTACTATTAATACTTAAATTTTTGTTTTATTTACTTTTTCTGTCTTTTATAAATTTTTTTTTTCTTTTTTCTTTCTTTTTTGAGATGTAGTTTCGCTCTTTTCGCCTAGGCTGGAGTGAAGTGGTGCAATCTTGGATCACTGCAACCTCCACCTCCCAGGTTCATGTGATTCTTCTGCTTTAGCCTCCCGAATAGCTGGGATTACAGGCACCCACCACCACGCCTGGCTAATTTTTTTTATTTTTTTTGAGACAGTGTCTCGCTCTGTCGCCCAGGCTGGAGTACAGTGGCGCGATATCGGCTCACTGCAATCTCTCCTTCCCAGGTTCAAGCAGTTCTCCTGTCTCAGCCTCCTGAGTAGCTGGGATCACAGGTGCCCACCACCATGCCTGGCTAGTTTTCTGTATTTTTAGTAGAGACAGGGTTTTACCACATTGGGCAGCCTTGTCTTGAACTCCTGACTTCAGGCGATCCACCCGCCTTGGCCTCCCAAAGTGCTGGGATTCCAGGCATGAGCCACTGCACCTGGCCTTATAGATATTTTGAAAGATTAAATTTCTTATATTAAACAGAGACAGGGTCTCACCGTATTGCCCAGGCTGGTCTTCCTGGACTCAAGCAGTCCACCTGCCTCAGACACCCAAAGTGCTGGGATTACAGGTGTTAGCCACCATGCCTGGCCTAATACTTAATTTTTTAAAAAACTTTTTGTTTGGAAATAATTTTAGACTTCAAAGAGAGTTGCAAAAATAATACAAATAAGGGCCCTATAATCTTCACCTAGATTCCCCAAGTGTATCTTTTAAAACCACAATACAATGATCAAATCAGAAAATTAACGTTGATAACAATTATTAATACATTTTGAATTGAACTAAATAATTTCCTGTTCACTTCCTACCTATGGTAGTAAGAAATGTCTATGTAACATCAGTGTCATTGAACTCTGTATTGCCCAGATTGGTCTCAAACTTCTGGGCTCAAGCAGTCTGCCCACCTCGGCCTCCCAAAGTGCTGGAATTACAGGCCTGAGCCACCCCACGTGGTCTGGACTCAATTTTAGTTTTGAGTTTTTTTTTTTAAAAGCAGTACTGACTACTTGTAAAGATGTATATTTCATGACTTTTATTTATTGGAGGTCTTCAAAACAGCAAAGAGAAAATTTATTTTTATTTTTAATATTTTTTTTAGATGGAGTCTTGCTCTGTCCCCAGGCTGGAGTGCAGTGGCACAATTTCGGGTAACTGCAACCTCCGCCTCCTGGGTTTAAGCGATTCTCCGGCCTCAGCCTCCCAAATAGTTGGGATTACAGGTGTGTACCACCACACCTGGCTAATTTTTGTAATTTTAGTAGAAATGGGGTTTCACCATATTGGCCAGGCTGGCCTTGAACTCCTGACCTCCCAAAGTGCTCGGATTACAGGCATGAGTCACCACGCCCAGCCTGAAAATTATTTTTTTTCCAAAGTAATAAACTCACTTTAGCTATTACCACTTGTACATCTAAACAATGTTATGGAGTTTTACTGATCTTATTTTTCCTGTATATTGAAATATTTTGGTATTTCATCATCCTAGGAATTATTTCATCATTACTCATCAATTCCCAAATATGCTAAAAAGGACTAAAATAATATGACAAAGGGAGAATTACAGAATTGCTTAAAAGGATATGCAGTAATGAAATAAATCATTAGTTTTACACGTCCGTTTTTAGAGATGGGGCCTCGCTTTGTTGCCTAGGCCGAAGTGCAGTGGTACGATCATAGTTCACTGCAGCCTCAAGCTTCTGGGCTCAAGTGATCTTCCCACCTAAGCATCCTGGGTAGCTGGGACTATAGGTGTGCACCACAGCCCTTCAATTTTCTTATTGCTTTTCCTAAAACTTAAAGCAACTTTTTTTTTCTCTTTGGATACACGGTCTCACTCTGTCATCCAGGCTGGAGTGCGGTGACGCAATCTCAGTTCACTGCAACCTTCTCCCAGACTCAAGCAATCTTCTCACCTCAGTCCCCCAAGTAACTGGGACTACAGGCATGTGCCACCACACCTGGCTAATTTTTGTATTTTTTTTGTAGAGAGAAGGTTTTGCCATGTTGTTCAGGCTGGTCTTGAACCCCTGGGCTCAAACAGTCCACCCACCTTAGCCTCCCAAAGTGCTGGAATTCCACGTATGAGCCATCATGCCCAGCCTACAGCATCTTTCAAGAAAGTATAAAAGAAGTTGGGAGATACCATCTTAAGCATTATGTAAGATGTTAACATTTGGAGAATCTAGGGGAAGGAGTACATGGTAATTTTTATACTATTTTTCAACTTTTAAGGTTTCATTGGACATATTTAAAAATCCATACTTTTTCGTTTTCCTCCTATAATGGCAAAGAGAAGAAAACTGACCATAGAAGACATTTCGGAGGAACTTGTAGATGAATGCTGTGTGACAGTAGTACTCTATACTGTCAGGATGATGGTAAAGTTATATAAACCAAGTTGTAAAATACGAGTCTTCAGCCAGGCATGGTGGCGTGCACCTATATTCCCAGCATCTTGGGAGGCTGGGACAGGAGGATCACTTGAGCCCAGTACTTCAAAACCAGGCTGGGCAACATAGCAGGATCCTGTTTCCACCCATATACATATGTGACTGTACCCTAGATGAGTTTAGAATATGATTTTTTTTTTTTTTGAGACGGAGTTTTGCTCTTGTTGCCCAGGCCGGAGTGCCATAGCACAATCTCGGCTCACTGCAACTTCTGCCTCCTGGGTTCAAGGGATTCTCCTGCCTTAGCCTCCCGAGTGGCTGGGATTACAGGCATGCACCACCATGCCTGGCTAATTTTTGGTATTTTTAGTAGAAGATGGGGTTTCTCCATGTTGGTCAGGCTGGTCTCAAACTCCCAACCTCAGGATCTACTTGCCTTAGCCTCCCAAAGTGCTGGGATTACAGTTGTGAGCCAACATGCCCGATGGTGATTTTTTTAATTTTTATTTTTTATTTTTTTAAAGAGGGGATCTGTCTCACTATGTTGCCCAGGCTGGATTTAAATTCATGAGCTCAAGCTGTTCTCCTGCTTCATTACCCCCAGATAACTGGAACTACAGGCACCCAGGTAGAATGTGATTTTCTTTTTGTAAGAATCAGAACTGGGCTGGGTGCAGTGGCATATGCCTGCAATCCCAACTTCTTGGGAGGCTGAGGTGGGAGGATCACTTGAGCCCAGAAGTTTGAGACCAGCCTGGGCAACATAGTGAGATTCTATTTTTAAGAAATGAAAAAAAAAAAAACCACTGCACTTTGCCAAAAAGATGTATGATAGTATTCTTTCATCTTTCAGGATATTTGTACACCAAAAACTTAGTTGATGCAGTTTGTAAATGGACACGTGCCAAAGTTATGTATATGTATGTAGATGGTTAGAATGAAAAAGTATGTAAAAATGAAAAAAAAAATTGGATTTTTTTTTTTTTTTTTTTTTTTTTGAGACAGAGTCTCACTCTTTTTGCCCAGGCTGGAGTGCAGTGGCTCGATCTTGGCTTACTTGCAACCTCTGCCTCCCAGGTTCAAGTAATTCTCCTGCCTCAGCCTCCCGAGTAGCCGGGACTACAGGTGCATGCCACCGTGCCTGGCTAATTTTTTGTATTTTTGGTAGAGATGGGGTTTCACTATTTTAGCCAGGATGGTCTCTGTCTCCTGACCTCGTGATCCACCCACCTTAGCCTCTGAGAGTGCTGGGATTAGAGGTATGAGCCACTGTGCCCAGCCTGGATTGTTCATTCTGATTGTCATTTATTAGTCTAAAAATGAGAATGCTTACGATTATGGAGCAAAGAAGATGACTGTTCTCTCCGACAAAATTATGAAGTGAGTTTTCAAAGTATTTCATTTGATGATGCATGGGCAGAAAGGGAAAAAAAGACCAGAGGTGATAAGCTAGAACCAAGCGTAGTGGTGTGTACCTGTTTACAGAGTGGAAGCCAAGTGTAGTGGTGTGTACCAGCTACTCGGGAGGCTGAGGCAGGAGGATCGCTTGTGGCCAAGAGTTCAAGACCGGCCTGTGCAATGTAGGGAGACTCTGTCTCTAAAAAAAATTTTTTTTTAATTAGCCACTCTGTAGTCCCAGCTACTCAGGAAGCTGAGGTGGGAGGATTGTTTGAGCCCAGCAGTCTGTAATGAGCTATGATCGTGCCACTGTACTCCAGCCTGGCAATGGAGCAAGACACTGTTTTTTGTTTGTTTGTTTTTTGTTTTTGAGACGGAGTCTGGCTCTGTTGCTCACGCTGCAGTGTAGTGGCAAGATCTCGGTCAACCTCCACCTTCCAAGTTCAAGCAATTCTACTGCCTCAGCTTCCTGAGTAGCTGGGATTATAGGCGCATGTCACCATGCCCGGCTAATTTTTTTGTTTTTTTAGTAAAGATGGGGTTTCATCATGTTGGCTAGGCTGGTCTTGAGCTCCTCACCTCACGTGATCCACCCGAGTTGGCCTCCCAAAGTACTGGGATTACAGGCGTGAGCCACTGTGCCCGGCTGACCCTGTTTCTTTTTCTTTTTTCTTTTCCATTTTTTTTTTTGTGAGACAGAGTCTTTGCTCTGTCACCCAGGCTGGAGTGCAGTGGTGCTATCTCAGCTCACTGCAAGCTCTGCCTCCCAGGTTCACGCCATTCTCCTGCCTCAGCCTCCCGAGTAGCTGGGACTACAGGCGCCTGCCACCATGCCTGGCTAATTTTTTGTATTTTTAGTAGAGACAGGGTTTCACCGTGTTAGCCAGGATGGTCTCAATCTCCTGACATTGTGATTCGCTCGCCTCAGCCTTCCAAAGTGCTGGGATTATAGGCATGAGCCACCGCGCCCGACCCCCTGTTTCTTAAAAGAAAGAAAAATGTATAGAATGGCTATGTTCCAGGTTCTTGCATGACATTTGATGAGTAGTTGGTTGCATTTTAAAGGATGTTGCACATTTTGGATATTTATATCCCCCAGTGCCCAGGAAAGTACGGAATAAAAATTTAGATTTGCTACTTAAGGCTGGGCACGATGGCTCACGCCTGTAATCCCAGCACTTTGGGAGGCTGAAGCGGGCAGATCACTTGAGGTCAGGAGTTTGAGACCAGCCTGGCCAACATGGCAAAACCCTATCTCTACTAAAAATACAAAAATTAACCAAGTGTGGTGGCACGCACCTGTAATTTCAGCTACTTGGGGGGCTGAGGCACGGGAATTGCTTGAACCTGGGAGGCAGATGTTGCAGTGAATTGAGATTGCACCACTGCGCTCCAGCCTGGGTGACAGAGTGAGACTCTATCTCAAAAAAAAAAAAAAAAAAAAAAAAGGAAATTGCTACTTACATTCTTATTAAAATAGTAAGTAATAATAATATTTTTATTTTTTATTTTTATTTTTGAGAGGGAGTCTTGCTCTGTTGCCCAGGCTGGAGCGCAATGTCGTGACCTTGGCTCACTGCAACCTCTGCCTCCCAGGTTCAAGTGATTCTCCTGCCTCAGCCTCCAAAGTAGCTGGGATTACAGGCGCCCACTACCACGCCTGGCTAATTTTTGTATTTTTAGTAGAGATGGGGTTTCACCCTGTTGACCAGGCTGGTGTCGAACTCCTGACCTCAGGTGATCCGCCCGCCTCAGCCTCCCAAAGTGCTGGAATTACAGGTGTGAGCCACCACACCTGGCCTTATTTTTTATTTTTATTTTTATAGACTCAATGAGCATTATGGTATCAGAACAGCTGTAAAATTTTGAGTCAGAAGAGTTTTACACATCAAACTTGACAGTAAACCAAGAAAGGGATGAAAGGGGACCAGGCGTAAAAAAAGAGTTCTAAAAAACTCTAGGCCAGAGTGTCTGGCCAATGTGTAATGGTATAATGCAGGTTAAAGGTGTATCATATGCCGTAAAAGAAGCATTGATGGTCGAGTGCAGTGGCTCACGCCTGTAATCCCAGCACTTTGGGAGGCTGAGGCGGGTGGATCACCTGAGGTCAGGACCTCCAGACTAGCCTGGCCAACATGGTGAAACCCCATATCTACTAAAAATACAAAGATTAGCCGGGTGTGGTGGCAGGTGCCTGTAATTGCAGCTACTTGGGAGGCTGAGGCAGGAGAATCACGTAAATCTAGGAGGCAGAGGTCCCAGTGAGCCAAGACCACACCATTGCACTCCAGTCTGGGCAACAAGAGTGAAACTCCGTCTTAAAAAAAAAAGCATTGATGTCGTTCCATAACCAAGATGACTGTCCTGGACTACCTTTGTATAATTTGTCAAGCCACAGCCTAAGATAATCCCACCAAAGCTCACAAAAGATACATGACAAGGCCGGGAGCAGTGGCTCACGCCTGTAATCCCAGCACTTTGGGAGAGTGAGGCGGGCGGATCACGAGGTCAGGAGATTGAGACCATCCTGGCTAACACGGTAAAACCCCGTCTCTACTAAAAAAAAAAACACAAAAAACAATTAGCCGGGCGTGGTGGCAGGCACCTGTAGTCCCAGCTACTCAGGAGGCTGAGGCCGCAGAATGGTGTGAACCTGGGAGGTGGAGCTTGCAGTGAGCCAAGATTGCGCCACTGCACTCCATCCTGGGCAACAGAGCAAGACTCTATCTAAAAAATAATATACACACACACACACACACACACACGACAGTTGGGGTTGTGATTAGATTTAGGTTTCTCAACTTTGGCACACTGTTGACATTTGGGGCCAAATAATTTGTTGTGAGGAGACTGTCATGTGCATTGTAGGATGTTTGACAACATCCTTTTACAATACCTGTGAGATGTCAGTAGCACTCCATCCTCCTGAGTTGTGACAACCAAAAATGTCTTCCATCATTACTACATGTGCCCTGGGGAGGCAGAATCTCCCCTAGTTGAGGACCGCTACATTAGAAGAATGTAAAAACTGAGTTCAAAGGAGGCTTGGATATTAGATCTAATGGTGTCTTTTGAGAAGAGCTGGTTGTTAATTTTGTGAAGTAATAATTCTAATCACTATAGGAAATCTAAATAGAGTGCCTTTCATTCTGTAATAGATTCTTTCTTAGCAGATTTTAAACCAGAGGTGGACTTTTGGACAAATTTTGAATTAGACTACTCAAATTTGCACTGGGTTGAAGTTACATTGACTTAATAACTTTGATAGAAGTTTGCTTTTGAAGAGAAACTTTCCATTATATCAAGGGTATGCATTTATAAAAAATAAGGAGTATGCATTTATTTATTTATTTATTTATTTTATTTTATTTTTTGTTCTAAGAGTATGCATTTAAACAAACTGACTGGGATAGACTTTTGTTTTTTTGAGACAGGGTCTTATTCCATCACCCATGCTGGAGTACCGTGGCATAATCACAGCTACCTATAGCCTCGACCTCCCAGGCTCAAGTGATCCTCCCACCTCAGCTTCCTAAGCAACAAGGACTACAGGCTCTCACTACCATGCCCAGCTAATTTTTAATTTTTTTTGTAGATATGGTGTCTCACTTTGTTGCCCAGGCTCATCTCAAACTCCTGGACTCAAGCAATCCTCCCACCACGGCCTCCCAAAGTGCTAGGGTTACATATGTGAGCCACTACACCCAGCATCCCACCCATTTTTTGTTTGTTTGTTTTTGAGATGGAGTCTTGGTCTGTTGACCAGGCTAGAATGCAGTGAGTGATCTCGGCTCACTGCAACCTCCACACCCTGGGTTCAAGTGATTCTTGTGTCTCAGCCTCCTGAGTAGGTGAGGTTACAGGCACCCACAACCACACCCGGCTAATTTGTTTTTCGTATTTTAGTAAAGACAGGGTTTCACCATGTTGGCCAGACTGGTTTAGAACTCCTGACCTCAAGTGATCTGCCCGCCTCAGCCTCCCAAAGTGCTAGGATTACAGGTGTAAGCCACCATGCCCAGCCCCCACCTTTTATTATAACACATGGCCAGGTGACTTTTAGGACCTGTAGTTGTTTTTTTGTGTGTGTGTGTTCGGGATCTTCCTCTGTCACTCAGGCTGGAGTGCAGTGGTGCAATCTTGGTTAATGTAACCTCCACCTGCTGGCCTCAAATGATCCTCCTCAGTCACCCAAAGTGCTAGGATTACAGGCACAAGCCACTGTGCCCGCCAGGTGACTTTTAAATGTTCTGCTGCCATTATTTAGTCTTCTCTCCATAGTTTCTGTACGTCAAAGTGCTTTTTTTTTTTCTTTTTATGTTTTCATAGACTAGACTTCCGATAGTACTGTAAACTCCAAATTTGAAACAGTTGGAGACCAACCATGTTGGCTAAAGCAGGACTTGACAATACTTTTGTGACTGACTTTGTGGTTCCATCGTTTGGTTTTCAAATATTTTATATTCTAGAATTACACTGTACCCCTCTGCAAGCGTGGTTTTATGATCTGTCCAGTGTTTCTACTTTAGATTGGTCATATATTCCAAGGAGGAAGAATTCAACCTCTTGCTCCTTTAGCTAGGTATGTGACCTTGAACAAGTTATTTGAGTATCAGTTTCCCTCAAAAGAAGAGGGTTCTGACTGGTCGCAGTGGCTCATGCCTATACTCCCAGCATTTTGGGAGGCCAAGGCAGGAGAATTGTTTGAGGCCAGGAGTTCGAGACCACCCTGTGCAGCATAGCGAGACCCTGTCTGTACAAAATACAAAAGTTAGCCAGATATGGTGGCGCTGCCTATGTCCCAGCTACTCGGGAGGCTGAGGTGGGAGGATTACTTGAGCCCAGGAGATTGGGGATGCAGTGAGCCATGATTGCACTGCTGCACTCCAGCCTGGTGGACATAATGGTATACTATTGCAAAAAAAAAAAAAAAAAAAAGGAGGGTTCTGGGACTGCCTATCTGACAGGATTCTTGCGAGGAGGATGTCAGCTGATAGCAGTCATATATGGAAGACTTGGCTGTTGTCAGGGAGGAAATCTCTGACTCAGTGCTGGACTTCTAACCCTCCGCACAGCGCCAGGTATGACGTACACACTTGCTAATTACTTGTGGGATGAATGACTTGGCAAAGATTGTAAATAACTATTGCCTATACTCTAAACTTACTATAACATTTTAATTTCATGCTCTATACCCCTGTGTTCTAATTCATTTCTAATTTGCAAGATGTAGCTGATTATTTACCTTTATAGAGTCTTCCCAAGTGTACATGTCTGTACCCCTTTCCCAATTTATAGTACTTATTTTTTCCACTCAGGAGCTGGTTTGTATTGTTGGCTTTTCTTCCTGTTTTTTTTTTTTTTTTTCCTAACCCTCAGAATCTGTGGATTTTTTTTTCTAAGACTTTATCAAGAAAATTTCCAAATATACAACAAAGTTGATAGAATTTTAGTAAATATAATGAACACCCATATACACACTACCTAGATTTTACCATTATCATTTTTCTACTACTTGGTTTAACATATGCGTGTCCACCTATCCATCCCTCCATCAATGAATCTAATTTTTTGATGTATTTCAAAATAAATTGCAGACATTAGTATTCTTCATCTTAGTACTTGAGCATGTTTATCATTATCTAGAGTTTAATATTGTTTATAGCATTTTTCTTTTTTGCCCAGGCTGGAGTGCAGTAGCAAGATTTCAGCTTACCTCAACCTCCGTCTCCTGGGCTCACATGATCCTCCCATCTCAGCCCCCTAAATAGCTGGGACTACAGGTGCATGCCACCATGCATGGCTAATTTTGTATTTTTTGTAGAGACAGTCTCGCTATGTTGTCCAGGCTGGTCTTGAACTCCTGTGCTCAAGAGATTCACCTGCTTCGGCCTCCCACAGTACTGGGATTACAGGCACTTTGTGAGCCACTGTGCCTCGCTAGCATGTTTTTTCTTTTTCTTTTTTTTTTTGAGACGGAGTCTCGGTGTCTCACTCTGTTGCCCAGGCTGGAATGCAGTGACATGATCACTGCTCACTACAACCTTGCAAACTCAACTTCTGAGGTCAAGCGATCCTTCCACCTCAGTCCGTGGAGTAGCTAGTACCATAGTTGTACACCACCATTTCCAGCTAAAATTTTTTTTTATTTTGTAGAGACAGGGTCATCCCATTGTTGCCCAGACTGGTCTCGAGCTCCTGGGCTCAAGCCATCCTTGAGCCTCAGCTTCCCAAAGTGTTGAGATTACAGGCATGAGTCACTGTGCCCAGCCACATTTTTCTTTCGATGCAAATGTTGCATATAATAAAATGTACAAATCTTTAGTACGTTTTGTGTGTGTATACATACATGAGATCATGCTATATGTATTCCACAGCTTACTGTTTTCTTCTTTTTTTTTTTTCTTTTTTTGGAAATGTAGTTTCACTCTTGTTACCCAGGCTGGAATGTGCAATGGCACCGTCTTGGCTCACCTCAACCTCTACCTCCTGGGTTCAGCTATTCTCCTGCCTCAGCCTCCCGAGTAGCTGGGATTACAGGCATGCACCACCACGCCCGGCTAATGTTTGTGTGTTTTTAGTAGAGACAGGGTTTCTCCATGTAGGTCAGGTTGGTCTCGAACTCCCGACCTCAGGTGATCCACCCGCCTTGGCCTTCCAAAGTGCTGGAATTATAGGTGTAAGCCCCTGTATCCGACCTAGCCTGCTGTTTTCACTTAGTATGTCTTAGAGTTCATTCTTTGTACTTGTGGATAAACCCTGATCTTTCTGATTTCTACACAGTTTTGCATAATATGCATGAACATGTTTATTTAGCTATTGATATACATTTAGATTTTCATACTTTGCTGCAATAAATATACTTGGCAGATGTGTAGGATAGAGACCTGAAAGTGGAATTGCTAGTTTTAGTATTCCAAAATCTAGTATGTTTTAGTGTTCATTATTTATATTTGTGGATAAACTTTGATCTGATTCTTACATAGTTTTCCATAATACATGGAATGGGTATGCTCATTTAAAATTTTAATAAATACCTACAAGTTGCCAACTAAATAGGCTGTACCAATTAAAGCCTCCTCCATCAGTGTTTCCCTGTATCCTTACCCACACTGCATCATTTTTTTTTAAATTGCTTTGGAGTAGATTACTTTTTTTTTCCCCCCGAGGCGGAGTTTTGCTCTTGTTGCCCAGGATGGAGTGCAATGGCGTGATCTCGGCTCACTGCAACCTCTGCCTTCCAGGTTCAAGCAATTCTCCTGCCTCAGCCTCTGGAGTAGCTGGGATGACAGGCATGCACCACCACACCCAGCTAATTTTATATTTTTAGTAGAGACGGAGTTTCTCCATGTTGATCAGGCTGGTCTCGAACTCCCGACCTCAGATGATCCGTTCACCTCGGCCAACCAAAGTGCTGGGATTGCAGGTGTGAGCCATGGTGCCCAGCCTTTTTTATTTATTTATTTTGAGACTTAGTTCTGCTCTGTTGCCCAGGCTGGAGTGCAATGGCGTCATCTCAGCTCACTGCAACCTCCGCCTCCCAGGTTCAAGTGATTCTCATGTCTCAGGCTCTGAGTAGCTGGGATTACAGGCGCCCACCACCATACCCGGCTAATTTTTGTATTTTTAGTAGAGGGAGGGTTTCACCATGTTCGCCAGGATGGTCTTGAACTCCTGACCTCAAGTGATCTGCCCCCCTCGGCCTCCCAAAGTGCTGGGATTACAGGCATGAGCCGCCGCGCCCGGCCTACTTTACACATTTTTTATTACTAGTGAGACTATGTATGGTTTCCCCAACTAGTTTTTATACTTTTAGAGGGCAAGGGCTGAAATCATCTACGGACTTCATATCTACTCACTAAGCATTTGCTTTTAATGAATGAATGCTACTGAAGCATTTCTGCTTTATTAGGTTTAGGCTGAAGAAGGATGAGTTAGCTAAGTGTGTGAAAGGTTAAAAACAGCTGAACTTGCTCCCTGCATGTGTGCCTTAAATAAGTAAAGGGACTGACTCTTCCTTCATTTCTTCTCTTCTGTGAGAGGTAAGGTAGTGAAGTAGTTAAGAACCAGGCTCTGGAGACAGATTTCCTGGATTTATATCCCAGCTTTGCCTCTTACTAGCTGTGCAACCTTGGGCGGTTTACTTAATCTTTGTGTTTCAATTTCCTCATTCATAAATTAGAGAACACCTTGCTTATAAGGTTGTTGTGAAGGATGATCAGGCCCTGAAACAAGGGGTATGATTAGAGTGGAAGCAATGTATTTGAGAGAGAGAGTTAGGAATAGAACTGTGAGTGGTAATTGTTAAAGAAATAAAGTATGGTTCAGAGAAAGTTCAGCCTCTGCAGTGTTGTAGAGGTGGTATGGAAAGCAAACTCGGGAGGTGGATGAAGTTAAGTACCATATGAAATCCCAGTCGCTTTATAAAACAAACGATATTTTAACAGCCAAAAGATAGGATATGATATCAGAATAGACCATAGTACTGTGACACTTAATCTATGAAAAGCTCACTTCTTCTTTTTCCTTATGGTTCATAAACCAGCATTTGGAAATCACTAATGTAGGCTGATCCCCTCCTTTTGCCCCTGTTTGAAAATAGGGCCAAAATTAGAAAGCTTCATGGTAGATAGAGTTTGGAGTAGAATCCAGTTCTTTTTTGTTTGTTTTTATTTTTTGCCCTCAAACATTCTCCCATCCGATAGAATCCAGTTCTTAAAAGGTACTCTAGTGTTTTTTCCATAGTCGTGCTGTGCTCTTCACATCTGATTTTGGCTTATTATTTATAAAGTTTTTTTTGTTGTTGTTGTTTTTTGAGACAGAGTCGCTCTGTCGCCCAACCTGTAGCGTAGTGGTGCAATCTCGCTCACTGCAACCTCCTCCTCCCAGGTTCAAGCGATTCTCCTGCCTCAGCCTCCTGAGTAGCCGGGATTACAGGCACATGCCATCATGCCCGGCTAATTTTGTATTTTTAGTAGAAACAGGGTTTCACCATGTTGGCCTGGCTGGTCTCAAACTCCTGACCTCAGGTGATCCATCCACCACAGCCTCCCGAAGTGCTGGGATTACAGGTGTGAGCCACTGTGACCAGCCTATAAAGTTTTTTTTTTAAACCCAGTGCTGCCCTATCATAACATTTCTATAATTGTTTTTTGTTTTTGTTTTGTTTTGAGATAGATTTGCAGTCTGTTGCCCAGGCTGGAGTGCAGCGGTGGGACCTCCACTCACTGCAGCCTCTGCCTCCTGGATTCAAGCGATTCTCGTGCCTTAGCCTCCCAAGTAGCAGGGATTACAGATGTGCGCCATCACGCCTGGCTAATTTTTGTATTTTTACTAGAGACACCATTTCACTGTGTTGGCCAGGCTGGTCCTGAACTCCTGACCTTAGGTGATCTGCCTGCCTCAGCTTCCCAAAGTTCTAGGATTACAGGTGTGAGCCACTGCATCCAGCCTATAAAGTATTGACTTCATTTTTGGTTACAGAGGTTAGTCTCAGATGAGTTAAGCATCAGTTTTCAACCAACAGAACCCAAGACCAAACCACTGAAAGTCATGAACATATATATATAAGAAATAGCCAAAAAGACATTTTACTCTACCTATGATTAGACTCAGTTCCTCATCCCAAAGCACGTTGAGGTTTAGTGTTCGTAGTTGATTAGTGGCTCTTCAAATATCAAATAGCATGCATAAATCTATATTCTCAACCTCTTAATATGTCTAAAAGCTTTTGGAATACTAAGCTAAACATGATGCTTCGTACTAGAAAAACCTAGGAAAGCATAACTAGCTAAGACATTTTAAATTACTTATCAGCAACTGTCAGAAACGTTCTCAACTCCATTTAACTGAGTTCCACATATTATCACACACAAAGCTGAGAGACTTAGTCTGAAGTTATATAGGCCACAGAGAGTGTATTTGTGGCTCGAGTTTACAGAAAGATAAAAGTGGCCAGCTTGCAAATTAATCAGTTGTGCTGCTGTGTCAGGGTCCCACTTAGGTGTGTGAAATGTGAGAAAAACCTGAGACAGGATTTCATATCTAAGGATTAGAGTGGCGGCCAGATTGAGGACTATCGTGAGGACAAAGAAAAGGTGAAACAGCCATGGAGAGTCCTTGTAAAGACTACTTTCCCTTCAGGGTTTGTGTGCTCCCAGAGGATAAAGAAAAGATCTTGGGTAGTCTTAAGAATTAGGTAAAGATTATTATTATTTTTTTAACGTACTTTACTTTAGATGAGGGGAGTGGTTTGCCAAATCTCCCACTATTACTGTAATTTTTATCTTCTTTCCATAGCAGTGGTGTCTTATTTAAGATATTTTTTGGGGACTGGAAAAGTGGTGGGGCCTTTTTTCTTTGGATGGCTGATGCATTCTTTCTCACTGATGGTGTGTTACGCTTGTGTTAGTGATAGTAATGTGGAAAGACTCCGAAGACCCAAGTAGATTCCTGGGCCAAATGTTCATAGACTTTTTGTGTCCTGCAGGAAGGAAATTGTCTCCTACAGAGGTATTATTAAGCTAAGAGAATCTCTTCTTATAACTGTTAGAACCAGAAGAAAACTTAGGCGTGATCTGTTCCAACTTTCTTATTTTATAGTTGGAGAAACAAATTCATATAGAACGGGGAACTTGTTGAAATTACATAGCATTTTAAATTGGCAAGTCTAGAATCTTTGTCTTCCCATTCCTGGCACAGTGTTCTTTCCATGATACCATTTTAATTGTTGAAACAAATTTTAAATTAGACCACAATTATAGTAGTAGGTTTTGAGAGGATTTAAGAAGTGCTTGAATATTTTTGCAGTGTGTGGATATGTAATTAATATTAGGAGTAATAGCACTGGAGGAGAAAACTAGAGAATAATGGGATAAAAGGTTGTGTTTGTATTTTTTAATTGGAGCCTATTTTTCAACTTCACAGTACCAAATTAATTAAAACTATGTTATTTAAATGTGTTTTTCATTTATAACTTGTTCACTGTGGTTGGGCGGTATGCCCACATACACTTAAACATCACTAAGATGAAACAGATGATCAGTTCTGGGAGTCAGGCTTTTACTAAACTTGGGTGACTGGTCCTAAGTTACGTACATCATACTGGAGTGAGAATTGACTTGCATGCTATTGCTTTTGGTTTCTGCAGGTTTTGTAGTGCATCCCTGAGCATGAGCGCAGAATGAAGCGGCGTTTGGATGACCAGGAGTCACCGGTGTATGCAGCCCAGCAGCGTCGGATCCCTGGCAGCACAGAGGCTTTTCCTCACCAGCACCGGGTGCTTGCCCCTGCCCCTCCTGTGTATGAAGCAGTGTCTGAGACCATGCAGTCAGCCACGGGAATTCAGTACTCTGTAACACCCAGCTACCAGGTAAGCTGGAGCGAACCAAGGGACCAGAATGAGGGAGGAGGAATAGTGATTTTAGGCAGTTATAAAACATTTTTTTAATACTGTTAGATATTTAAAAATTGTTGAGAATGTGTAAGGTTAAAAAAAAAATTGTGTACTCACCATACAAATTTATAAAAAAAAAAGAATGTTGTCATGACCTTTGAAGTTCTCTGCATATCCCACTCTGCTCCCTTCTTTTCCCTCCCTTCAGAGGTAGCCACTAATCTAAACTGTATTTATCATTCCCTTGACTTTATTTACTTAAAAAAAAAACTAACATAATTGTTTAGTTTTGATATTTCTGAACTTTTATATAAATGGAAACATTTTCTTCTTTGACTCACTTTTTAAAAAAACTCACATTTTTATAGATCGCTGTAATTCCACCATTTTCACTCTAGTGTAAATTATATGCATATACTTAATTTATTTGTCAATTCTACCGTTGGACTATTGGGCTGTTTCCAGGTTTTTGCTTTTACAAAGGTGCTGCTGTGAACATTCTGATATTCTCGTAGTGCACTCATTGGCAATTCATGACAAAATAAGAAGCTTGTGCCAGAATTTAAATCAACGCACTTATTAAGACAGTTTTGCTATTTATTTTTTTAAAAGACAGCTGAATTAAACATCATTATAGTGAACTATGACTGACTCTTGGACAGTGTGGGAGTTGAGGCACTGACCGCCCCCCTCCCCCATGCAGTCAAAAATACATGTATAACTTTTTTCTTTTCTTTCTTTTTATTTTTATTTTTTTGGAAATAGGGTCTTGCTCTGTGGCTCCTGCTGGAGTGCAGTGGTGTGATCATGACTCACTGCAGCCTCGAACTCCGGGGCTCAAGCAGTCCTCCCGTGCCCCAGCCTCCCTAGTAGCTAGGACTAGGTGCGCACCACCATGCCTTTCTAATTTTTATGATTTTTGTAGAGATGAGGTGTTGCTATATTGCTCAGGCTGGTCCTAAACTCTTGGCCCCAAGCTATCCTCCCGCCTCAGCCTCCCAAAGAGCTGGGATTACAAGTCTGAGCCACTGTGTCCGGCCCATGTATAATTTTTGACTCCCCAAAACTTAAATACAAATAGCCTGTTGTTGTTCAGAAGCTTTACCGATAACATAAATGGTTGATTAACATGTATTTTGTATATTTGTCATATACTGTATTCTTAAAATAATCTAGAAGAAAGAAAATACTAAGAAAATCGTAAGGAAGAGAAAATATATCTACTGTTTATTAAGTGGAAGTGGATCATCATAAAGGTCTTCATCCTTGTCTTCACATTGAGTAGGCTGAGGAGGAGGGAGAAAGAAGATGAAGGGTTAGTCTGGCCATCTCAGGGGTGGCAGAGGTGGGAGAAAATCCACGTGTAAGTGGACTTGTGTTGTTGCTGAGTGCAGTGGCTTGCACCCAAAATCCCAACACTTGGGGAAGTTGGAAGCATGAGGATGGCCTGAGCCAAGGAGTTAGAGATCAGCTTGGGCAAGATAGCAAGCCCCATCTCTCCTAAAAATAAACAAAGATTAGCAGGGCGTAACGGTGCACACTTGTGTTCCCAGCTGCTTGGGATGCTGAGGTGGGAGGATCATTTGAGCCTGGGAGGTTGAGGCTCCAGTGAATATGCTACCGCACCCAGCATGAGTGACAGAGTGTGAACTTGTCTCAAAAAGAAAGAATTAATTAATTTTAAAAAATAAATAAAAAATTAGCCAGGCATAGTGATGTGCGTCTGTAGTCCTAGATACCTGGGAGACTGAGGTGAGAGGATTGCTCAAGCCCAGGAAGTCAAGGCTGCAGTGAGCTGTGATCAAGCAACTGTACTTCAGACTGGACAACAGGGCAAGACCCTGTCTCCTTAAAAACAAAACAAAAACTCGTGTTATTCAAGGGTCTGCCATAGCTGATTTACATTGTGGTGCAAACTCCTTACCCTGTTGCAAACCAGTCAGCAGGTTTGAGGACATACAGGAGTTTGTCAAGTACCTATGAAAGGGATTGCTGTGTCACAGGGTATATGCATCTTTAGCAAGTTCCCCCAAGCATTGTATATTCCTGTTGTTCTGTGTCCTGACCAACACTGATCATCTGTTACTCTGTTTTGTAGAAGTGAAGAAATTTGGTTTTTGCCCTTTTTTATTGTGAAAGTAATATATCACTTCAGTTTTTTTTTTATTTTTTCTTTTCTTTTTTTCTTTTTTTTTCTTTTTTTTTTTTTTGAGACAGAGTTTTGCTCTTATTGCCCAGGCTGGAGTGCGGTGGTGTGATCTCGGCCCACTGCAGCCTCTGCCTCCTGGGCTCAAGCAATTCTCCTGCCTCAGCCTCCCGAGTAGCTGGGATTACATGCACCTGCTGCCATGCCTGGCTAATTTTTTGTATTTTTACTAGAGATGGGGTTTCCCCATGTGGGCCAGACTGGTCTTGAACTCCTGACTTCAGGTGATCCGCTCCTCTTGGCCTTACAAAGTACCGGGATTACAGGCATGAGCCACCACGCCTAGTCTATTTTATTTATTTTATTTTTTTTGAGACAGAATCTCTGTCTGTTGCCCAGGCTGGAGTGCAATGGTGCAGTCTTGGCTCACTGCAGCCTCTGCCTCCTAGGTTGAAGCAATTCTCTTGCCTCAGCCTCCCGAGCAGCTGGGATTACAGGCGTGCACCACCACACCCAGCTAATTTTTGTATTTTTAGTAGAGATGGGGTTTCGCTATGCTGGCCAGGCTGGTCTCGACCTCCGGTGATCCGCCTGTGTCTGCCTTCCAAAGTGCTGGGATTATAGGCGTGAGCCACTGTACCCGACCTTATTTTATTTTTTTGAGATGGTGTCTCGCTCTGTCGCCCCAGCTGGAGTGCAGTGGCATGATCTTGGCTCACTGCAACCTCTGGCTCTGAGGTTCAAGTGATTCTCGTGCCCCAGCCTCTTGAGTAGCTGGGATTACAGGCGCACACCACCATGCCTGGCTAATTTTTGTATTTTTAGTAGAGACAGGGTTTTGCCATGTTGGCCAGGCTGGTCTTAAACTTCTGGTTTCAAGTGATCTGTCCGCCTTGGCCTCCCCAAGTGCTGGGGTTATAGGCGTGAGCCTCTGTGCCCTGCCACACTTTGATTTTTTTTTAAAAAAGATACAAAATGACTTTTTTCTGTCATGCGTCAGATTTTCTCCCACTGGTGAATTTCTTGGGTATCCAGTTTTGTATGCATATACAAGCATATGTATATCAATCTATCTAGCTATCTAAATTTACCTTTTTTTTTTTTTTTTTTTTTTCTTTGAGAGAGAGTCACACTCTCACCCAGGCTGGAATGCTATGGCATGATCTCAGCTCACTGCACCCTTCATCTCCTGGGCTCAAGCAATCCTCGCACCTCAGTCTCCCAAGTAGTTGGGACTACAGATGCATGCCACCACACCTGGCTAATTTTTGTATTTTTTCTGTAGGGACGGGGTTTTGCCATGTTTCCCAGGCTGGTCTTGAACTCCTGTACTCAAGTGATCTGCCCGCCTCGGCCTCCCAATAAGTGCTGGGATTACAGGCATGAGCCACCTTGCCTGGCCTTTCCATTTTTCTTTTTGTACAATTTGGATCATACCTTACATACTGGTCTGCTGTTTGCTCTTTTCATTTAATATATAGTGGATATCTTTCTACTTTAACATATAACTGGTCTGGAGAGGCCTTCAACCTCATTTGTTAGTGACCTTAAAAATATATGGGTACTGGGGTACCCATAAACTGAGGTAATGTTTTTTAAAAACAATTTGGCAGTTTGTGTCAGATTATTTTGTTAGTTTTTGACCTGGCATTTCCATTTCTAGGAATTTAGTATAAAAATACAAAGAAGAGGAAATGCAGCTGAAGTAGGAAATGGTGATTCCTGAGGCATCACTCTTCCTCAGGAGTCCCCTTGAAGCAGTCTGATCCCTTCCTGTGGGGCTGGGGCAGCAGTCAGAAGGCTGCCAACAGATGGCATCTTTTAGGACTTGGAAGAAAAGAAAGTTGCTTGTTTACCTTGGGTGATTACTTTCATTATCTAAACAGGTTAATGACTATTTTCTACATATGGGATAGTTGCATTTCTTCTGAATGGAAACTAGAATGTGCTTGTATAAGTCAGTCTAGTAAAAGCCTGTAAACCCTGTAAAAAACATGCATACTGGAATATAGAAGCTCAGAATAATAGCCCATCTTTGAGGTACATTAGAGCTTTTAGAATTGTCTAAATAGTTTCTTTTTACTCTTAATATGCCTTGTATCGTTTCTGTGGATTTATGCATAGTCACTTGGTTTCTCCCTCTCTCTCATTTCTTCATCTACCTCCAGGATAATTTTTATAAATGTGAGGATTTGAAAAAAAGTTTTATTCTCTCTTTAAATTGTGGTATAAAACTTAACATTGTTGAGAGAAAGAAAGTTTCATGTTATTTAGTCTCCGTATTTTGGGGACGGGGCATTCAGGCATTTGGACAGATTGTTGTCTTCTGTGGTGATCAACAGTTCTGAAAAAGGAAAAAAGTTCTGAAAATGTTTTATAGTACTTCTTGCAATAGATATAGAAGGAAAGTGGTTTTGGCTTTTATTTCCTCAAACTTATAAGAGGACAAGAGAAAGATTGAGATAAAAGAATAGAAAAGACATTTGTTTGAGGCCAAACCATCAACAATTTGGGTAAAAAATTTATTTTACATTAGATATAATGCTCATAGCAAATCAAGATAAGCAAAATAAGCAAAGTAGGTTGGGCACGGTAGCTCATACCTGTAAGCCCAGCACTTTGGGAGCCCAAGACAGGTAGATCATTTGAGGTCAGGAGTTCGACACCAGTCTGACCAACATGGTGAAACCCCGTCTCTACTAAAAATACAAAAATTAGCCGGGTGTGGTGGCAGGCACCTGTAATCCTAGCTACTCAGGAGGCTAAGGCAGGAGAATCACTTGAACCTGGGAGACAGAGGTTGCAGTGAGCCGAGATTGTGCTACTGCACTCCAGCCTGGGCGACAGAGCTATACTGTCTCAAAAACAAAAAAACAAAAAGAAACAAAGTAAGAGTCATCTTTAATTCTGTAACCACAAGATTAAATGCTAACATTTTGCTATATATTAGTTGTCTAAGGTTTAAAATCTTTTTATCATACCGCTTTGTAATGTGCTTTTATTATTTTTTTGAGACAGGGTCTTCCTCTGTCACCCAGTGTAATGTGCGTTAAAAAACTATTTAAAAGGCCGGGCGCGGTAGCTCAAGCCTGTAATCCCAGCACTTTGGGAGGCCGAGTCGGGCGGATCACGGGGTCAGGAGATCGAGACCATCCTGGCTAACACGGTGAAACCCCGTCTCTACTAAAAAAATACAAAAAACTAGCCGGGCGAGGTGGCGGGCGCCTGTAGTCCCAGCTGCTCGGGAGGCTGAGGCAGGAGAATGGCGTAAACCCGGAAGGCGGAGCTTGCAGTGAGCTGAGATCTGGCCACTGCACTCCAGCCTGGGCCACAGAGTGAGACTCCGTCTCAAAAAAAAAAAAAAAAAAAAAAACTATTTAAAAGTTTAATTCTATATACAGTACATGAATACATTCAACTTGTGGATTATGAACTTTTTTTTCATATCAAATATATCTCTATATCACTGTTGAAAGTGTGGCTTACAAATGGCTAATCTGTATCCTTTGTTACGAGTTCATAATGGCATAAGTATAGAAATTGAGAGTGTTTAGAAACTATTCTAGCAATTGGACATGATCATTTTTTATTTGTAAAATCCAGTAATGAAAGTTACAGTCTGGGCACAGTGGCCTATGTCTATAACCCCAGCACTTTGGGAGGCCAAGGCAGGTGGACTCCATACCCAAGAGTTCGAGACCAGCCTGGGCAGCATGGTGAAACCCTGTTTCTACAAAAAGTACGACAGTTAACCAGGCATGGTGGTACATGCCTGTAGTCCCAGCTACTTGGGAAGCTGGGATGGGAGGATCATCTGATCCTGGGGAGGTCAAGGCTACAGTGAGCCATGATTGTACCACTGCACTCCAGGCTGGGTGAGAGAACGGGACCCTGTCTCAATAAAAAGGCAAGAAAAAAAAATTACGAGTTTATGTTTTTTTTGTTGTTGTTGTTGTTTTGTTTTTTTGAGATGGAGTTTCACTCTTGTTGCCCAGGCTGAAGTGTGATGGCGTGATATCGGCTCACTGCAGCCTCCACCTCCCTGGTTCAAGCAATTCTGCCTCAGCCTCCTGAGTAGCTGGGATTACAGGCATGCGCCACCACGCCCATCTAATTTTGTATTTTCAGTAGAGACAGGGTTTTTCCATGTTGGTCAGGGTGGTCTCAAGAACTCCCAACCTCAGGTGATGCACCCGCCTCGGCCTCCCAAAGTGCTGGGATTACAGGCATGAACCACCACGCCTGGGGGGTTTGTGTATTTTTTATTTTCACTTTCATAGTAATTTGTTTTTACTGGATTTTTATAAAAGTTGTGGTCCCTGATGGATTGGAACTTTAAGAAAAACATTCATTCTTTACCACAGACAGTTTGAGATAAACTATATAATTTTTTTTTTCTTCTTCTTTTTGGAGACAGAGTCTTGCTCTGTTTTCTAGGCTGGAATGCAGTGGCGTGATCTCAGCTGACTGCAACCTCCACCTCCCAGGTTCAAGTGATTTCCATGCCTCAGCCTCCCAGTAGCTGAGATTACAGATGCGTGTTACCATATCCAGCTAATTTTTTTGGTATTTTTAGTAGACGGGGTCTTGCCACGTTTGCCAGGCTGGTCTCGAGCTCCTGGACTCGAGTGAACCTTCTGTCTGGGCCTCCCAAAGTGCTGGTTACGGGTGTGAGCCACTGTTCCCAGCTAAACTATATAATTTTTAATAGCTACAAGTAATTTGGTTATAACTTGGGTGGGCTGTAATGTATTTAACCAGTTCCTTTTGTGGAAAATTTGGGTTTCCTGCTTTTTCTTTTCTTTGTTGTTTTTTGTTTTTTTTTTTTGTTTTTTTTTTTTTTTTAGAGACAGGGTCTCATTCTGTCACCCGGGCTAGAGAGCAGTGGTGTGATCACAGCTCACTGCGGCCTTGAACTCCTGGACTCAAGCAATCCTCCTTTAGCCTCTAGAGTAGGTGAGACCACAGGTGCATGTCACCACGCCTGGCCAAGTTTTCATTTTTTGTGGAGATGGTGTCTCACTATGTTGCCCAGGCTTTCTTTTCTCTTTTTAGAGACGTGGTCTCACTCTGTGGCGCAAGCTGGAGTGCAGTGGCATGATCATAGCTCACTGTAGCCTTGAACTCCTGAGTTCAGGCCATCTTCCCATGTAGGTGAGATAGGTGTGAGCCATCATGCCCAGCAGAAATTTGGGTTTCCAATTAATTATCTTTGTACATTTGTGTTAGTTATTTAGACACATTTGGGGAAGAATATACAAGCCTTGAAGTTTCCTGTCTGTATTCTGTTCACCCCAGGTTTCAGCCATGCCACAGAGCTCCGGCAGTCATGGGCCCACCATAGCAGCAGTTCATAGCAGCCATCATCACCCAACAGCTGTGCAACCCCATGGAGGCCAGGTGGTCCAGAGTCACGCTCATCCAGCCCCACCAGTTGCACCAGTGCAAGGACAGCAGCAATTTCAGAGGCTGAAGGTGGTATTCAGCTCTTTTTCTTGGGTCAAAAAGTTTATCTTTAGCAGGAAATACTGGCTGCAGCTTGTCGGTTGTGGCGGTACAACTTCTAACCTGAGATACTAGCTGTCGAATCACAAGTTTTACTGTTTTTGTTTTGTAGAATTTGCTTCTGTTTCCTATCTTGGCACCAGTGCCTGATCCAGAGAAGAATATACTCAGATGTTTTTGGACTGTATGAAATGCATGTCACTCAAATGTTACCAGGATTGTGGGGCCATTTTCATACAAAATAAACCTTAAAATTCATTTTTTGACTGCTTCCTTTTGAACTCTCTATTGAGCACATACATGATTGGCTACAGGTTTGTACAGTAAATTGGCCCGGTAATATGTCTTACAGTTGAATCTTTTAAAATTCTTTTAAATTTTTTTTTTTTTAAATTTTTAGTTTCAGAGATGGGGATCTCACTGTGTTGCCCAGGCTAGTCTCAAACTACTGGCCTCAAGTGATTCTCCCACCTTGGCCTTCAAAAGTGTTGGGAGTACAAGTGTGAGCCACTATTCCCAGCTCATGCCTGTAATGTTCTTATTACCTTTATCTTTTTATTCCTGTTTATGAATAGCTGAATTGACTCACATCATCAAGTCCATCCTTAGTAAACACATGCTCCTTTTTGGGGGGAATCTTGATAAAGTTTAGGGAAAACTATAACTGTGAATGAATTATCAGTGTTTTCATATTTTCCGCTGAGTATGTGTGGTAGGTTTTTAGTGCTTTGAAATTCATAGGGCATCCCTGGAGAAGTGAAGCTTGTGTTCCCAGCTAACCTTGTATCTCTGACCACTTGAATATTACTTTTCAAAATATGTGATTGTTGCAGCAAGTGTTCAGGTTTCAATTTTTCTGATTTTACGTTTATATAAAATTAAGTTCAGGAAATAATAAATGATGGAACTCTGAAGAGATGTTAACTCTTCATTTGGTTATGGCAGCCTACTTATGTTGCTTGCAGGCAGGAATGAGAAATAAACCCTCTAAGGACACATCCATATGCAGCAAATGGTTCTTTCTTCTGTTTTCCCTGGTACTTACTTTAGTTCTTCATGATCCCTGCCCTCATTGGTGTGGATTCTTGGGAACTTGTTTAATATTGGCCTAAGAATATTAAATGCTACATAAATGTTATAAAGTACAGCAAAGCTAAGTGATTTAGAGTAATTTTGTAAAATTTACTCTCTCTGTTGGCTTACATAATATTGACTAATGCATAGCCTTTTAAAGAGAGTACAGATTTTTTAGGCCTGAAGCTTCACTCTGAATTCTGTCTTTGGGAAAATGTGTATAAGGAATATTGGTGTTTTCTTTAAAACATTTTCGGTCTCTTGTAGAGTGATGACTGTGTACCAAAATGTATTATTGCTGTGGGCTTAGCACTTTACTAAGTCCTGAGAATATTTTTTTAAAAACTTGGTTGCATGTGATTTAATTCTGTATTAACACTCTATGACAGTAGATATGCTTTAATGTTGCAAAATAGCTTATAAACTTGCTTATTAAACTAACAAAAACATATTTATTTCTATAGCCTTTTTCAATCAGCCCTATCAAAGCACAACACCAGTTTTTACCCACCTTCCTCACAGGACTCTTTGGTATAAGTATATGGATTATGTTTTGTTTGCTTTACGGAAACTGGCAAGGAAACAAGGAAGGGTTTTGGATTTGGGGTTATAGAGTGAGTCATGGATAGAGTTAGGATTTCTTGCTGTGTTCTTTTAGTCACAAGCTCTTGACTATATTCCTACATAAAATAACTTGTTCAATTTCCTTTCTAATGAGGAGAGGTAAAATGCTTCTTGTACCTCCATGTAATTTAACCCAGTATTCCTACATTGCCTGTCATTTTTGGATCGGTCTTAAAATGCATTACAAGCATTTGAATCAACTTCAATAAGTCATTTATATTCCACAATATTGTAGGCCGGGCCTGGTGCCTTACACCTGTAATCCCAGCACTTTAGGAGCCCGAGGTGGGTGAATCACCTGAGGTCAGGAGTTCAAGACCAGCCTGACCAATGTGGTGAAACCACGCCTCTACTAAAAATACAAAATGAGCCAGCATGGTGGCGCATGCCTGTAATCCCAGCTACTCAGGAGGTTGAGGCAGGAGGATTGATTGAAGCCAGGAGGCAGAGGTTGCAGTGAGCCAAGATCATACCACTATACTCGAGTCTGGGTGACAAGAGCGAAACTCCATCTCAAAAAAAAAAAAAAAAAAGAAAGAAAGAAAAACGTTCAGTGAGAATGCTTACACATTATTTCAAGCCTCAACATTGTCTATTTTTTTTTTTGTCTTTGGTAGATTGGTGGTGACAAGAAGGGATTTGAGCGATTTGAGGCATGTTTGGTGTTATTTAGTTATTGAATGTCAGCAGCAGTGATATTTGGTACATGTTTAGCAGGTTCTCTTTATAGTTGCTTGTGTTTTTCTCTCCAACAAGATTGTGGACTTCAGGAGATTCAGGGCCTTAATAGTAAATCCCTGTTCAAGTGAGCTATGAAACTTTATCAGCAGAGTCTAAGGGTCTCCCCAAGTGCTTCCTTAAATCTGTAGCTTCTAAATAACTACATCCAATTTTTTTTTTTTTAAGTTGTGCTTCCTAGAACTGTATACATGCATTTAAAGAGAGTTTATATAAGAGTTGGACTATGCTTTGGGTGATGAGATAATTTCCTCACTATTCTTACTTGTAGGTGTCTTATTTATTATGTGAGTGTCATGCAGGGTGTTTAAAGCATAGGGTTATTCTATAACTTCTATTTTACCTTTTTTTTCTTGAGACAGTCTTACTCTGTTGCCCAGGCTGTAGTGCAGTGGCGCCATCTCAACTCACTGTACCCTCCCCCGCCTGGGCTCAAGTGATTCTCATGTCTCAGTCTCCCAAATAGCTGGGATTACAGGCGTGCACCACCACACCTAATATTTGTATTTTTTTTTTTTACTAGAGACGGGTCTTGACATGTTAGCCAGGTTGCTCTCAAACTCCTGGCCTCAAGGCATCCACCCTCCTTGGCCTCCCAGAGTGCTAGGATTACAGGTGTGAGCCACCGCACCCGGCCTAGAACTAGTTTTTAAACAGCGGTTTGTTGTGACTTTCAGTACCTTTCTGTTTTAGACATACACCTATCACACATAATTGCTTTCTTTTGGGTTTCTGTACTTTTTTCCTTCTCTGCAGTAGTTACCTTATACCATACCATATCTTACTGATAACTCTTCTTTTGTTGTGTATTGATGCATCCTTTTCTTAAATATCTTCCAAAGTCTTGGTTCCTTTTGCAAACTTACTGCATTTTGTGTTCACTTAACTTGGTCATTAATGAAATATTTTAGTATGGAAAGTTCAGAATATGAATTAAAATAGTCCATTGAATTTCAACAGAAATTGTCATAATATTTGTATAGAAAAACTAACCATCAAACAAGTGGGTATTGACCAAGTATACAATCTGATTTCTAGCAACACTGAAACACTGATTAACCCATGGCCATAATGGAACTCTGAAGAACTCTTAAAGAGCCGTTTGTCTTGGGGTCAGGCATGGTGGCTTATGCCTGTAATCCTAGCACTTTAAGAGGCCAACGCGGGTGGATCACGAGGTCAGGAGATTGAGATCATCCTGGCTACCACAGTGAAACCCATCTCTACTGAAAATACAAAAAAAGTTAGCCGGGCATGGTGGCAGGCGCCTGTAGTCCCAGCTACTTGGGAGCCTGAGGCAGGAGAGTGGTATGAAGTTTGCAGTGAGCTGAGAAAGTGCCACTGCACTCCAGCCTGGGCAACAGAGCAAGACTCCGTCTCAAAAAGAAAAAAAAAAAAGCTATTTGTCTCAATCCATTAGTGCTGCTATAACAAAATACCTGAGACTAGATAATCTATTTCTAAATAATAGAATTTTATTTCTCACAGTTCTGGAGAAGTTCTGAGGGCTGGGAAATCTAAAATCAAGGTGCTGGCCGGGCACGGTGGCTCACCCCTATAATCCCAGCCCTTTGGGAGGCTGAAGTGGGCAGATCATTTGAGGTCAGGAGTTCAAGACCAACCTGGCCAACGTGGTAAAACCCTGTCTCTACTGAAAATACAAAAAAATAAGGCGGGCATGGTGGCAGATACCTGTAATCCCATCTACTCCTGGAGGCTGAGGCACGAGAAGCGCTTGAACCCAGGAGGCGGAGGTTGCAGTGAGCTGAGATTATACCACTGCACTCCAGCCTGGGTGACAGAGTGAGACCATGTCTCAAAATAAATAAATAGGCCGGACGTGGTGGCTTACGCCTGTTGTAATCCCAGCACTTTGGGAGGCCGAGGGGGCGGATCACGAGGTCAGGAGATTGAGACCAGCCTGGCCAACATGGTGAAACCCCGTCTCTACTAAAAATACGAAAATTTTTAGTAGAAAAATTCAGCTTCACACCTGAGCCAGGTGTGGTGGCAGGCGCCTGTAATCCCAGCTACTCAGGAGGCTGAGGCAGGACAATCGCTTGAACCCGGGAGGCAGAGGTTACATTGAGCTGATATCGCACCTTTGCACTCCAACCTGGGTGACAAGAGCAAGACTTCATCTCAAAAAATAAAATAAATAATGAAATAAAATAATAAAATAAAATCAAGGTGCCGGTTTGGTGTCTGGTGAGGGCCTGAACTCTTGTTTCCAAGATGGTGCCTGAAAGCTGTGTCCTAACACTGTGGAAGGGAGAAGGGCCAAAGGGACCAACACTGGTTCACTCCAGCCCTTTTATAAGGTCCCTAATCCCATTCATGAGGGCTCCACAATCACTTTCTGAAGGCCTCACTTCTTAATATCATCATATTGGTGATTAAGTTTCCATGTAAGAATTTTGCGGGACACATTCAGACCATAGCACCAATTACTGATTGATTTGAACGTAAGTGTTCCATTTTGCAACAAATCAAAAGA
Source organism: Macaca thibetana thibetana (assembly GCF_024542745.1). NCBI lineage: Eukaryota > Metazoa > Chordata > Mammalia > Primates > Cercopithecidae > Macaca > Macaca thibetana. The sequence goes on along the minus strand of NC_065584.1, from coordinate 160,198,516 downwards.
CTATCAATGCCTAGCCAGGTGTGGTGGCTCACGCGTGTAATCCTAGCACATTGGGAGGCTAAGGTGGGCGGATCAGTTGAGGTCAGGAGTTCAAGACCAGCCTGGCCAACATGGTGAAATCCCATCTCTACTAAAAATACAAAAAAAATTAGTTGGATGTGGTGACATGAGCCTGGAATCCCAGCTACTCAGGAGGCTGAGACAGGAGAATCACTTGAACCTAGGAGGCAGAAGTTGCAGTGATCCGAGATTGCACCATTACACTCCAGCCTGGGAGACAAAGCGAGACTCCCATCTCAAAAAAAAAGAAAAAGACTGGCTTAAATCACATCAAATGTTTATTCCTGAAATTTCTTAAACCTGTTATTTTGTATAATTTTAAATATTTAGGCTTCAATTAAACCACCAAAAAAACTTACTCATCTCAGAGTAAATAGGAAACACCTAGTGGGGATTTCTTTTGGGTGTCTCTGTCCTAAATCAGACTCATAGCTTGACCTTTCCAACCTGTTCTTCTTTGTGATAGGTCACTTTTTTTTCTCCCCAGGCCAAACTGTATCTGGCTTTAAAGATACTTTCCATAAACAGTCATGGTATTTCAGGCAGGACATGGACAATCCTTAACAATGAACTACCGAAAAAAACACGAAAAGCCACTATAAAACCCAGTGAATTCTTCATGTGATGCTCTGAACAGGGCAAGTTTAGAGTGAAGGTTGACATTTCACATTTAGCATGTTGTTTAACAACTTTTCACAAGTCGACCCTGACTTTCAGGAAGTGAAATGAAAATGGCAGGACTTATCTGAAGATCCACAGTCTAGAAAAGGAACCACTGCTCTTTTGAGGGCTGCCATTTCAGTGGCATCACTGGAAAGTTTGACTGCCTGACACACACTGGTAACCAATTACTGGGGGTTAGGTCCCAACAGGTGTCTGGGTATAGGGGAGTTAAGTCTGTGAAGGTGGGAAGGGAGAACAGGATGTAAAAATGAATTTGTTTTTCCATCGCACAAGGTGTTTGGGCCAAGGTGGCCATGTGTGTCAAAAGTCAGGGAATCTAGGCTGGGTATGGTGGCTCATGCCTGTAATCCCAGGACTTTGGGAGCCCGAGACTGGCGGATCACTTGTCAGGAGTTCGAGACCAGCCTGGCCAATGTGGTGAAATCCCGTCTGTACTAAAAATACAAAAATTAGCCAGGCATAGTGGAGGGCGCCTGTAACCGCAGCTACTCAGGAGGCTGAGGCAAGAGAATCACTTGAACCCGGGAGGCAGAGGTTACAGTGATCCGAGATTGCACCACTGCACTCCAGCCTGGGCAACAATAGCAAAACTCCATCTCTACATAAATACATAAATAAAGTCAGGGAATTTCTTCTCCTATAAGCCAAGAGGAAGTCTCTCAAAACTAGAAGGGAAAGGTGTTTTCCCCACATCAGTCCAGCTTCAAAGGCATTCTACTGACCTGTGATCCTTCCCTCCAAAACAACAACGAAGTGTTCTGTGTGCTAACAACACAGCTTTAGAAAAAGCAAAACAAAATTCTGCATTTTTAAAAATCTTGATTTAAACAATGGTATTTCGAAATTTACAAACTTCGGCCGGGCGCGGTGGCTCACGCCTGTAATCCCAGCACTTTGGGAGGCCCAGGCGGGCGGATCACAAGGTCAGGAGATCGAGACCACGGTGAAACCCCGTCTCTACTAAAAATACAAAAAATTAGCCAGGCGCGGTTGTGGGCGCCTGTAGTCCCAGCTACTCGGGAGGCTGAGGCAGGAGAATGGCGTGAACCCGGGAGGCGGAGCTTGCAGTGAGCCGAGATCGCGCCACTGCACTCCAGCCTGGGCGACAGAGCGAGACTCCGTCTCAAAAAAAAAAAAAAAAAAAAAAAGAAAATTTACAAACTTCATAACTTTATAGTTCAAATTTTATGGTTACTAGAAGTACACAGTTACCAAAAATGCACACATTTCACTTGGCATCTCCAGTACCTTCAGCTTTCTGTGCCTGGTCTGTTTTGGCATCTCCATTTTCTGCAAGGTTAATCCCTTCCCTGCCAGTGTCAGCATTTTCCTTTTTCCCTTTGGGTACCTCCTCGCTCTCCTTTGCAGGGAACTTTTTTTTTTTTTTTTTTTGAGACCGAATTTCACTCTTGCCCAGGCTGATGTGCAATGGCATGATCTCGACTCACCACAACCTCCACCTCCCGGGTTCAAGTGATTCCCTTGCCTCGGCCTCCCAAGTAGTTGGCATTACAGATATGCACCACCATGCCTGGCTAATTTTTGTATTTTTAGTAGAGATGGGTTTCTCCATGTTGGTCAGGCTGCTCTTGAACTCCTGACCTCAGATGAGCCTCCCGCCTCTGCCTCCAAAAGTGCTGGGATTACAGGTGTGAGCCACCGCGCCCGGCCTGCAGGGGCCTTTTTAGTGTTGGGCTCTGGCTTTGGAGGAGCAGGTTTAACAGACAACGTTGCAGATCTTCTCTGGGTCGTTGTTCACCTTGGCTGTATCTCCTTTGGCATCCCCTTCAGGCGTTCTCTTGGGTGTGGTGGTGATGCGGAAGGATGTAAGTGCTGGGTGCAGGATGCAGTGGCATGTGAGCTTTGATTGGTCCGATAGTCACTCTGGCCTCTTCTTCCTCACAGTGCTCTGTGGTGGATCACTTTTGAATGCTGGCTCTCCCTTAGCTCCCCTATTCAGTCAGTTACCCAATCCTGTCACTTCTGCTACCCAACAAGCTGTTTTATCTATGCAGTTGTCTCTCTTGTTCTGGGCCAGTACTATAATTCAAGCCACTGTTTTCACATGAGTTGTTCAGTTATTCTTGTAGCATAACTGGTCTTCCTACCTCCTTTCAGTCTTTTCTGCTCTTGTGCCAATTTTTTCTCAACACTGCAGTCGAATTGCATACACGAAAATGCAGATGATAAAAATCTAAATTGCTTTTTCACAAGATTTACAAGTCCTTTCAGAATCTAGATCCTGCTTTTTTTTCTGTCTCATCTTGTTACTTTTCCTTCCAGTGCTCCTCTTCACTACAGATCCTCCAGCCAAACTAAACTTTTCAGATTTCTAAATATCCCATATCGTATCCTGTCTAGGATTTTGCCCATGCTGCTGCCTTTGTTTTTTTTCACTGGTCTTTACTTTTGCTAGCTTATACTCATCTTTAGGTCTCAGTTTATATATTACCTCCTAGGGAAGCCTCACTTTTTTTGGTGGGGAAGACGTGTCCTTCCCATGTCATCTCCAGGCATTGAGTGTTACTGGGTTACCCGCTGTGTTATGATTCCTGACTACATACAAACAAACGTCTGTAGACGAGGGGCTACAAATTATTTGTCATTGAATCCTTGGTACTCACATTGGGCCTGGCATGTTGCAGTTTAGTAGATATTTGTGAAATGAATTAATGAATAAATGACATATCATTGTAATTATTCTTTACTGATCATTCTGTTCAAAATTATCCAAGGCAAGGCTACAGATTTTATGAGTTGATTATTATTTTAAGCTTGAGTTTATTACTGACATCTATACTAACTTTTAAGTATATATTTAATATATTTTTATTTTATTTACTGTGTTAAGCATACTTAGGCATAAATAATTTTTTTTTTTGTAATTGTGAGTTTACTTTCTTTTTATAACCTTGATATTTATCCCTGCCTCAGGTGGAGGATGCGCTGTCTTATCTTGACCAGGTGAAGCTGCAATTTGGTAGTCAGCCTCAGGTCTACAATGATTTCCTTGACATCATGAAGGAATTTAAATCTCAGAGGTAAAAGATGTGTGATTGTACTCAAGCTTTGTATCTGGCATATTGATTTTGGAAAGGAGAAGATAGTTTATTTACTGGAAGATAAAGGATGCTCCTTTCTGCGGCTGAATTTTCAAAATCATGCCTTTATTTTATGCATTCCTTTATTGATGGAAATTATGGCCACTAGACTGTTTTATCCTTACTGGTAAATTTTTGTTAACTAAAGTTTTTCAGTGCTTTATCTCAATCAGGGAAGTAGCACTGGTAGTGATTTAGGCTACTTGGTTTCTGAATTGATTTAGATACCCTTATATTCTGGCATGGTTCACTGTTGTAAACTGTTGTACTCATGGTTCACTGTTGTAACTCATCTGAACAATGTAGATTTGTGCTGAAATGATATATACTGATATATCAAAGAGTGGATCTTGTTTGGGATATGTCGCTTTCTAGGTATTGTCTGAGTATCTGCTTGGTAGGATTATTACCATGAACATATATTCTGTTCAGAATTTTGACCACTACAAAAATTAGCGGGGCATGGTAGTGGGTGCCTGTAATCCCAGCTACATGGGAGGCTGAGGCAGGAGAATTGCTTGAACCTGGGAGGCGGAGGCCGTAGTGTGCCAAGATTACGCTACTGCATTCCAGTCTGGGCAACAGAATGAGACTCTGTTTCAAAAAAAAAAAAAAATTGTGGCCGAGTATCTTTGAGTCTCAGAGTTCTTTGTGTGTTAATTTTAAAATGCGTAGATTATCTGTTTTCCTGTTTAGAGAAAACCTAGTAGAAAGTGAAATTTTGGCTGAGTGAGGTGGCTCATGCCTGTAATCCCAGCACTTTGGGAGGCTGAGGTGGGCGGATCACCTGAGGTCAGGAGTTCGAGACCAGCCTGGCCAACATGGTGAAACCCCATCTCTACTAAAAACACAAAAATCAGCCGAGTGTGGTGGCGCATGCCTGTAATCTCAGCTACTTGGGAGGCTGAGGCAGGAGAACCACTTGAACTTGGGAGGCGGAGGTTGCAGCGAGCCAGGATCCCAAGATCGCACCACTACACTCCAGTCTGGGTGACAGAGTGAGACTCCATCTCAAAAGAAAAAAGAAACATGAAATTTTTTATGACCAGGGTGTTTGTCAAGCTTACAGTTCATCACTTTTCTTTTTGTTTTTTTATCAGCATCGACACCCCAGGAGTGATTAGTCGTGTGTCCCAGCTATTCAAAGGCCACCCCGATCTGATAATGGGATTCAACACCTTCTTGCCCCCTGGCTACAAAATTGAGGTGCAGACCAATGACATGGTGAATGTGACAACTCCTGGCCAGGTTCATCAGATTCCCACCCATGGCATCCAGCCCCAGCCTCAACCACCACCCCAACATCCTTCCCAGCCTTCAACCCAGTCAGCCCCAGCTCCTGCCCAGCCAGCTCCTCAGCCCCCACCTGCCAAAGTCAGCAAGGTGAGCACTTGGAAAATATTGCATCAATGTGAATGCATCCCTAGAAAGTACCTTCCTTTGACATTTCCCCTTTATATAAGACTTAGATACTGAGACACAAGGTTACAAAGATTTCATCGGAGAAAAATGCAGTGGTCACTTCACTATAACATGGTTCACATTTACACACCACTTAGATATCTATTTAAATCAACACAGCAACAACTTTCAAGGTCTTTCTCTTTACAGTTTCTGCTTATAAAACCATGAACATCCCAACAGGTGGTGACTTTGTGTAGTAGTAGTTGATAGCACAGACAGAAACCATCCTTTTATGGTCAAATTGTGCTACTGCCCACATGGTTATTTTATGAAAGTTATTTCACTTACCAGATTATATCAAGCTAAGTAGAAGATCTAATGAACAGTGATGGTGATGATGATGAAGATGGGGTGTTCTTGGTCTAGAACCACACTGTCTGACACAGTAGCCACTAGCCACATAGCACTATTTAAATTTAAATTAAAATCAGTTTTTCATTTGCACTAGCTTTCAAGTGCTCAGTAACCACATGTGGCTAGTGGCTGTATATTTAAGACAGTGCAAATAAAGGACATTTCCATCATCTCAGTTCTATAGGACAGAGTTGGCATAGAAGACTATGTGGAGCTGCTGCAACAATTGAGGTGTTGTCTTTTTGTTGACATCAAAAGGCTGTGTAGAATGAGATATTTTCTATGTGTACTTGTTGAGCTACTAAGCTAAAACATTGCATATGAAAAATTCTTCACTGTAATTGGAGATGGCTCCAGTTTTAAGATTTTATTTAGAAAATGTGAGACTGAGATATTTGTATCAGCATGTTTGAAACTCTCTACAACTCCCACTGTTGCCCAGTATGATTTGTGTTGGACTAAAATGGCCTGGCCTGAGTGAGTAAATAAAGGATATACGTTGACACTTTGTTTCTCTTTAGTTTGAACTTTCCTTCTATCAACTCATCTATGCATCTGAGGAGAATAAAGACTTTTTTTCTTTTTAGCCCTCCCAACTACAAGCACATACTCCTGCCAGTCAGCAGACTCCCCCACTTCCACCGTATGCATCCCCACGTTCTCCGCCGGTCCAGCCTCACACACCAGTGACAATCTCATTGGGAACGGCCCCATCCTTGCAGAACAATCAACCTGTGGAGTTTAATCATGCCATCAACTATGTTAATAAGATCAAGAACAGATTCCAGGGCCAACCAGACATCTACAAAGCATTCCTGGAGATTTTGCACACATATCAGGTAAGAAGAGTGTCCATTCAGCTTGTCTTAATCAGGCCATCTAGTCAAAGAACAACTTAAGTAACCATTATTGTGTCCATTAATTCGTACTGGAAGTTAGCCAGTTAGAAACTACCATGCATGTTTATAAAGCCAGTGTTTTTGTTTGTTTGTTTTTTGAGAGGGAGTCTTGCACTGTCACCCAGGCTGGAGTGCAGTGGTGCGATCTCGGCTCACTGCAACCTCCGCCTCCAGGTTCAAGTGATTCTCCTGCCTTAGCCTCCCTAGTAACTGGGATTACAGGCACCTGCCACCATGCCCAGCTAATTTTTTGTATTGTTAGTAGAGATGGGATTTCACTATGTTGGCTAGGCTGGTCTCGAACTCCTGACCTTGTGATCCGCCTGCCTCGGCCTCCTAAAGTGCTGGGATTGCAGGTGTGAGCCACCACACCCATGCTATAAAGCCAGTTTTATTTGCCTGACTTGATTGCCCTGCAACATTCAGTTAGGATTTTTTTTTAAGACAGAGTTTTGCTCTTTTTGCCTAGGCTGGAGTGCAGTGGTGCAATGTCGGCTCACTGCAGCCTCCACCTCCTGGGTTCAAGTGATTTGTTGTATTTTTAGTAGAGATGGGGTTTCAATATATTGGCCAGGCTGGTCTCAAACTCCTGATCTCAGGTGATCTGCCCGCCATGGCCTCCCAAAGTGCTGGGATTATAGGTGTAAGCCACTGCGCCTGGCCTCAGTCAGGATTTTTAGTCACTGTCCCATGAAATGAAGCTCTGTTTTATCTGGGACAGTTAGATGGTGACTTATTTAGTCTAGTTAATCTACAGTAGGAGGAGGAGAAATTTCTAAGGTTTTATCAGTTGTTAGTGGTCCCCTGGGCATTAATATTTATTGCCCTAGGCCGGGCATGGTGTCTCACACCTGTAATCCCAGCACTTTGGGAGGCCGAGATGAGTGCACTCCAGCCTGAGCAGCAAGAGTGAAACTCCATCTCAAAAAAATTTACTACCCTAGTTTTGAAAGGAATTGTCATCCACCATCTTGCACTTATTTCTCAACTTGAAATTTTCGTTTGTGGTCAGAACGGGTGCTGAGAACATAGACTTTCTTCTTACATGCAGCCTAAATAGATAACAGTGATTCCAGAAAGTGTGCAAAGATGAGCAACTCAAAACAGTAGCCCTTTAATGTGATCTCTTCATTTGCAATTCCTCAGAAAGAGCAGAGAAATGCCAAGGAAGCTGGAGGAAACTACACTCCAGCGTTGACAGAGCAGGAGGTGTATGCCCAGGTTGCTCGTCTCTTTAAAAACCAGGAAGATTTGTTGTCAGAGTTTGGACAATTCCTACCAGATGCCAACAGCTCCGTGGTATGTTTTTTTTGTAAGAATTACACTATTTATTATTATTATCTTAGAGAAGTTGGAAAACTGTGCTCAGAAGGGGACTTTTCCTAGATGATATTTGTTTGCTTTGATAAGAGCGTTAATCTCTTTCATGTGTCTTAATCAGCTTTTAAGCAAAACAACTGCTGAGAAGGTTGATTCTGTGAGAAATGATCATGGAGGCACTGTCAAGAAGCCCCAACTGAACAACAAGCCGCAGAGGCCCAGCCAGAATGGCTGCCAGATCCGCAGACACCCTACAGGAACCACGCCTCCAGTTAAGGTGAGAATGGGCAGCAGCTGCTCATTTTGACACTCACAAGCAATTCTAAGGGAGAGGTACGCTAGGGGTGGTCACGTGTTCTTAAGTGCGTTAACAGTTGGGTCCTTGATATTTGGAGCAAGTTAGTATGTGTCACAGAAACTCAGTGCAAAGTTTATCTGGCTTTACAAAAGAGTATTAGAATAACATTGATTGCTTGGATTACTGTACTTTTTTGAATTCTTTATTATCTTCTTTGCAATGAGCTGCCATTTCTTTAATGTTTTGGTTGCTACTAAGAATTTCCAATACTTAAAATTTTTTTTACTTCTTTTTTTTTTGAGACAGAGTCTCGCTCTGTCACCCAGACTGGAGTGCAGTGGCATGATCTCGGCTCACTGCAACCTCTGCCTCCTGGGTTCAAGCCGTTCTCCTGCCTCAGCCTCCTGAGTAACTGGAACTACAGGCGTGTGCCACCACACCCAGCTAATTTTTGCATTTTTAGTAGAGATGGAGTTTCGCCATGTTGGCCAGGCTGGTCTTGAACTCCTGAGGTCAGGAGTTCCACCCGCCTTGGCCTCCCAAAGTGCTGGAATTACAGGCATGAGCCACCGTGCCTGGCCCCTTCTTATTTGATGCTTTAAATCTGCCTTATTAAGAAAGAACATTCTTGAGTTTGAGAATTATTTCAGAAATAAATGATCTCTGAGGTCCTCTTGTGAGTAGAGTGCGTGTGCTTTTTGAGGTCTCTTTGGTCTAGAACCCTGTCCTGCTCAGAGTTCTTTGTTGGGTTACCAGATCTTATCTGTATCATCTAATCTCCAAGGCACGACCTTTGGGCTGTAGCATAAAGTCTTAAACTCCTATTAGTAATCCATTACATGATGTTTTTTATTACATTTAACACTGATGGTCTGTCTGCAGAAAGCACAGCTTGCTCCCTTCTTTGATGTAACACAGCTATGATAGGGAGAGGGCTAGTTATATGTATTGAATGTTGAATTCTTCAGTGAATTTCAAAGCAGTATGTAATATGGAAGAGATAGATGTGTCTGCAGAATTAAATAATGACAAAAGTTTCTAATAGTAAGAGGTGTTTCTATCCTCTAATAGTAAGAGGTGACTGATAAATAGTAAGTGACTGACTACAAGGTCTCACATACTAGGTGTTACTGACACTTTTGAAGTATCCTTTTTCATTAGTGTTTGTCATGGTTTCTTTTGAAATCAAGTTGAACATAATAATGGTTTCTATTTCTTCACTTCAGTAAAGAGAATTAGTTACATGGGTAGCAAGAATCAGCTCAATAGATACACTCCATGCTTGGATTTACGTCCTCCCACTCTTGATTACCTACAGGTGGAAAGAATATAGTGGGGGCTTACAATTCTCCACCTACTTTCTGCATAGGCAGTGTAAGCAGAGGCTGCGGCTCTTAAGAAAGTATACTCTGAGATAGCCAAGGTAAATGTGCTACTTCTCACCAAATTTGTGCATTTCTTCGTAGAGAGTAAGTGGTGGATTTCAAAAGTAACTTCTTGCTTGACAGGATTATATTATGGCCTGTTGGTTCCCTTTAAAAGAACAATATTAAATTAGTCTGAGGGGATATTTCTGGCAAGATAGTTATTTCTTCTATTAGAAAAATTATGCTTTTTTTTTTGAGATGGAGCCTCCCGGGTTCAAGCGATTCTCCTGTCTCAGCCTCCTGAGTAGTCTCAGCCACAGGCGCACACCACCACGCCCAGCTGATTTTTTTTGTGTTTTTAGTAGAAATGGGGTTTCACCATGTTGGCCAGGATGGTCTCAATCTCTTGACCTCATGATCTGCCCACCTTGACCTCCCAAAGTGCTGGGATTATAGGCGTGAGCCCCCATGCCCAGCAAATTATGCTTTTTAAGTAAATTTTTAATTGAAATATTATTCAGGGTTAAAGATTGATTTCTGTCAATTTCAGGCCACGTGCACCAGCTCTTTTTACAAACAGCCTCTTCTCCCTCAACTGGTAGGAGAACAAAACAGTGGCATTAGAGTCTAAATGAAGTTACTTTGGGCCCCTAGAAAAAGTAAGGCTGATCTAAAAGTTTGTCACAGTAATGTCATGATGATTTTTGGAGAAAACATTTCGGGGTAGAATGATCTTTGAACCTCTGTTGGAGAAAGAAACTTAACAGGCAAACTGAAATAGAAAATATGAGTACAAATCTTAGAGGGTATAGAGTGAGTGGGTTAGAGTTCTCTCATTTGTTTCAAATTATTAATCAGCAGTGGTTTCAGTGTTGAAACCATTTATGAGTAGAAATCTTAGAGGGTATGGAGTGAGTTGGTTAGAGTTCTCTTATTTGTTTCAAATTATTAATCAGCAGTGGTTTCAGTGTTGAAACCATTGAACAGACAAAAATAAAATTCAGAGAAAACCACTCTTTGAATCTCACATGTTTGTATCTTTCTTTTGCAGAAGAAACCCAAACTGCTCAATCTAAAGGATTCTTCTATGGCAGATGCCAGCAAACATGGTGGTGGAACAGAATCGTTATTTTTTGATAAGGTGAGTAATGGATGAGTTAGATTTGATAGTGCCTGTTAATGCCAAAAGAAAATCATCTTATCCCCCCAAAGGTTTTGTTTTAAAGGTGTCAAACTAATTAGGGCTTTCTGTTTTTTAACATAGTTTCCCAGTTGTGAGTCCTTTGAGTCTGCTAGTACTATTAGCATAGCTAGAAAAATGGTAGCATTGTTTGCTTTGGTTTTATGAAGCAGTTTGGGGCAGAAGACAGATTTTTAGAAAATGTATTATGTTTCTCTTGAAAGATGTTTGGGGCTCGCTGTTGTAGATATCCGGGTCTGTGTGGCAGGTAGTACCAGTGCCTGTACCAATTATTGAGGATTTAAGATGACTTGTAATCTTATTGCTGTAATAGTTATTTGTAGTATGCATATATATAGCATTCAGGGGAATTGTGATTTACTTGCATGTTTTCAAAGCTACCCAGGTGATTCTAATGAGCAACCAGAGTTGAGATTGTTGGCATAAATGATGTTGTGTGGTGCCTTAGTTTGGCCACATAAACTTAAGTGTGATTTGCTCCTTGGAGTCAACTTGATGATTAGCAGGAACTGTTGGACTTCTCACTGGTAGAAATCAACCTGGATTGTCCTGTGGTGATTGACTCTATTTTGTGCCTCTTGGGTTTTGCAGAAGGGCAGATGATTTAACATCTCCTTGATTGGTATCTCCTGATCTCTTTCTGTCTGCCGTGCCTGTGTGAGCTTTTTGCAGGAGAATCCTGCAAGAGTGTTGAGTTCTTAGCTCTGATGTGAACCATTACCAAAGTCTGCTTGGGCGGTTGGTGCTTTTAGACAAGTGTAAAAGTCTAGATCACAACCAATGAATGTCAAGAAAAGGGTGGGGAAGGGGAGCTGTTGTAAATTAAGAATTAAGAAATATATAAGCCAAATGTGACATGCAGACTTTGGATTCTGCATTTAAACGTCAGTTTATTTTTATTTTTATTTTTGAGACAGAGCTTGCTCTGTTGCCCAGCTTGGAGTGCAATGGTGCGATCTTGGCTCACCGCCTCCCCGGCTCAAGCGATTCTCCAGCGTCAGCCTCACAAACAGCTGGGACTACAGGCGCCTGCCACTGTGCCCAGCTGATTTTTGTGTTTTTAGTAGAGACAGGGTTTCACCACGTTGGCCAGACTAGTCTTGAACTCCTGACCTCAAGTGATCCACCTACCTCAGCCTCCCAAAGTGCTGGGATTACAGGTGTGAGCCACCACACCTGGCCAATAGCCAATTTTTAAGATATTAATTAGACAATTGAACTTAGTACAGACTCAATATTAGATGCTATTAAGGAATCTTTTTTACATTTTTGGGTTTTTTTTTTTATAGACGGAGTCTCGCTGTTATTGCCCAGGCTGGAGTAAAGTGGTGTGATCTTAGCTCACTGCAACCTCCACCTCCTGGGTTCAAGCGATTCTCCTGCTTCAGCCTCCCAAGTAGCTAGCATTACAGGTGCCTGCCACAACGCCTGGCTAATGTTTATATTTTTGGTAGAGATGGGGTTTCACTGTGTTGGCCAGGGTGGTCTTGAACTCCTGACCTCAGGTGATCCGCCCACCTTCACCTCCCAAAGTGCTGGGATTACAGGTGTGAGCCACTACACCTGGCCTTTTTTATTTAAGAGATGGTCTCGCTCTGTCACCCAGGCTGGAACTCAGTGGTGCTTTCATAGCTTACTACAGCCTGGAACTCCTGGGCTCAAGTGATCCTTCTCACCCTCCTGAGTAGCTGGGACTTACAGGTACACACCACCACACTCAGCTAATGTTTAAAATTTTTTTGGAGAGGGGGGGTCTCACTGTTTTGCCCTGGCTGGTCTCAGACTCCTGGGCTCAGGCAGTCCTCCTCCTTTAGCCTCAGCACTGGCCTCCCAAAGTGTTGAGATTACAAGTGTGAGCCACCATGCCTTGCCTTAAGGAATCTTCTGAAAATAAGTTAATTTCTAAGAGTAATGGTTTTTTTTGAGACAGTCTCACTCCATTGCTGAGGCTGGAATACAATGGCGCCATCTTGACTCACCACAACCTCCACCCCCCGGGTTCACGCAACCCTCCTTCCTCAGCCTTCCGAGTAGCTGGGATTATAGGTGCCCACTACCACACCCAGCTAATTTTTGTATGTTTAGTAGAGACAGGGTTTCATTCTGTTGGCCAGGCTGTCTGGAACTCCTGACCTTAGGTGATCTGCCTGCCTTGGCCTCCCAAAGTGTTAGTTTTACAGGTGTGAGTCACTGCGCCCAGTCCTTTAATAGCATTTTCTTAGTACTTTTTCTTAAACATATATACTATATCTAGATGAAATGTCTGGAATTTGGTTTAAAATGCAGTGGTAGGAGAAATGAGTATAGATGAAACAAAATATACTATAGATCATTGAGGTTAGGGTTGAGTACATAGGTTTGTTATATTTCTGTCTACTTTTGTGTATGTTTAAAAGCTAATAAAAAGTAAAGGTAAATAGGGTATACAGTATAACGGGTACAGTGCTCTTTTATCTTTAGCTTTAAAAGTCTAGATTCCATATAGTGTCTACTGATGAATAGTTAACGAAAAGCATACGGAAGTCTGGAGCAGGGGTTGCTGGTAAGCCACTTGGTTTGGTGGCAGTCTGTGGTCTTCACTAAAGGATCACAGTGCTAAATATTTACTTTGGAACTGAAGCCCCAGATTGGTAATCTGGCTAGGCTAGTTTTGCTTTGTCTATGCCATTGATCATTTTTGGGTTTTTGGTATTAAGATGCTCAATACTGTAAATAGAGGAAGAAAAAAGACCAGATCAGAGGACAGAAGTATCTTAAGAGAGCATTATTCCAGATTACCAGAGTTTAAAACAATCTTGGCAAAGATTCTTGCTATAAACATGTGTTAAGAGAGGCAACAGGCTGGGCACAGTGGCTCACACCTGTAATCCCAGCATTTCGGGAGGCCGAGGTGGGTGGATCACCTGAGGTCAGGAGTTTAAGGCCAACATGGTGAAACTGCCTCTCTACTAAAAATACAAAAAAAAAAATTAGCTGGGCATTGTGGCAGACGCCTATAATCCCAGCTACTCGGGAGGCTGAGGCAGGAGAATTGCTTGAACCTGGGAGGCGGAGGTTGCAGTGAGCCGAGATCACGCCATTGCACACCAGCCCGGGCAACAATAGTGAAACTCCGTCTCAAAGAAAAAAAAAAAAGAGGCAACAAAAGCCGGGTAATTCTGATATGGTCTGGAGAATCAAGCATATGAGAAGGTATACTCCGAGATCTCATTTTTTAAATTACTACGGTAATTTTTTTTTTCTTTTTTTTTTTTTTTAAGACGGAGTTTCACTCTTAATGCCTGGGCTGGAGTACAGTGGCACGATCTCGGCTCACTGCAACCTCTGCCTCCTGGGTTCAAGCGATTCTCCTGCCTCGGCCTCCCGAGTCGCTGGGACTATAGGCGCCCGCCACCACGCCGAGCTAATTTTTTTTTTTTTTTTTTTTTTTTTTTTAGTAGAATGGCGTTTCATTATGTTGGCCAGGCTGGTCTCGAACTCCTGACCTCAGGTGATCCACCCTCCTCAGCCTCCCAAAGTGCTGGGATTATAGGCGTGAGCCACCGTGCCCAGCTGGAAAATTTTGAACATGCGTAAAGAGAATAGTAAAATGATTCCTCACGTACCTACCATCCAGCTTTTGCAGTTCCCAATCCTAGCCGGTGTGTTTGTTTCATATATATTCCCACCCATCCCAGTTTATTTGGAGACAAATTGCAGATATATTATTTCATCCATACATATTTTAGTAAGTTTCTTTTAAAAATGACTCCTTTTTGTGGCCAGGTACGATGGCTCATGCCTATAATCCCAGCACTTTGGGAGGTGAAGACGGGTGGATCACTTACGGTCAGGAGTTTGAGACTACCCTGGCCAATATGGTGAAACCTCGTCTCTACTAAAAATACAAAAATTAGCTGGGTGTAGCAGCACATGCCTGTAATCAATCCCAGCTACTTAGGAGGCTGAGGCAGGAGAATTGGTTGAACCCAGGAGGCAGAGGTTGCAGTGAGCTGAGATCGCACCACTGCACTTCAGCCTGAGCAACAGAGCTGGACTGCGTTTAAAAAACAAAACAAAACCAAAAAAAACCTCCTTTTTGCAAACATAATCATCGTCACATCTAAAAAAACTAACATTGATTACTTAGCATCATAAAATATCAGTTCAAATTTCCCATTTTTATTTTATTTTTTTACTTATGAGACAGTGTCTTGCTCTGTCACCCACGCTGGAGCACAGTGGCATTATCCCAGCTCACTGCAACCTCTGCCTCCCGGGTTCAAGTGATTCTCATGTTTCACTCAGCCACCCGAGTACCTGGAATTAGAGGCATGTGCCATCATGCCTGGCTAATTTTTGTATTTTTAGTAGAGACAGGGTTTCAGCATGTTGTCCAGTCTATTCTCGAAGTCCTGGCCTCCAGTGATCCACCCACCTTGGCCTCCCAAAGTGCTGGGATTATAGGCATGAGCCACCACGCGCAGCCACAGATTTCCCCAATTTTTAAAAACTAATGACAGGACAGCCTGGGCCATATATGACCTCATCTCTACAAAAAATTTAGAAATTAGTGGCTGGGCGCGGTGGCTCAAGCTTGTAATCCCAGCACTTTGGGAGGCCGAGACGGGCGGATCACAAGGTCAGGAGATCGAGACCATCCTGGCTAACATGGTGAAACCCCGTCTCTACTAAAAAATACAAAAACTAGCCGGGCGAGGTGGCGGACGCCTGTAGTCCCAGCTACTCAGGAGGCTGAGGCAGGAGAATGGCGTGAACCCGGGAGGCGGAGCTTGCAGTGAGCTGAGATCCGGCCACTGCACTCCAGTCTGGGCGACACAGGGAGACTCTGTCTCAACAAAAAGAAAAAAAAAAAAAAAAAAAAAAAGAAATTAGCCAGGCATGGTGGCTCACACCTGTAGTCCCAGTTCTTTGGGAGGTTGAGGGTGGGAGGCTGCAGTGAGCTGAGATTACACCGCTGCACTCCATCCTAGGTGACAGAGCAAGGCCCTTTTCAATTCCCCACTTTAAGAAAAACAAAAACTGTTTTTCTTCCTGTTGTCTCCATAAGGTCCGAAAGGCTCTTCGGAGTGCAGAAGCCTATGAAAATTTCCTGCGCTGTCTTGTTATTTTTAACCAGGAGGTGATCTCTCGTGCTGAGCTTGTGCAACTAGTTTCTCCTTTCCTGGGGTAAGTGAAGTGAGGGGCTCAGCCCTGATTCATGATATGGAGGCCAGGTAATATTTGATTTGTGAGAGTATGTGATAGGCAAAGTTAATTTACTTGAGATAGGTCAGTTGACTCAAATGTTAGTGCCAAAAGAGTCCTAAGAAGTCTTCTAGTCCAACTCTAGAGATGAGAAAATAGTGAGGGCATTAAGTATTTATTGACTAATGGCCAAGACTAGTGGTTTCCTGATCTTTTGACCAGTGCTGGATGTTTATCAAGAAAAATCTCTCCCAGAGTTCTGGAATTTTTTAAAAAATTATTATCATTATTATTATTATTATTTCTTTTTTTTTTCTTTGAGACAAAGTCTCACTCTTGTTTCCCAGGCTAGAGTGTGATGGCGCAATCTTGGCTCACTGCAACCTCTGCCTCCTGGGTTTAAGCGATTCTCCTACTTAGACCTACTGTCACCACACACCCGGCTAATTTTTGTACTTTTTTTAGTAGAGATGGGGGTTTTACCATGTTGGCCAGGCTGGTCTAGAACTCCTGACCTCAGGTAATCCACTTGCCTCGGCCTCCGAAAGTGCTGGGATTACAGGCGTGAGCCACCACGCCGAGCCTGGAATCTTTACTATATTTGACAGCCTAAGAATTATGTGAACATTAAAGCAATATTCTTTTTCTTTTTTTTTTTTTTTTTTTTTGAGATGGAGTCTCGCTCTGTCACCCAGGCTGGAGAGCAGTGGCGCAATCTCGGCTCACTGCCAGCTCCGCCTCTCAGGTTCACACCATTCTCCTATCTCCGCCTCCTGAGTAGCTGGGACTACAGGCGACCGCCACCACACCTGGCTAATTTTTTGTATTTTTATTAGAGACGGGGTTTCACCATGTTAGCCAGGATGATCTTGATCTCCTGACCTTGTGATCCGCCCGCCTCGGCCTCCCAAAGTGCTGGGATTATAGACGTGAGCCACTGCGCCCAGCCTAAAGCAATATTCTTGATCAAAAGAATGGTTTGTTATTTTGCCTGGTTTCGGTACAACGCTTTTATCACCACTTTAACTGATCTGAGAGTATTTTATTAGGAAAAGGGGAAACCAAATGCTCAGAAGCAGTTCTTTTTTTTTTTTTTTTTTTTTTTTTTTTGAGACGGAGTCTCGCAGAGCCCAGGCTGGAGTGCAGTGGCTCGATCTCGGCTCACTGCAAGCTCCGCCTCCTGGGTTTACGCCTCAGCCTCCTGAGTAGCTGGGACTACAGGCGCCCGCCACCGCGCCCGGCTAATTTTTTGTATTTTTAGTAGAGACGGGGTTTCACTGTGGTCTCGATCTCCTGACCTCATGATCCGCCCGCCTCGGCCTCCCAAAGTGCTGGGATTACAGGCGTGAGCCACCGCGCCTGGCAGAAGCAGTTCTTCTTAGGCAGGAAATAATTTGTCCCTGGTAGCAGATTTCTGATCCAAAACCAGGTGGTAGTAGTCATACCTCAGGATAACTGCATCATGCCCCTAATTGCTTGTCACTTTTTGGTTTGATTCTTCAGGAAATTCCCTGAGTTGTTTAATTGGTTTAAAAACTTTCTGGGCTATAAGGAGTCTGTACATCTGGAAACTTATCCAAAGGAACGAGCCACAGAGGGCATTGCTATGGAGATAGATTATGCTTCTTGTAAACGATTGGGCTCCAGCTATCGAGCCTTACCAAAGAGTTACCAGCAGCCCAAGTGTACAGGAAGGACTCCTCTCTGTAAAGAGGTAAGGCCTTCCTTCCCTAACAAGGATCAGCCCTGGGTCCTCAGCTTTTTCCGGAAGGGAGTGGTGTTACCAAGGTTTGAGAATTTATATGAATGATGAAATTAAGAATGCTTTTAGTCCTTTTTTTAAAAAAAATGTTTTCTACTTTTTTGTTTGTTTTTGAGACAGGATTTTGTTTTGTCACCCAGGCTGGAGTGCTCAAAGCGCCTCAACCTACTGGGCTCAAATGATCCTCCCAAGTACCTGGGACTTACACATGCCTTCACACCCAGCTAAAAATGTAAAAATAGAAGTTTTTAGTTTTGTAAAGATGGGGTCACTCCTTCTGCGCTCAAGTGATCTTCCGCTTCATCCTCCCAAAGCACTGGAATTATATTTCCACTTATATTCAGAACGCTTTTCTTACTAATACCTTTTTGTAAACTTGCTAAAGGTGAAATTTGTGAAGTAATGTTAGTTGCCTATTTCTCCGCTAGAGTTTTGTCTTTTTATTGAGAATGCTTAATCACCAGAAAGCTGTTTTAGGCTTTTGTTTCAGTCTCTCTTCTTCTACCCAAAGGTTTTAAATGATACCTGGGTTTCCTTCCCTTCGTGGTCTGAGGACTCCACCTTTGTGAGTTCCAAGAAGACTCAATATGAAGAACATATTTATCGTTGTGAAGATGAGCGCTTTGAGGTACAAGCTTCTTTGGCATTTGAAGTTGGGGGATATGGGAGATGCTCAGTGAAAGACTATCTTAATACCTATCTCTGAGGGGTATTAAGATGGAAGAGCCAGAGGCTCACATTCTTCTGTGGTAAATGCTTGTTGTGGTACTTTCCATGCTTTGTGCATTGGTCAAATATATTAGTACATGTTTTATGGCAAATGTGACTTATCTAGGCCACTTTAGCTAGCCCTTTTAACTGAAATTGTCCATTGATGACTGAATAATAGTTCTTTTGATTTTGCATGGCATTTTAAGATTATTGTGTTTTAATGGTGAAGAAAATCAGCATCCTAAGGTTTATAGTACTTTCTTGAAACTGTTTTTAAATTATTTAAGATCTGTATGTATCATTACCCTTAGCAAGTATCTTGCCATGGTTAGTAAACCAGCTCTGTTATGAGAACTGGAATTTTTCTTTCATGTTTCTGGTATTGATTGCTTTGTTTTGTTTTGTTTTGTTTTGTTTTTTTGAGACAGGGTCTCATTCTGTTGCCCAAGCTGCAGTGCAGTGGCACAATCACAGTTCATTGCAGCCTCAACCTTCCAGGCTCAAGTATGACCCTCCCACTCAGACCCCCACCCCTACCCACCACCAAGTCACTGGGACTACAGGCATGTGCTACCATGCCTGGCTAATTTTTTTTTTTTTTAACTTTAAATTCTGGGATACATGTGCAGAACGTACAGGTTTATTACATAAATATACATGTGCCATGGGGGTTGCTGCGCCTATCAACTCGTCATCTAGGTTTTAAGCCCCACGTGCATTATGTATTTGTCCTAATGCTCTCCCTCCCCTTGCCTCCCACCCCCTGCGGCTACTTTTTTGTTTTTTTATAGAGACAGTGTTTACTACATTACCCAGGCTGGTCTCAAACTCTTGGGCCCAAGTGATCATTCCACCCTGGCCTCCCAAAGTGCTGGGATTACAGACATGAGCCACCATACCTGGCCTGATTGGCTCCTTTTGAAAGAAGGTTAAATTAGGGCCTTTTTTTTTTTTTTTTTTTTTTTTAAAGACAGAGTATTGCTCTGTCACCCGGGCTGGAGTGCAGTGGTGTGATCTCGGCTCACTGCAACCTCTGCCTCAAGAGTTTAAGCCATTATCCTGCCTCAGCCTCCCAAGTAGCTGGAACTACAGGTGCATGCCACTACACCCGGCTAATTTTTTTTGTATTGTTAGTGGAGATGGGTTTCACCATGTTGGCCAGGCTGGTCTTGAACGCCTGACCTCAAGTGACCCACCTGCCTTGGCCTCCCAAAGTGCTGGGATTACAAGCGTGAGCCACTGCGCCTGTCCCAGGAACTTTATTTTGAAGTAGTTAGGAAGGGAAGAGTGGAGTGAATAAATGAGGTGGTAGAGGGCCCCATACCACCTGTATCAGGAGGGGGACTACTGAAAGTGGGCTCAAAATCCCCAATGTGGGCGTTAAAAAAGGGAAGTCTGGGCCGGGCGCGGTGGCTCAAGCCTGTAATCCCAGCACTTTGGGAGGCCGAGGCGGGCGGATCACAAGGTCAGGAGATCGAGACCACAGTGAAACCCGTCTCTACTAAAAATACAAAAAAAAATTAGCTGGGCGCGGTGGCGGGCGCCTGTAGTCCTAGCTACTCAGGAGGCTGAGGCAGGAGAATGGCGTGAGCCCAGGAGGTGGAGCTTGCAGTGAGCCGAGATCACGCCACTGCACTCCAGCCTGGGCAACAGCGTGAGACTCCGTCTCAAAAAAAAAAAAAAAAAAAAAAAAAAAAAAAAAAAAAAAAAAAAAAAAAAAAAAAGGGAAGTCTGGCTTGTCTAAAGAGGTAAAATGACATGTATCCTATTTAGTGTATCTATTACATTAAATTGACTGGCTGTGCTTATTTGTATGGATAGGTATCTTGTTTTTGTTTTTGTTTTTGTTTTTTAAGTACTCTTTTAGCTCTTTGCCAGCTTTCCATCCTCACACTTGCTTCAGCTGTTTCTGGTGTGTTTTTAATTAAGAGCCACATGCCGCCTGGCCACTGGCAGGTGGTTGGCCATCTTTGCCCCAGCATTTATAAGTAGTTGCACCTATTTGCAGAAAACTAAATCATGACAGATGTTAACTTCCATAGGGAGTGCTATCAAGCTAAAGAAGACATTTTAGCCGGGTGCGGTGGCTCACGCTTGTAATCCCAGCACTTTGGGAGGCCGAGGCGGGCGGATCACGAGGTCAGGAGATCGAGACCACGGTGAAACCCCGTCTCTACTAAAAATACAAAAAATTAGCCGGGCGCGGTGGCGGGCGCCTATAGTCCCAGCTACTCAGGAGGCTGAGGCAGGAGAATGGCGTGAACCCAGGAGGCGGAGCTTGCAGTGAGCCAAGATTGCGCCACTGCACTCCAGCCTGGGCTACAGAGCAAGATCTGTCTCAAAAAAAAAAAAGCAAGCATTTCTTTGTTACTTATGTTTAGTAAGGTTAGCTGATGAGTTAGCAGAGCTTGGCATCTGTTTTTGACAGAATGTTCCTATCCCCTCTCAACTGGTATGCTTCCAAATGAGAGGCAACTTCATTTCCCATTTATGACTACAAGGGCAAAGATGAAAGAAGTGGGGTAAGCATGTGTTTAAGATTTGGTGGGATGAGCGAGTTTGAAGGAACATGTTTACCAATTAAGATAGGTTAGTAATGCTTCAGTACAGACAGCTCCCACATCTGAGTGACTTGTAAAGCCAATGGGTTTAATTTCTAATCATTCTACATGTACATTGATGTTTAGCAGGGGATTTGGCATATCAGAATCACTTGGGGATTCAGGCCAAGGGATTGCCACCATTATGATTGTTGCTAGTCACTAGGAGGAAAAGAGATCTCAGAAGGATCTCACACCTTTAAATGCTCCAGCCTAGAAGTGATAAACATTACTTCTTCTCAACTCATAACAACTCATTTGTCAGAACTAGTTACATGACCCTATCCAATCATAAGGGAGTCAGGAAGTTAGTCCATTTTTTGTCAGTAATTGGAGAGCAAGAGGGGCCAGAAGTATTGACAAAATGATGACCACATTTCCAAAACAAGAAAATTTAGGGAACACTTCTGCAAACATTTGGTTGTAGACTGTTCATTTAGGAGTCCAATAAGAATTTAAATCATTACCCGCAGATACAACAGTGAACTCCTTAGGGTATGATAGTCACTGCTCTTATTATTACTGGATGTGGAACAAGGCTATTGAGTATTTTAGTATTTGAATATATTTAAATATTTCAAGTTAAAAAAAAAACTCTCAAGACAGAGCCGTCTTTTGGTATTGTTTTGATTGTTATTGTTTGTTCATAACGGATCTTAGCAATTCAGGAAAGTTCAGGGAAAAGTATCAGTAAAGTCATCTCTTGTTAGGTTCCTCTGGTCTAAGATCAGTAGTCTTAAGCAAAGCACACGGTGCAGGTGGTGGTGGTGATAACTACCGTTTATCCAGCTTCATCCTGTGGTTCTTATGTGCCAGGTATTGCGCTGAATACTTTATGTGGATTGTATAATTTAATCCAGAAATAGGCTTGTGAGAGTAATAGGTGCTGTTATCCCTATTTTGCTGATAAAGAAACAGTCTTATGTAGCTAGTAGGGCAGAACCAGGATTCAAATCCAAGGAGTTTGACTCCCTGCCTTATTTTTCTAATCACTACTCTATTCTATTCTGATTTGGGTCCTGAGCATACCCTTCTTTGTCTTCCTCTTCAGCTTGATGTAGTTTTAGAGACCAATCTGGCAACAATCCGGGTTCTGGAAGCAATACAGAAGAAGCTTTCCCGCTTGTCTGCTGAGGAACAAGCCAAATTTCGCTTGGACAACACCCTTGGGGGCACATCAGAAGTCATCCATAGAAAAGCACTCCAGAGGATATATGCTGATAAAGCAGCTGACATCATTGATGGTCTGAGAAAGAATCCCTCCATTGCTGTTCCAATTGTCCTTAAAAGGTACCTGAGCAAATGTGCCCTTAGTGCTTTAGTGTGTACTTCATTACTGGTTCAGTGTCCCATTAAATAAGGCTCTCATTTTCAACCTGGTTGTCCCATGAGACCTCTCTTTCTCCCCAACCCTGGGGGAGTATTTTAAAATACAGAAAAGAAGATAATTACCACCCATGTTCCTGCCACGCTCAGGACTAACTGTTGTTAACATCTTTGTGGTTTTTTTGTTTGTTTGTTTGTTTGAGACAAGATCTCTCTCTTTCACCCAGGCTGGAGTGCAGTAGTAAGAACACAGCTTACTGCAGCCGCAACTTCCCAGGCTCAGGTGATCCTCCCACCTCAGCCTCCTGAATAGCTGGGACTACAGGAGTACACCACCACACCCAGCTAATTTTTATTTTATTTTTTTTTAATAGAGATAAGGTCTTGCTATGTTTCCCAGGCTGGCCTCTAACTCCTGGGCTCAAGCAGTCCTCCTGCCTTGGCCTCCCCAAAGTGCTGGCATTACAGGCACCAGCCACACCATGCCCAGCCCCATGTCATTATTGACCACACTGTAAATCCTTTGTTAGGAGCTTGGTTCTCTCAGTATCATCTGGTAAAAACTAATTCTTAGTTGCTGCACAGTTCACAAATACCCAGATTTTATTTGTCCTCCCTCATCTTCCCCTCAAGAGCTGGCACAGATTGATGGTTTCTTCTTCTTGCCTGTATTTAACTTCTGGCTTTTGAAATATAGGTTATTCTTCAGTTTTAGTGCTGTTTTTTTGTCTTAGCCTGTTCTCCTCTGGTTTATTAGAATCAGTTCTGATCAGAACTTTCCAGACTGTATCCAGAGGAACATAACTGTGCAAGTTCTCTGCTCTTGGACTTCTGTGTTTCTATTAGCATTGTGAACATTTTACAAAGTCCTAGAGCAGAGAAACAAGAACTCTTTTTACAAGGAATACTTACATCTCAAAGGTATTCCCTGGAATGCTGTTTGATAAGTAACCATTCTTGGTAAATTATTTGACTTTGAGATAACTCATTTCCCCAAAATAAGTCTTAGATAAGTAATTTCCTCATGAAACAGAGTTCAAGACTGGTTTGATAACATCCCAAGTTGCCAATAATTTTGACAGACCTAATATAGCTTTGACTTTTCTTGAAAGAAAGTAAACCTGGCAAATTTCTTTCTTCTAAACCCTCTGAATTCCCATGTGTTGTTTCCATCCCTTCCCACTTCACTAGGTTGAAGATGAAAGAGGAAGAATGGCGAGAAGCTCAGCGAGGCTTTAACAAAGTATGGCGAGAACAAAATGAGAAATACTACTTGAAGTCTCTGGACCACCAGGGGATCAACTTTAAACAGAATGACACAAAGGTCCTGAGGTCTAAGAGCTTACTCAATGAGATTGAGAGTATCTATGATGAGGTGAGCTGGGGTTTTCTACATCTGTGAGAGGACTCTAGTCTATGTTTAGCACAGCTTTGATTTCTGGAAATTACCTTTGTTAAATGCAGGTGAGACTCTCTAAGACCTGTTGATTCCTGCTTTATAGCTGTCATAGCCTTTTCTATTCCTCATTCTACTATTTTAAATCTAAACTTTACCTTTATACCTAAGCTATTTGACTAGTTCCCTAGTTTACTATCCTGGTTTCAACTTATACCTCCTGCCTCCATTTTCCACTTCTCTCACTGCCTGTTTCCCTCAAACAATACCTTGTATTCATATAGTCCCATCTCTCCTTTCTATAGCTTCAAAACTTGTCATTGACCACCAAACTCTTTGTAATCCTTGCTTATTCAGCATGCCTACTAGAACTATAAATAGTACTAGGAGCTAGGATCAGAGATGAATAAGCAATCAATTCTGGTTTCCATGGGCTCAGTTTTAGCAGATGGATAGAAACATAAATGCAGTGCAATTGGGAATTCCTGGAGTGGGGTGATCCTGAATTTTAAAAATAGTAAAATGAGCTTTTATGTGAACTCAATCAGGCCAGGGACAGTGGCTCACGCCTGTAATCACAGCACTTTGGGAGGCCGTGGCGGGCAGATCACCTGAGGTCAGGAGTTAAGAGACCAGCCCTGCCAACATGATGAAACCCCGTCTCTACTAAAAATACAAAAATTAGCCGGGCATGGTGGTGTGCACCTGTAGTCCCAGCTACTCGGGAGACTGAGGTGGGAGAATGTCTTGAACCCGGGAGGCAGAGGATGCAGTGAGCTGAGAGCATGCCACTGCACTGTAGTCTGGGTGACAGAGCAAGACTCTGTCTCAAAATCAATAAAATAAATAAACTTAATCCTCCATATTTTGCTGATGTTACTTTGTCACCCTCCGTACCCCCACCCCAGAAGTAAATTACAGACCTCATATCATATCCTCTATATAAATACTAGTCCAGAATTTTGAAAGATAGTCCCACGGGGCACAGTGGCTTCCGCCTATAATCCCATCACTTTGGGAGGCTGAGGTGGGCAGATCACTTGAGGTCAGGAGTTCGAAACCAGCCTGTGGACATGGTGAAACCTCATCTCTAACAAAAATACAAAAATTAGCCTGGCATGGTGGCACACTTCTGTAATCCCAGCTACGCAGGAGGCTGAAGCATGAGAATGGCTTGAACCCGAGAGATGGAGGTTATAGGGAACCAGGATTGCTCCACTGCACTCCAGCCTAAGTGACAGAGCGAGACCCTGTCAAAAAAAAAAAAAAAAAGAAAAAGAAAGATGGCTCCAGTTCTGTCCCACTCGCCCTGTAAGTCATTGGTATATAGAAGGTACCTGTATTTTGACATCAAACCACATCTCCGTCATTACCTATTTGTTTCTGGAAGAGGGACAAAATTATTGTTACGGTTCGGCCCTAAGTTTTGTTTTTGTTTTTTGTTTGGAGACAGAGTCTCATTCTGTTGCCCAGGCTGGAGTGCAGCAGTACCATCTCGGCTCACTGCAACTTTTGCCTCTTGAGTTCAAGTGATTCTCCTGCCTTAGCATCCCGAAGGCTGGGATTACAGGCACCCACCACCATGTTCGGCTAATTTTGTTATTTTTAGTAGAGATGGGGTTTCACCATGTTGGCCAGGCTAATCTCAAACTCCTGACCTCAAGTGATCGCCCTCCTCGGCCTACCAAAGTGCTGGGATTATAGGTGTAAGCCACCACTCCTAACCCCAGGTCCTAAGTTTTTTATTAGAAAAACATAGACACTGTAGTTGATAATGGGATGTATGGCTGGTGTGGTCTCGTAGGCATGCTGTCGCTGTAGACACCTCACAGAATATTTTTGTGTCTCTGTCCCATCAGAGGCAAGAGCAGGCTACGGAGGAGAATGCTGGTGTACCTGTTGGCCCACACCTCTCACTTGCGTATGAAGACAAACAAATACTGGAAGATGCTGCTGCTCT
This sequence comes from Macaca thibetana thibetana, assembly GCF_024542745.1. Classification (NCBI taxonomy): domain Eukaryota; kingdom Metazoa; phylum Chordata; class Mammalia; order Primates; family Cercopithecidae; genus Macaca; species Macaca thibetana. Next base: position 160,172,826 of record NC_065584.1, on the reverse strand, counting down.
GATTATCCACCATGTGAAGAGGCAGACAGGCATTCAGAAGGAGGACAAGTATAAGATAAAACAAATCATGCATCATTTTATTCCAGATTTGCTCTTTGCCCAAAGAGGTGATCTCTCAGATGTAGAGGAAGAGGAAGAAGAAGAGATGGATGTAGATGAAGCCACAGGGGCAGTTAAGAAGCACAATGGTGTTGGGAGCAGTCCCCCTAAGTCCAAGTTACTGTTTAGTAACACAGCAGCTCAAAAATTAAGAGGAATGGATGAAGTATACAACCTCTTCTATGTCAATAACAACTGGTATATTTTTATGCGACTGCACCAGATTCTCTGCCTGAGGCTGCTACGGATTTGTTCCCAAGCCGAACGACAAATTGAAGAAGAAAACCGAGAGAGAGAATGGGAACGGGAAGTGCTGGGCATAAAGCGAGACAAGAGTGACAGCCCTGCCATTCAGCTACGTCTCAAAGAACCTAGTGAGTGCTGAGACCTTTGATTTACAGAGGATGTGTGAGGTTGAGGACCTTAGAGCTACCCAGACTTGGGACTGCTTCTTTTATTAATAGAGCACAGGCCTTAGAGTCTGTGTAGTTGGTTAAACTCTCTGAACCTGTTTATCTGAAAAATGGAGATGCTAGTTGCCTTGTGCTGTTGCTTTGTGCAAAGTATCCTATGCAGGGCTTAGATCATGGACACTTGGTCAGTGGTTGGTGTTGTGGACATACCAGGGAAGGGGGTATCGCTGTTAATTTGTCAAATGGCAGATTTCTGGGTTACTGCCAGCTGTTTCAAAGTACAGAGACTAAACTGTCACAGTCAATTTCAATCCATGACAGAACATAAATTCCTAGTGCTTAAAACAGAATTTTCTCATATTTTTGGGCAGGACTTCCATTTAACCAGTAGGGTTTATGGCTCATTCCTAATATGTAGAAATAATTTATGCGAAGGAGACTGGAACTCAAGAGGTGATGTGAGACATGGAGAACAGGCAGGACAGGGATAAAGATGTAGAACCCAGGAAAAGGAAAGTAAGTGAGGGTTCAGGACGCTGTCATGTACTTTATGTAATTTTGTACTGCCTGCTTCCAGTTCACTTCATAAATTAAGTACTTGAGCTATGAGCCAAAAGCTTTTTCATGAAGGATTTCTTCTGGGCTCTTAAGGAAATAGTCAATCTGAGGAGTGTATCTTTTTTTTTTTTTTTAAAGTGTTGCTGATGTAGGAAGCCCAGATATGGCCCTAGCCTTCTATCTGTTGAGGAGCTAATGACACTGGAAGTTCTGAAAGCTTTTATCTGGACTAGTCCTAGCTTGAAAAAGATAAATTTTAGACCTCATTGTGGTGATTCAATCTACTTGGGTAGAAATTAGAAATAAAATGGCTTATTCCTGGCTTGGCCATGGACTTAACCTGGTTTGAGGCTTTACGTAATGTTGTCTTGTCTGATAATGCCAACCCTCACATTTACCATAGCTTGTTTGGACTCAAGACTTCATTCTGGCATAAAAGCAGTTTTCATAGCAGTGGTATATTTTGGAGTCTAAAGCCCATACCTATTCTATGGACCTAAACAATGTGATACTCTGTGATGAAACTCAAGCCAGTTGCCTCTTTTAAACAGTAATTGTCCTGTTCTGCCTGTTTTTAATGAATTCATCAGACTTCAGATAAATGGAGACAACTCGGTTTTGCTCCTAGCATTTTTTCCCCAGCACAAACACGACTAGCAAGTAACCAATTAGTCAGTGACAAATAGTTGGTTTTGTAACTCTTTTCGTTTTAGTCAACTGTTTGTTGAAATGCAATGTATAGGCCGGGTGCAGTGGCTCACACCTGTAATCCCAGCACTTTGGGAGGCCGATGCGGGAGGATCACTTCAGGCCAGGAGTTTGAGAACAGCCTGGTTAATAAGTGAGACCCCATCTCTACAAAATATATACACACACACACACACACACACACACACACACACACGGTTCAGCATATATATATAGAAAAGTATACGAATCAGAATTGTGAAGCTCAGTGAATTTTTACAGACTAGACGTACCTATATTCAAGAAACGAAACATAACCAGTACTCTGATAACCAATCCTTTTTCCACTTTCTTGATTTCTAACACTAGAGATTAGATTTGTCTATTTTCGAACTTTATATAAATGAGTCTTTAGTAAACTAAAGGCAAAACTCTTTAACATTCCTTGTGCCCTCTGCTAGTTGCCAAATGTCTCTAACAACTGATGAGATTTATTCTAGCTAGTGGTTGAAATGATTCATGTGCAGTAAGTACAGATGATTTAATGCAATTTGTGAAATACAATGTTGCAAATCCATGTTTAAACAAAAGGACTTTGACAAATGCAGATTACTTCATTATTCATAAAGGATTTAATTTGCACTCCTGTTTTTCTGTTCCCAAGAGGTTTCCCAGTGCTGGAGTATGGCTGTGTCTGCCTTTTCTCATCTGTACTTTATGCTTCATTGAAATAGCTTTATGAGCAAGTGACCCATGTGAGGAATGCTCTTGTGCAGTCTGGGAGAGCAGGTTCCTCTCTCAGCAGGGGAGCCAACAGCTCTTTGAAGGACTGGCTTCCCTAGGATATTTTCCTCTGCTAAAATGGCCCAGCAGTACCATAAAGAACTATCTTTCTAGCATGGTCAGTCAGAATATTAGAAGCCGCTGTTAAAGTTGCAGAGTCACTCTCTGATAGATAGTGCTGGTGATTGTAGTCACCTGTCAGAATTCATCTCTGTTTACATTGGAATGAGTGAGTACATTTTGAATACCTGGCGTTCATACTTTCAAATGCCATTTAGGCCAGCTGTGGGATTTGCCCTGTACTCTATCCCTAGTCTTTTCTTAGCAAGGTAAGGCCTCACCTATCCCATCTCTCCCACAGTGGATGTTGATGTAGAAGATTATTACCCAGCTTTCCTGGACATGGTGCGGAGCCTGCTGGATGGCAACATAGACTCATCACAGTATGAAGATTCACTGAGAGAGATGTTCACCATTCATGCCTACATTGCCTTTACCATGGACAAACTGATCCAGAGCATTGTCAGACAGGTGAGGGCATGGAGGAGGCTAGGGTGAGTGAGGGAAGAAATCCTTACCTAGAGATGGACCAGGCAAAGAAAAGACAAGGAAAAGGAAAGGCAACTTTTTCATATAACAGTGTTTATGAACATAAGGTTCTGAAGAGAGGAGGGAAGGTTAATGTGATGCCTGATTTCTCATGTTAACAAAGTTGCAGTGTATGAGCCTACCTACCCCATATCTTTTCTTGCGGGCCACCTGTAGAGGGCAGTGGTCCTGACCCCAGCTTCCTGCCCAACTTGTCTCTCTCTTACCTTGTCTGCCATGGGCAAGCACACAGTGTGGAACCTTGCCTCTTCCATAGGTGTTAGTAAGTTTTTTGTTTTTTTGTTTTGTTTTGTTTTTTGTTTTTTTTTAAATAGAGACACGGTGTCACTGGTTTGCCCAGGCTGGTCTTGAACTTCTGGTCTCAAGTGATCCTCCTGTCTTGGCCTCTTAAAGCACTGGCATTATAGACACGAGCCACTGCGCCTGGTCAAGGTGTTGGTAACTCTTATGTACTTGCATTATTCAATATTTGAAATTATTTTTATAAGAGGGTTCACATACATCTTTTACAATACTCTACCCACCTCACTTATCTGTGGTTCCCTGTAAGTCAGGTTTGTGGTTGGTTTTGTGTGTTCTTCCTGTGGCACCCTGGGAACTTGTAAACATGTTGTTCTTTACAACAATGATATGAAAAATAGCTTGTAACAGATAGTCACATTTCTACTTCTTGGACTTGAGTTCTGAACTCCCAGAGAGATTGTTGGTTAACTGCTTTTTCCTTTTTTTGGAGACCCAGCTTTACTGCTGATACATTGCAAGTCCCCAGTAGGGCTTCATTTTTCCTTTTCAGCATCCTGTTCTGTGGCTCCCTTGGCCCTTTTTACCCATATGCCGAAGAGCTGAAAATTGATGTGGGCCATGTGAAGACTGGCAAATACCTTAAAGTTCTTAGTGATGAGTCTGACTTTCTCCTTCTTATAGACATTCTGTATGGGAATTATTGGTCCTGTCAGCTGGGTGGCTGATTTGAGTTTTTCAGAACTGTCTCCCTTCTTGGGGGCTAAGAGCTTCCTGGGGAAGAGGTTGAGCTTGGAGTCTTACTCCTTCAGGTGCTGAACATTGGCCCGCAGGGATGTGGTGGACTTATTCTACCCTCTTGTGGATGCTGGTCACCCTTAACTCTTCTGAGCTGAAGCCCCTGCCAGCTTGTACTTTGGTGTGATACCTCACTGTGGGACACCTTACCATGGGCCAGATGGGTCCAGATGCAGGGTGCGGGTCAATGTGGTGTGCTTTTGCTTACATCTGCAGATCTTCTGGGCTGGCTGGTTGACCACGTGGCCATGGGCCGCTGCGATTCCTTGTGTAAGTAGGGCTTTAGGATCATGCTGTTCCACCTGGGCACCGTGGCTACCTACAGCCCTCTTCCATAGAACAGCTCAGCAGAAAGGCAGTGAAATACTTAAGCGAAAACTTGCAAAAAGCAATTTCTAATTCTAGAGTCCACACTGCCACTATAGAAGGAAAGAGCTTGTTGCTTAATGTTCTCTTGGGCTAAAATATTGAATCCTTTGCAAAGTACCCCTGCTTTTGCCTTGGTTTTGGAAGGGTGCATGCCTTTGCACTCCTCCCACAGTGTCTATGCATGATTTAGGAAGAGCCCTTCACATAAATGAACCTTAACATATGGGGGAAAGTTGTCAAATAGTTGTTTCCAATAAGTTGAAGAAGTTAGTAGGCCTTCCCGTAAGAGGTCTGGATGGTAACTGGCAGAAATCATTAGATGGATACATAGTCACTCATAGTCATACTTTTTCAGACTAATCTTCCTTAACTTCCCTGAAATTTATATAAAATACAGACTCCAGTTACCCTGTGCTTATGTTGCTGATTACAGGCTTGCTGCTCCTTCAGCTAGGAACAAAGTCTTTCATACCACCAGCACAGCTTTAAAAAAAAATCCAATAAAACTAACTTTTAATAATTCTGAGGTTGATTTTTGAAACAAGAGATATAGTTATTTATTCTAAGTATCTGGTTATGATTTTGAATCAGTAATAAATACTATCACCACCCACTCCACCCCTGCTTTTTTTTTTTTTTCCAGTGGAAACAGGTTTCATCCAGAAAACCCCAAAACAGTGACTTTTTTTCTTCAACCCAGGGTCTCACTCTCTTGCCCAGACTGGAGTGCAGTGGTGTGATCTCAGCTCACTGTAGCCTCGACCTCCCACCTCAGCCTCCCAAGTAGCTGGGACCAAAGGGGTCACCATGCTGGATAATTTATTGTATTTTTTGTAGAGATGGAGTTTCGCCATGTTGTCCAGGCTGGTTTCAAACTTATGGGCTCAAGCGGTTCACCTACTTCGGCCTCCCAAAGTGTTGTAATTACAGGCATGAGCCACTGTGCCCAGCCTACAGTGACTTTTTAAAACATTTTCAAGCTTCCCAACTCCTTTAATTGGAGGTATCTCTTCTCTCATTCTCCTCGTATTTGGTGTTCCCTCAGATTTCGCTGTTGACTGGATGTACAACATATATTTCAAAGTCAAGGCTGGTCGTGGTGTACAACATATATTTCAAAGTCAAGGCTCACACCTCTAATACCAGCACTTTGGGAGTCCAAGGCAGGCATGTATCTTGAGTCCAGGAGTTGGAGAACAGCCTGGGCAACATGGGGAAACCTTGTTTTGTATTAAAAATACAAAAAAATTAGCTGGGCGTGGTGGCACATGCCTGTAGTCCCAGCATACTCAGGAGGCTAAGGTGGGAGGATCATCTGAACCCAGGAAGTTGGGGCTGCAGTGAGCCGTGATTGTGCCACTGCACTCCAGCCAAGTCAAGCCATTACACTTATCTTACCTATAGTAGACTGGCTTAAGAGGGATTTGTGTTAAGAATACAATAGGCAACCTCACAGACATTCAAGTACAGAACTCAAAATAGGACCACACCATGGAAGGACTGGGCTGGGAGGTTATTTTTCTCTCCTGCAGGCCTTCACTGTGGACTTCTGCTCCATGCTTGTGCTTTGCTCTGCAGATGGGCATTCAGCACGTGCTCCAGGCTCCTCCAGCCTCTAAGGCTTTGGCTTGCCCTCCCAGTACCCCTGGTCCCAGTGTTACTGGACCTTTCCATACAGATGCTCTTCCTCAAAAAATATATTGAACACTCTGTGTCATTTCCAGTTTTCAGGATAGAGAATGTGATCTGCTCAGCAGTGGGGGTAGGAGTTCCATAGTTGCCCCTGGATTGTAGTGCTGCCTTTTCCAAAGACTTGAGGAGGGGCCAGATATCCAAAAAGAGGGTGTGGGGGTGGGGGGAATCAGTAATACGTCTACTTCAACAAGAACGTTTAAAGTAGAGGCGGTGGCTCACGCCTGTAATCCCAGCAGTTTGGGAGGCTGAGGCAGGTGGATCACTTGAGCTCAGGAGTTTGAGACCAGACTGGACAACATGGCAAAACCCCATCTCTTCTGAAAATACAAAATAGTTAGCTGGGCGTGGTGGCACATGCCTGTAGTCCCAGCTACTTAAGAGGCTGAGGTGTGGGAGGGTTGCTTGAGCCCAGGAAGTTGAGGCTGCACTGAGCTGAGATCACGATGCCACTGCACTCTAGCCTGGGTGACAGAGTGAAACTCTGTCTCAAAAAACAAAAAAAGTATAAAGTGGAAGCATCTATATGCATGATTGAAGTCATGCTTTCCATCTATTTTTTCCACCTTTTTTCTCTCTAAAACACTGTATCTTAATCTTTTGCACATGATATCAAGTACTCATAAGCATTATTTTAATGGTTGTATCAGAATCCTTTATCTGGACTCATTGTGATTTATTTATCCATCTGTAGTTGCTGGAGATACTGCCCTTTCTGCCACACTCAGTCACCCGTCTGACCTTGCACTGTGTCCAGTTATCTACTAATATACATACTGGTCATTTAGGACTTAAAGTTAAGAATAAATAGTTATCGTGGTTCCTAACACTTCAAAAAGAATGTATCTTCCTAAAAATAGAATGGCTTGGTGTTTATGATAATCTTAAAGTAAAATAGACAAATCGATATTGAAATTAATGTTTTGCTTTCTTCTTGTATCTATTTTTCACTTCTGTCATTTTGGTGATAAAGTTTCATTTGGAAGAATTTTTATTTCAAAATAGAAATAGCATGACATGAGAATGGGAACTCTGAAAGGTTCAATTTCTAGTCATTAGTTTCCTAAGATTGTCACAGAAGTACTGGATAGTCAGCCATGATTGGCCTGTATGGAAAGTGAGTTAACATTATGTACAATGTAAGCCCTATACTTTCTATCAGATATAGAAAAATAGGTGGTGTGTTTGGAAAAGTATTGGGCTATAGGAGTCAGGAACCTTGACTTTTAGTCCCAACCCTGCTTCTTCAGCTGAGCACCCCAGGCAGTAATTCAGCAGCTATTTCTTAAATACTTAATGAGTTTCAGGCTTTGTAGTTGGGCTGGGAATAAAAACATAGATATTACATTCATGATTCTCCAAGGCTCCCTTCCTCACCCCAGCTCATGGTGAGCTTTGCAGTGGTGCAGTCTCGGCTCACTGCAATCTCTACCTATCAGGTTCAAGCGATTCTCCTGCCCCAGCTTCCCGAGTAGCTGGGATTACAGGCACCTGCCACTACACCGGGCTATTTGTGTATTTATTAGTAGAGCTGGGGTTTCGCCACGTTAGCCAGGCTGGTTTTGAACTCCTGACCTCAGGTGATGGGCCCACCTCAGCCTCCCAAAGTGCTGGGATTACAGACGTGAGCCACCTTTCTGATGCATTGTGTAAATTTGTCTCCTAACTGTCCCCAACTCTCTCTACTCTGCTTCCCAGGGCAGTTGTGAGGATCAAATGAGAGAAAATATGTTTGAAAGCAAATTGTAAATGATTTTAAAATGCAATAAAAATATGACCTATAGAAAATTATTTAAAGATCCTTAGAATTTTAAATAGTACAATTATCCTGAGTTCTCTATGGTTTTTGTTTTAAATAGATATGAAAGTTTTACCATGGACCACTGATACGGCTGAAAATCTTGGCTTGATTATTCTCCAAGAAAATGATACAGTGGTTTGTGTGATTAATTTTCTAAAATTGCCAGCTCCCCCCCCCCCCAAAAAAAAACCTTTTTTTGAGTTGAGTGACTAGATCAGTCAAAGGAACGTTGACTGTATAGTGGAGAAATGTTTTCTGTGTTCACTAACATCTTGCCTTTGTTTGATTCCAGCTGCAGCATATCGTGAGTGATGAGATCTGTGTGCAGGTGACTGACCTTTACCTGGCAGAAAATAATAATGGGGCCACTGGAGGCCAGCTGAACACACAGAACTCAAGGAGCCTCCTGGAGTCAACGTATCAGCGGAAAGCTGAGCAGCTAATGTCAGATGAGAATTGCTTTAAGGTGAGAGTTGTTCAGGTAGTCAAAGAACTTGCTGGTGACAATGTAAGTTGTTAGGATTCTCTGAACCAGAAGTTAAAGCCAGGGTACGCTGACCTGTGATTCTACTCCTGGAACTTTTAATGAGTTCACCAGAGAAATACAAAGTAGAAGTGATTGTCTTCCTGGACAATCTACTTTTGTTTCTTTCCTGCCTTTAAAAAAAAGAAAAAAAAAAAAAACTAGTTATATATGATTTTTACAATTTTGTATTCTTCTTTTTCTTTGAACATTTTTCATAGTATGCTTTGTAAATATTATTGTTAGAAAAATGTTGGTACATGAAATCCATGGTCATGATCATTATAGAAAGAAAAAAATAGGCCCGGCACACATGGCTCACACTTGTAATCCCAGCACTCTGGGAGGCCGAGGTGGGCGGATCAGTTGAGACCAGCTTGGGCAACATTGGCAAAACGGCATCTCTGCAAGAAATACGAGAATACAAAAATTAGTCCAGCGTGGTAGCGTGCACCTATACTCTTAGCTACTCGGGAGAATGAGGTAGAAGGATTGCTTGAGCCTGGGAGGTCGAGGCTACAGGAAGCCCTGATCGCGTCACTGCACCCCAGCCTGGGTGACAGAGCAAGCATTTTCTGTCCCCAAAAAATAAAAAGGAAAATAAAATACAGATAACCAAAAAAAGTCACCTTAGAATTCTTTCCTGAAATTATCATTGATGACATCTCTATGCTTCTAACTTCTCTATGCTTGAGTATATATTTTAAAAGAGTTTATACTGGACAAAATGGTCTTTCCCCACCCCCCCCCCCCCCGAGTTGGAGGCTCACTCTTGTTGCCCAGGCTTGGAGTGCAGTGGTGCTATCTCAGCTTACTGCAACCTCTGCCTCCTGGGTTCAAGCAGTTCTCCTGCCTCAGCCTCCTGAGTAGCTGGGGTTACAGACACGTGCCACCATGGCCAGCTTTTGTGTGTGTGTATGTATTTTTAGTAGAGACAGGGTTTCACCTTGTTGGTCGGGCTGGTTTTGAACTCCTGACCTCAGGTGATCTGCCCTCCTTGCCCTCCCAAAGTGCTGGGATTACAGGCATGAGCCACTGCACCCTGCCTAATTTTTGTACTTTTAGTAGAGATGTGGTTTTGCCATGTTGGCCAGGCTTGTCTCAGACTCCTGGCCTCAACTGATTTGCCCGCTTCAGCCTCCTAAAGTGCTGGGATTACAGGTGTGAGCCACTGCATCTGACCTGAAATGGTCTTTAATGTATTTTTGATCAATTAGCAACACTTCTGGGTCTTTAATGTCTTTTTTATGGCTATTTGATATTCACTTTTTAGAGAATTAATGCCTGTATTATTGGACATTTAGGTTGTTTCCAATTTTTCACCATTATAATGGATAATTATAAAAGCAGATAGTTGGAAACAACCTAGACGTCCAACCCACTGTGGGGATTGGTTAATGACATCCTGTTATGAATACTGGAGACAGATTTTGCAATTCTTAAATTATAAATTGTAAAAATGCAGGGTCTGCCCCCCATCCCCCGAAATCTATTTTGGAAGTAACTGTATTTGTGTGTATATGTTATGTTATTGTCAGGTTGTAAGCTTTACTAGTAGAGATCATTTTTTAAAGCTTTAAAAGAACACTAAGCTAGATCTAGCTTCTGACTCTGTGTGTTTATTGACTAGTGGTGTGCATTGAGAAACCAGAACTCTCTGAATTTCAGTTTTGTTTCTGTAAAATGAAGAAAGTTGAAATAAAAAATTCTCAGGTTTCCTTCCAGGCTCTGATCTTCTCCGTGTGATTCTGATAGTTACCTTGTCTATTATGTCCTAGAAGTGGGATTATCAATGGACAGAGCATTGACATTTTTTGGTTCTGGCTACATGTGCCATATTTCTTTCTAACAAAATATTTGTTTTGTAAAACATTCTTACTGGCATTGATTATTATGTTAGCGAATTCTAGAAGTTTGAAACATGAAATGGTACTTTTTTCTTTAACATATTTCATTTTACTTGTAGTAAGTGTAGACTTTTGCCTTTATCACTGGCCTCCCAAGATCCAGTATCTTCCTCATCTCTTCAGTTGGAGCAAAGTTTACTAAGTTTATTGCCTCTGCATCTCTCATTTCCTTGAGAAGATAGATTATAGCTATAGAGACGGTCTTTTGTTTACGCTTAGGTTTCTTATTTGCAGCTTATGTTTATTCAGAGCCAAGGCCAGGTCCAGCTGACTATTGAGCTTCTGGACACAGAAGAGGAGAATTCGGATGACCCTGTGGAAGCAGAGGTATGAGCAAGTGCATCACACACCCCAGGTGCCAAGCAGAGCTGGCGTGTCTCGAGAGTCTGTCTAGTGACCCTGTCTGCCAAAAGGCCAAGGCATCTTAGGCCTGTTTAAGGGTCAGGACCTGGATGCTTAAAGTACAAGTCAATCCAGCCATGTCTTTAGCTGAAGAGAAGGGCTGCCTGGTTATAGATGTTAACCTCATCTTGCACTTAGTAAAGCTATCTCCTCTAAGTAAGTCTTATGGTTGGCAGCTTTCCTGTTTTTTCCTAAAGTATAAAAAACAACAAATGAGGTACTGTCTTTCTCGTGTCATCTGGATTCTTTGGGTCATGTTTACTTTATATTGGACTGATAAAGCACAGAGTTTTCAACCCCTGAATAGACAGGTGTGATTATCATAATTAGTTATGGCAGATAATGTACACGGGAGATGCAGGCCATATGTATGATGTTGCGGGGGACATGTGGGATGACCTGTTTGGTGGGAATGTTGGCTTGTTGGCAGATCTTTTTGTTTTTTAAAGTGATGTCAGAAATCTAGATTGTAATGTGAAGGAAACTTTCACACATTTGCCACTGTAAATTTTGTTCTTTAACAAAATCCTCTGTGGGGAAATGAAACTTGTCAGTGAGCCAGCTTCTACCTGTTTATGACTTCCAATAACCTTAGCACCTCAGAGAAACTTAACAGTATTACTGGCTAACAGAATTTTTAATCTGTGTTCCAGTACCTACTAACAATCATGTCTTTATAGAAAGGGACTTTTTTGATCTTGAAATTTATGAATTTGGGGCATTGTAGTCATAGAATTTACTAGAGTACCCAATGCGTTACGAGCTGTTTTTGTGATTTCCTTCTACCTGTATTTTGTGTTTGCCATCTTAGCGCTGGTCAGACTACGTGGAGCGATACATGAATTCAGATACTACCTCTCCTGAGCTTCGTGAACATCTAGCACAGAAACCAGTATTTCTCCCCAGGTGAGTGAGCCATGTCATTTGTCAGCAGTCCGTACTGTGTGTGATTTAGGAATGGAGAATTAAATGACTTTCACGTTCTTGGCTTTCATATATTTTATTCATTTGTTCTGTCTGCTGGGGATGCTAATTCAAGGTTTATATGGCTGTCACAACATGGGCTTACCTGGAGCATGTGTCAAAGCATCCGGGAGGTGAGACTTACAGAGAATCAACAATAACCTCCCTACTTTGGATGGCAATGTGTGTCAGAGTCTCCATGGTTCGATGGAAGAGGACTCACAGGACTCTGCATATAGTCAAACTGATACAGTGCAGCAAGAAGATGCAAAGCAAAATCAGCAAAGGGAAAAGGTGCCTGTGGCAAAGCTAGAGGAATCCAGGTGCAAGCTTCCTAGAATCCTCTCCCAGTGAAGTCACACAGGACACTCTTAATTCTTCCAACAATGAGTGTGACAACACATGTAAAATGCTGTCTTACCAGGGCAGCTCATTAGAGACTATGCCAGGATTTTTATTGATATCTAGTCATCTAAGCACTGTATGTCTAGCATGTACCAAAATCCCAAACTCTCAGAAAGAAAGCAGGTTTTCAGCATAAGCTATAGAGTTTGTACAGATAGTTTAGGTACAGTGTGACACTTATGTGAGTTAAGGAATGATAGAACATTGCCCAAAATCCAAGATCCCAGCCCCTAGCCAAGGGCCAACTTTTATAAGCAGGCTTTTCAAAGAATAGCAGTCTTAGGCCTTCTACATTAACTTTTTTCTGCACAGAATTTTAAAAATGTTCCCTCTGTATATAGGCAGATTGTGATACTGATTCTCCAAGTATATGATAACAGAGTTTAAGAAGTATAAAATGGGTAGAATGGCTTTCTTCCTTCCTAAAAGTTTTGAATTGAAATCTTATGTCTTAGGTTTCCAAGAAAGTATCATCCCAGTGTTATTATACTTATTGAGTCCTAATGAGAACATGGGCAAAGGGGTACCAGAAAAATGGGCCCTGCCAGGTTCTCCATTCATGGAATCATTTAACACATTTGAGCAGTTGCTCTGTGTCAGGTTCCTCTCAACAAAACAGGCTTCATGCTAATAACATACTACAATAAACCTGTCATCATGTGTCTCTCACCAGGATATGAGGAAGGAGGCACATTTATGTACTGTGAGAAAAAAGAAATTGATATAATCATTCTGGTGGCAGGATAGTTGAAGTGTATGGAACCTTCCCTCCAGAATTTCAGTTTTTAATGATTTGTCTGACAGCTAAGGGGCTCATCTTACTGGCCTTGAGACCCCTTATACTCTTAGAGCATGAGTTCTCCAAAAGCTTTTGTTTATATGGATTATACTGGTAATATTTACCAAGTTAGAAATAAAAACAAAGAAATGTTTTCAATCTTTAATTCATTTGAAAAATAACAATATTGGGCCGGGCGTTGTGGCTCACGCCTGTAATTCCAGCACTTTGGGAGGCCGAGGCGGTGGATCACGAGATCAGGAGATCGAGACCATCCTGGCTAACACAGTGAAACCCGTCTCTACTAAAAATACAAAAAATTAGCTGGGTGTGGTGGCGGGCGCCTGTAGTCCCAGCTGCTCGGGAGACTGAGGCAGGAGAATCGCTTGAACTTGGAAGGCAGAGTTTGCAGTGAGTGGAGATCGCACCACAGCACTCCAGCCTGGGTAACCAAGCGAGACTCTGCCTCAAAAAAAAAAAAAAAAAAAAAAAAAAAAAAAAAAATATATATATATATATATATATATATATATATATATATATGTATGTATGTATGTATGTATCCCATTATATTTTTTAATAATATTTTTTAATGAAAAGCTAATTCAAAACAAAAATTAGTGAGTAGACTGGCATTGCTTGTATTTCATAAATTTGTTTTAATGTCTGGCTTACTAGAAGAACAGCTGGATTCTCATGTCTGCTTCTACATTCAATCTGTTGCATTATGTTGTTTGGTTGAAATATGTGAAGAAAATCTGGCCTCACGCAAATGTGTAGCTGGAAAAAGGAGTATTTTCAGATCCTTCAGATAGCTGGAAAAGGAGTATTTTCAGATCCTTCAGATAACTGGATATTCTTTGATATGACAACAAAACCACAAGTGATAGTTTTTGTTTTTGAGACGGAGTTTCATTCTGTTTTTTTTTTTTGAGACGGAGTCTCGCTCTGTCACCCAGGCTGGAGTGCAGTGGCCGGATCTCAGCTCAATGCAAGCTCCGCCTCCCGGGTTTACGCCATTCTCCTGCCTCAGCCTCCCGAGTAGCTGGGACTACAGGCGCCCACCACCTCGCCTGGCTAGTTTTCGGAGTTTCTTTCTTGTTGCCCAGGCTGGAGTGCAGTGGCGATCTTGGCTCACTGCAACCCCTGCCTTCCGGGTTTAAGCAATTCTCCTGCCTCATCCTCCCAAGTAGCTGGGATTACAGGCATGTGCCACCACACCCAGCTGTTTTTGTTTTTTTAGTAGAGATGGAGTTTCTCCATGTTGGTTTGGTTGGTCTTGAACTCCTGACCTCAGGTGATCCACCTCAGCCTCCCAAAGTGCTGTGATTGTGAGCCACCGCACCTGACCCCAGTGATAGTTTCTTTCTTTTTTTTTTTAAGTTTGAGATGGAGTCTCGCTCTGTCGCCCGGACTGGAGTGCAGTGGCGCTTTCTTGGCTCACTGCAAATTCCGCCTCCCAGGTTCACGCCATTCTCCTGCCTCAGCCTCCCGAGTAGCTGGGACTGCAGGCACCTGCCACCACGCTCAGCTAATTTTTTGTATTTTTAGTAGAGACGGGGTTTCACCATGTTAGCCAGGATGGTCTCAATCTCCTGACCTCGTGATCTGCCTGTCTCGGCCTCCCAAAGTGCTGGGATTACAGGCGTGAGCCACCGTGCCCAGCCAATAGTTTCTTAAAGGTTAGTAGCAATATCAATTTGTATATCAGTGGGCTTTTCATACAGTTGTCAAAATCCATCATGTGTCTCTCACATGTGTTACCAAATTCCAATATCAATTTATCCATCACTGAGCTCTCACATTCATTCATGTGTATCATGAAGGAATCTTTTTTTCCTCTATGATTTTGTAACTATGCAATTGGCTATTTGGAAACATTAGCTCACTAAGTTGTACAGACCTACTAAATGTTGATATATTTTACAGTGTCTCCAAAAAAAATCACATTGATTAATATCACTATCACTAGGTCATCAAACACATCTTTAAGTATTGGGAAGCTGTCAAGCTCAGGGTGGCTAATATCAGTTCACCACAATTCATAGTTTTGCTTGAAAATTCTAATCTTATTATTGGCAACATTATTTTCCTTGAAGTGATAGGCTCCCTTGTTCATTTTTGAGAAAACATCTGCCAAATACTTGGCTGAGATTGACTATATTTAGTCAGTTGTTCTTTCAGGTAAAAATGGTGATCCACTTACAACTCAAGCAATTGCTCAAGTACTTTTCTTTAATAATACCATTGTACTGGCCGGGCGCAGTGGCTCAAGCCTGTAATCCCAGCACCTTGGGAGGCTGAGACGGGTGGATCACAAGGTCAGGAGATCAAGACCATCCTGGCTAACCCGGTGAAATCCCATCTCTACTAAAAAATACAAAAACACTAGCCGGGCGAGGTGGCGGGCGCCTGTAATCCCAGCTACTCGGGAGGCTGAGGCAGGAGAATGGCGTGAACCCGGGAGGCGGAGCTTGCAGTGAACTGAGATCCGACCACTGCACTCCAGCCTGGGTGACAGAGCGAGACTCCGTCTCAAAAAAAAAAATACCGTTGTACTTTAGCACACAAAAGTGCTTTATATGTAGTTCCCATTTTATCACACAGCATGTTAAAAATATGTAAACTGAGGGGTTGGGATTTAATAAAAAATGTTACTCCTTCATCAGAAACATTGTTTTTTTTTTTGAGGCAGAGTCTCACTGTTGCCCAAGCTAGAGTGTGGTGGCATGATATTGGCTTACTGCAACCTCCACCAGCCAGGTTCAAGTGATTCTCCTGCTTCACCCTCTCAAGTAGCTGGGATTACAGGTGCGCGCCACCATGCCTGGCTAATTTTTGTGCTTTTATTAGAGATGGGGTTTCCCCCTATTGGCCAGACTGGTCTCAAACTCCTGACCTCAAGTGGTCTGCCTGCCTCAGCCTCCCAGAGTGCTGGGATTATAAGTGTGAGCCACTGTGACTGGCCCATCAGAAACCTTCTTAAGTGAAACTGGCTTTTTTTCACTTAATGTCATTGTGCAGTCAGTGTGAAGTTCAAAGACTTGAATTGCAATTGCATGAGGTTACAAAATCGTGGAAGTAAAAGGATTCATTCATGGTACAAGATAAACCAATAGAGTTTGACAACTGTATGAAAAGCTCAGTGATGTATATAGATTGATATTGGAATTTGGTAACAATTTGTTCGATATTGCAAATACAATTTGGCGCCACCACCATTTTTATTCACCATTACATTTATGGTGCCAGTGCAGATGTCAACACAGCAAAAAAGGGAAATAATATTTTAGTATTATTATGAAAATAGTTTTGATCTCACAGATCTCCTAAAAGGGTCTTGGGACCCTTAGGACAAAGAACTGCTGTCTACAGAAATACATGTATACAAAGATACTCACTAGAGCAATATTTTGGGGTTTTTTTTGTTTTGTTTTGTTTTGTTTTGTTTTTTTTTGAGACAGTATCTGACTCTGTCTCCCAGGCTATAGTACAGTGGTGGGATCTTGGCTCACTGCAACCTCCACCTTCTGGGCTCAAGCGATCTTCCCACCTTAACCTCTCAAGTTGCTGAGACTCTAGGCACACATCACCACACCTGCCTAATTTTTTTATTTTTTGTAGAGAAGGGGTTTTTGCCATGTCGCCCAGGCTAGTCTCAAACTCCTGAGCTCAAGCAATCCACCTGCCTCCCAACGTGCTGGGATTATAGGCATGAGCCACAACGGCCAACCTGAAGCAGTGTTTTTAATAGCAAGTTATGAGAAACAATATAATTGTCTAGCTGATAACCTTTCTTCACTGGATGTTGAGGAGATTTAGCAAGCCTCCCACCCCTCAGGGCATCCATTCATGTGAATTATCTTCTTTCTTGTCTATGTAGAGTGGCACTAGTTTATATCATCTGGGGGAAGTTTTAAAAATAGGCATTCAAATAATTTTTTGTTATGTGGTTCAGATGAGGAACCTCAGTTGAAATAAACTGTTAAGGAATGGTAAATTGGAGTACATTTTTCTGCAGCAGTTAAAGAGAATAAGACAAATCTGTCATGAAATGAAAAAATACTCATGACAGTAAGTGAAAAGTTGAGGACAGAATATATAGTATGATCCTATTTTGTCTTAAAAACAAATCCCAAAGCAGAATTATAGCTGGTAATTACATGTGTAAATTTACAGACGGAGGCCCAGAAGTTTCTCATTAAAACTCTTAACTGGCTGCATCTGCTAAGGCAAGTAGGGGATGGGTGAAGATTTCTACTTTTTATTCTGTGTACCTTTGCAGTTGAAATTTTTTTTGCAGTGAAACAACGGAACATTTTTGTATGTATTTAACAAATTGGGATGAGTACTATGTAAGCATATAATAAAGAAAACTCACTTGGGGGAAGTCACGGGAATCTGTGTCTGGATGAGCTCTCATCTTTCAGGGCTTTTCTGCCATAGGAATCTACGGCGGATCCGGAAATGTCAGCGTGGTCGAGAGCAGCAGGAAAAGGAAGGGAAGGAAGGAAACAGTAAGAAGACCATGGAGAATGTGGATAGTCTGGATAAGCTGGAGTGTAGATTCAAGCTGAATTCCTACAAGATGGTGTATGTGATCAAATCAGAGGACTATATGTATCGGAGGACTGCCCTGCTCCGGGCTCATCAGGTGAGAACCAGTAACTGTAATTTCTGTACACATCTGCCACCCTAGCTAGGAGCAGGGGAGGCCCAGAGTCTTCTGATTGTTTCTCTTTGTTTATGCAAACCTGTTCTTGGAGCTGAGACTTAGCTGAGGAAGTAGGTATGTTGGTTTGCTAAGGATGCTGTGACAGAGTACCACAGAGTGTGGCTTAAACGACAAAAGTTCTGGAGACTAGAAGTCCAAAGTCAGGTGTCAGCAGTGTTGGTTCCTTTTGAGGACTGTGAGGGACAATCTGTTCTAGGCCTCTCTTAGCTTCTGGTTCTTTGCTGGCAATCTTTGGCATTCCTGGGCTTGTAGATCCCTGCCTTTATCTTCATATGGTGTTTCTGCCTGTGTGTATGTCTGCCTCCAGATAAGGTCACATTTGGAAGTACAGTGGGCCAGGACTTCAATATTTGATTTTTTGTTTGTTTGAGACAGTCTTGCCTGACACAGCCTCCCAAAGTGCTAGCTTTACAGGCGTGAGCCACCACACCCAGCCAACATAAGAATTTTAGGGAGAACACACTTCAGCCCGTAAGAGCACATAAATACCTGGTGGCACCTTTTTAGTGAATTTACTCCCAGTATTTACATCTCAAGTAGTATCTGATCGTTTGCTTGTATGAATTCTACCTGTTTTTACATTCTGTCTCAATTGTGAAACCTTCCTGCTGCAGCTGTGTACAGGGTGTTATGCCAGGCCCTGGGACTACAGCCATGAAGTTGATCAGATGAAGTAATGTGATGATATGCACTACCAGGGAAACAAATCAGGTGCAGTGATCAAGGGTAACTAGCATACAGGCCTTGCTTTCACTGGAGGAGGCTTCTCAAAGGAGGTGATGCTTGAGGCCTGAATAATGACAAGGAATTAGCCTGGTGAAGAGTAGAGGATGGGTGTTTTCTAGACAAAAGAGCAAGTACAAGGCTGGGAGGAAAGAACATGGCATATTCAAGAAACTACAGACACCGTTGTGGCTCAAGGTTGCATGAAGTTAGAAGGGTAGGCAGAGGCCACATTACTTTGTCTAATAGGCCATGGTTTGGAGTTTGTTTGAGATGCATTGGGACATTTGACAAAGATAGCTTGGAGTGCTATGAGGAGAGTGGAGATGGGTATGTATAAAGTTGGAAGAGCAGAGACCACTCAAGGGTGCCCTTGTCCAAATGAGATTTGGGGACCACCCAAACTACTAGGGTGGCAGTGGAATTGCAAGAATTACATTGTAGATTTTATGTGTTTATTTATTTTTGAGACAGAGTTTCACTCTTGTCGCCCAAGCTGGAGTGCAGTGACCCAATCTCGGCTCACTGCAACCTCTGCCTCCCGAGTTCAAGCGATTCTCCTGTCTCAGCCTACTGAGCAGCTGTGATTACAGGCAAGCGCCACCACGCCTGGCTGATTTTTTGTATTTTTAGTAGAGATGGGGTTTCACCATGTTGGCCAGGCTGGTCTCAAACCCCTGACCTCAAGTGCCCCACCCACCTCAGCCTCCCAAAGTACTGGGACTACAGGCGGGAGCTACCACGCCTGGATGTAGATATAATTTAGATATTTAATTGACAAGAGATGGTATTGGATCAAATGTGGGGGTAAGCAAAAGGAGGACATCAAGGATGGTGCCTAATTCGTTTTGGGGTTTTTTGGTTTGTTTTGTTTTGCTTAAGTGGATATTTTAGGGGCTCACCTGTTAATAGAAAAGGGTTATGAGGTTTAGGAGACAGACGAAGTGCGTTTTAAGTTTGAAAGGACTACAAAACTTTCAAGTGGGAGATGTTGAGCACACAGTTTAATGTATGATTATCCCTCGAATGACACGGGGTTTGGGGCACTGGCCCCTGCACAGTCAAATCTTTTTTTTTTTTTTTTTTTTTTTTTTTTGAGATGGAGTCTCGCTCTGTCGCCCAGGCTGGAGTGCAGTGGCGCGATCTCAGCTCACTGCAAGCTCCGCCTCCCGGGTTCACGCCATTCTCCTGCCTCAGCCTCCCGAGTAGCTGGGACTACAGGCGCCGCCACCACGCCCGGCTAGTTTTTTTTGTATTTTTAGTAGAGACGGGGTTTCACTGTGTTAGCCAGGATGGTCTCGATCTCCTGACCTCGTGATCCGCCCGCCTCGGCCTCCCAAAGTGCTGGGATTACAGGCGTGAGCCACCGCGCCCGGCAACAGTCAAATCTATGTATAATTTTTGACTCCCCCGGAATGGAACTACTGATAGTCTACTGTTGACTGGAAGGCTTACTGATAAACAGTTGATGGACATATTTTGTATGTTGTATGTATTATATATACTGCATTCTGGCCGGGCGCGGTGGCTCAAGCCTGTAATCCCAGCACTTTGGGAGGCCGAGACGGGTGGATCACGAGGTCAGGAGATCGAGACCATCCTGGCTAACACGGTGAAACCCCATCTCTACTAAAAAATACAAAAAACTAGCCGGGCGCGGTGGCGGGCGCCTGTAGTCCCAACTACTCGGGAGGCTGAGGTAGGAGAATGGCGTGAACCCGGGAGGCGGAGCTTGCAGTGAGCTGAGATCCGGCCACTGCACTCCAGCCTGGGCAGCAGAGCGAGACTCCGTCTCAAAAAAAAAAAAAAAAAAATATATATATATATATATATACACACACATATATATACTGCATTCTTTTTTTCTTGTTTTCTTTTTTTTTTTTTAATGGAAATAGACACGGGGTCTCCTTACATTGCCCAGGGCTGGTCTTCAGGGGTTCAAACAACCCATCTGTTTCAGCCTCCTAAAGTGCTGGGATTACAGGTATGAGCCACTGTGCCCAGCCTATACTGTATATTCTTACAATAAAGGAAGTTAGAGAAAAGAAAATGTTAAGTCATATGCAAGAGAAAATATATTTACTCTTCATTAAGTGGATGTGGCTCATCATAAAGGGTCCTCATTCTCATCTTGTTGAGTAGGCTGAAGAGGGAGGAGGAAGGGGAGGGGTTGGTTTTGCTGTCTTGGGGTTGGCAGAGGTGGAAGAAAACTTGCCTATCAGTGGCCCTGTGCCATTCAAAGCCGTGTTATTCAAGAGTCTGCTGTACTTCTCTCATGGCGTGGAGGGAAGCGCAGTGGCATGATCTCAGCTCACTGCATCCTCTGTCTCCCGGGTTCAAGAGATTCTCTTGCCTCAGCCTTTCGAGTAGCTGGGATTACAGGTGTGCACCACCATGCCTGACTAATTTTTTTTGCTATGTGTTGTGTGTCTGCCTGTCTCTGATTCACATTATTTGGGACACTGGGCAACAGCAGTTTTGTTTTTGTATCTCTTCTAGTATCCTTGCATGTGGTCACCAATAAATTTTTACTGGGTGTGTTGGTGGGAACAGAACCCCCTGCAGAAGATCTGGCAAGCCTGGACTCTGCTTGCCAGGGTGGGGTAACACAATGGAGGGAGAGTGGGTTTTAAGCCCTTTGCTTTGCACTATCTGGCTTAGAAGTGGATCTCCATGCTGATAGAAGTGATCAATGGCTCACTGGGTCCTACCCAGGATACATTAGAGCAGATTGGTAAAACCAAGGAAATGTGGGGTTTTGGGTTTTTTGTATGTTTGTTTTTGGAGACGGGGTTTGGCTCTGCCATCCAGGCTAGGGTGCGGTGGTACGATCTCAGCTCGCTGCAACCTCCACCTCCCAGCTCAAGCGGTCCTCCCACTTCAGCCTACCGAGTAGCTGGGACTACAGGATCGTGTCACCATGCCCGATTAAGTTTTGTATTTTTGTAGAGATGGGGTTTTGTCATGTTGCCCAGGCTGGTCTCAAACTCCTGAGCTCAAGCGAACTGCCTGCCTCGGCCTCCCAGAGTACTAGGATTACAGGCGTGAGTCACTGCGCCTCGTCGGAAATGTGTCTTTTTAACACATTCCCTAGGTTATACTAATGCATGCTAAAATTGAGAACACTGAGCTTTTTCAGCCCAGAGCCTGTGTTCACATTTCTTTGGAGGCGTTATGGATTTTCATGCCCTCACATGTTCTATGTTCTTACTACTTTAACTTCTCTGTAAACAGAGAAGCTTTTTTTTTTTTTTTTTTTTTTTAAAGAAAAACAAAAACAGTATCTAAGACTTGAGCCCAATCTCTCCTTTGCTCCTTTAGAAGAAGATTAGGCTTTGTATTTGAAGGGCTCTTTTTTGGTTCTGCTTCATTTAATAAAAAATATTTTTTTTCTGTTTTGCAGTCCCATGAGCGTGTAAGCAAGCGTCTACATCAGAGATTCCAGGCCTGGGTAGATAAATGGACCAAGGAGCATGTGCCCCGTGAAATGGCAGCAGAGACCAGCAAGTGGCTCATGGGTGAGGGGCTGGAGGGCCTGGTGCCCTGTACCACCACCTGTGATACAGAGACCCTGCATTTTGTGAGCATTAACAAGTATCGTGTCAAATACGGCACAGTATTCAAAGCCCCTTAACTGCAAAGCCAGAGCAGATAACTTGGGGTGTGTGTGGGGGTGTGTGTGTAGGCCTATGCATTCACACACTGAAGAAACAAGGAAGATGCCTTTCAAGCCTCACTGGGCCTCTCTGGGACATGGCCACCTGACCTGTGTGTGGCTGGTGCAGCCTGGCACCAAGTGGGCTACCTGTTAGGAACATGAATACCTTACAAAGCTGAAGCTGGAACTTTTCCAAAGGGTTTTGGGTATAGCCTGCCCTGGAGGGGAAGGAAGTCCTTGCAAGCAAAGACGTGCAGTTTGCTTGCACACACCAGCAGAGCTAAGACTGGAGTCTCCTGTGGCCTAACTTTCAGTGAGGGAACCGGATGCTGTTCACACTTTTGACTGGATGGAGATGCATTTACAAAACAGACTGGGGAAGGACTTAATACTCAGATGGATTGGAACTATCATGGTCACTGCTCCTCTCCCCTCCCCACAAAAGGAAAAAAAAAAAAAAAAACTGGATTTGATTTTTTTTTTTCTGGTCACTTGAGCACATCTAAGATCACCCGTTAGGTTTTATCTGGGACCTGCAGTTTGGCTTTGGGATTGATCATCTTGTGGATTTTATTCCTGACGAATCCCTTGCTGCCTACCCTTTCCTTTGGTTCTCAACCTCAACGAGTTCAAATCAGTCGTCCTTTTTAGCTCCCGTGGAACTGTTTTGTATCTGCCTCTTTACTAGTCTACCCTAGTGCCATCCACCAGCTTTACTCTCTGACACACACATGCACACACACACGATTTTAACTTGTTTTTTTGTACATAATGTACATACTGTCAATTTTTTATTAAAAGAAATATGCTTTGATGTGCTAGCATAATTGCTCTAGCTTCTTGTGTACCATAGTACTATGTGGCTTCAGATTTAGTACCTATGAACAGATGTACAAGACATTTATTACACTTTTTACCAAAGGGAGTTACCATTGTAGTACTTTTGTGTAAAACTTGTCTTCCCCTTTGCCCCCAACTTTTTTTTTTTTTTTTTTGTAAATAAATAAAGCTTGGTTCTTACTTAAGGAATAAACTCTCAACCCACGTCCCTTGTCCTCACCAGAAAATACTGTGAAGCAGGGATTTTGGTTTCAGTTCCTTATCCAGGGTAGAAACAGGATTTTGCTTTAAATACTTGTTACTTGTTCGAAATCAAAATATTCCAAAATCTTAGAATACTTCAGTCTTTTAGTACATGTTTTTTCCCCTTGTTCAACTATGTGAAAATATTTTATATTTGGGTAAGTTGTCAAGCTATGTAGTTTGTATTTCTATATATTTTTTCTTATTCACATTGGTGATGGATGGGGGTGAGCAACTTAAATACCAAACCAGTATTTGAAAAAAAGTGTGTATAAGGCATGTGGTATACCTTATAAATGGGGTTGGGAGGGAGAGAATTTGAAATGGGATACCTATTTTTTTAATTACATAAATTTAAACTAGCATTTAAACATGAATGATTAGAATTTTTCTATGTGGTTAACCTGGACTTTCTGAACAAAGACCAACTGAGCCCCTCCCAGTACTCTGGTGGATTTTTCTTCAGCAACCATTACGCAAGTCTTAGTCGTAAGCAGCAATGTTTTGTGTGTTTTATGTTTGCTTTTTAGTTAAAAATCACCACCATCACCACCAAAAAGAAAAATTTTTTGGCTCTTGGATTTTCAAAATACATGGTAGACCTGATTTTAGGCTTTTATTATTGTTTAAAGACAAAGTCTCACTTTATGACCCACACTGGAGTGCAGTGGCACGATCATAGCTCACTGCAGGCTTGACCTCCCAGGCTCAAGCAGTCCTCCCACCTCAGCCTCCTGAGTAGCTGCATGCCACCACACCCAGCTAATTTTTTAACTTTTTGTAGAGACAGGGTCTTGCTATGCTGCCTAGGCTGGTCTCAAACTCCCCTCCTCAAGCTGTCCTCCCACCTCGGCCTCCCAAAGTGCTGAGATTACAGGTGTGAGCCACCAGAGCCGGCCTGATTTTAGGCTGCTTTTGTACTGGGGGGAGGAGACTGTGAGCCAAAGTGTAGGGTGCCAAAAAGAGCTTTGTGGGATAAGATTTTAGGGCAAAACTGGGGCAATGTCTGACTTGGGAGTGGTCATATGTACTGATTTTGGGGAAAGATCCTGAGGTTTTCTCAGAAATGATTCACCTATTCCCCTGTGTTCCCTCAAGAAAGGTCATATTGACCTGGAACCATAGGGGAAATTGGTGGGGTGTGATCAGGGTCAGCCCTGGCTGTTGCTGCCCCTGCACAGTGTTACATCCAGAGCACCTGCCTGCAGGTCAGGATAGGATTTCAAGGCCAGTTCAGGAGAAAGTCCCAACCCACCAGTGCAACCAACAGAAGACAGTTTTACCTATAGCCTGGGTTTTCACAAGTAGCATTTTTATTCCTCCTGCTGTCTGACATCTGAGCTCCAAGCTCTAAACCCAACCTGTATTATATGCAGCAGCAGGTTATCTTTATTTTAAATCACATTTGGTATTCTGTACTTAGTCACCTTTCCGTGTGATTTGCATTTGAAATGTTGTAAACTTGGTCCGTATTGCCATTAAAATATCAGGGCTAATCTTGTGTATTTTTTTTTTTTTTTTTTGTTCCTAATGATTTTATAGACACTCTCTTGGCAACCCCAGGAGAAAAAAACAAAAGCTGTCAGTGGAGTACTAGGGGTGAGAATGAAACTGGAGTTCTGTTTCTGGTATTATGACTTCCCTGGACTCTACAGTCCTGTATGGTGAAATACATTTTTCCATTGGAATCGTCAATGCCATGACTGTTCTGCCACCTCAAACTCCAGAGTTTCTGGTGATGTGCAAGAGTTAGCAATATATATTCAGTAAAGCCTGTAATCGAGGAAGTCGTGGTAACTTGGGCATAAAGCTCTACTTTCCTGCTCACTAACACCCTGACCTCCGTCCGGTATGAAAACACCTATTCCGGGTAGTCTGGCTCTCCACGTTAAGCAAACACCACTTTCTGTGTTCAGCGACAGCTAGAGCCAGAGGTCTCCCTGCCGGTTGCTGCTTCTGAGGCTGGGTCTGCAGCAGCTGAGGCTCGTGCCCTTCTTGCCGAATGGCCTAAGTCTCTGTCCCGAGACTTTCAGAGTTCTCATCGTCAAATTTCCCATTTTATTTTGAGATTTGCCCTGCGGTCCACTATCTCGGACAACATAGGGGAGCCTCAAAAACACAGTTTCTAGCTTCCAACTCGGCTCAAGGTTCAGACAGCAGCTGGGCTTCCGAGTGCCGCCGGTGTGCCAAGAAAAGCTGCCCGGGACCGGGAGGCGCCCTCTGGACGCCGGAACCTTTTGTTTCCTGCCGTGGAGCGGGACCGTAGCGCCAGGAGCCTTCCGGAAAGATGAGCGAGAGCTCGGCGATGGCGGCTGCGCCGGCCCTGAAGCACTGGCGCACCACGCTGGAACGGGTGGAGAAGTTCGTGTCGCCACTCTACTTTACCGACTGTAACCTCCGCGGCAGGTGTGGCCCTGGTCTCGGTAGCCGGCCGACCGCATCCGTGCGCTTCAGGCTTTCCTTCCGGGGAGAAACCCAAGCTGCAGCTACCCGGGCCGCGGGATGAAGTGCTCGCCGCGGGCAGGGCAGAGGCCGGGGAGGAGGGGGTAGGGAATGGACTGCCGCAGCGCGGCCAGGCAGCCCTCTTGGTGGAGGATCCAGGGAAAGTGCGGCCCCACTGGCCAGCTGGCACCCAGGCGGAAACCGGGCGGCCTCCAGCATGTGCCCACTGGCCCGTCCTACGCAGGCTTTTTGGGGCCAGCTGCCCTGTGGCTGCGCTCTCCAGCTTCCTGACGCCAGATAGGCTTCCCTACCAGGAGGCAGTCCAGCGGGACTTCCGCCCAGCACAGGTCGGCTGCAGCTTCGGACCCACGTAGGTAACGCCCAGCGGGTGGGCGGGGCTACGGGTCTAAGGGAAGTCCCAACCCAGCTCCCGGCCACACCTTCGTTGTCCGCCGTCTGCCCTCAACTACGTGGGATCGAGCAGCACCCTCTGCTGGGAACAGCTCCCTGGTCCCTCAGTCTTCAGGGGATGGTTTTCATCCCCACGTAGCCGCCTCTGGACATCCCTTAGGAAGGGCACCCTAGGGATCACGAACCTTTGACGCCTCTGCCTCTTTCCCTCATCTTGCTTCTCACCTTGTGGCTCCTTTCTTGTGGCTCAAAGCTGAGTACCTTGTGACACTGCAGATTCTTGGAGAGTTTCAAGCCCCGGCCGACACTTTATCCAAGGAAGGATATCAGGATAGGGCTTCTACCTCTGGGCCTATCACAACAGCTCTCTTGCAGATGGTGGACCTGCTGGTTCCGGGTGGAACTGACCATCCCAGAGGCATGGGTAGGCCAGGAAGTTCACCTTTGCTGGGAAAGTGATGGAGAAGGTCTGGTGTGGCGTGATGGGGAACCTGTCCAGGTGAGGAACCCTGCCCTAGGGCCAGGTATGGCCACATTTCAGCCCTGAAATGACTGCAGCCCTTCTCCTGTGGACTCTAGAGAAGCCACAGCTGAGTTGCTCTGCCTACAGGGTGGTATCAGGATTTCAGGACTAAGGAAGTTGTCACTTGGGCATCTCTGCAATTGGTCCTTAGTTTTTATTCCATGTAATACAAACTTATAGGAAAACATTTCAAACAGTTCTAGATAAAGTAATGGACCTCTCCCTATCACCCATCCCATTCCCCAGCTATAACCACTGTTAAGTGTCTTGTTCATGCTCCACCCTTATCAGGTTTAGTCCTTATACTCCTATCTAGTAGGTCTTTATACCCATTTACAGATTAAGAAACTGAGATGTGTAGAGGTTAGTTCACTCACTCAGGTTCACACAGCTTCCATTTCAAGTTGGATTGACTCTCAATCTGGGGTTAAGACTGTTCTTCCTGGCTACAAGAAGGCAGAGACCTTCCCTCCCTCCCTTCACTGACTCAGCAAATATCCCCTGGTGTCCATTCTGGGCCATACCCTTAAGCACTAGGGTGTGGCAGAGAATGAGGCAAACCTGCCCTTAACTTCATGGAGTTTCTTTTCAGGTATTTATTTGGGGGTGCAGAGCCACCAGAATCCACACTCAGGCCGCCTAACCCCTTTCCAGGGCCCTTCCCATAAGACCATGGTTTTGCCACTGGTAAACAGGGGCTATTTGGTGCTCATGGTGCTGGCTGCCATGGGAATTGGGGCATCTACTGCCAAGGGTCCCTGATTTGCCAATCTTGGCCCTGCTTGGGAGAGAGGACCCAGAGCTGGGGACCAGATGGAGGGACCTGTCTCCCCATGGCTTACACTTTATCTGAACTGTCCAAAGGCCTCAAGCCTTGTCTCTCTCACTCCCCTCCCTACTAGGGTTTAACCAAAGAGGGTGAGAAGACCAGCTATGTCCTGACTGACAGGCTGGGGGAAAGAGACCCCCGAAGGTGAGTCCCTGTGCCCTGGTTGACCAGTGCTGTCAGGGAGGGAGTACCAGTGAGCAAGGAGGAGCTGAGGCCCAGAGTGATCTCAGAAGCACCCCTCTGCTCCAGCACAATCATCCTCACATCTCATTGTTTGCTTTTAAAAGCATGATTTTTTCCTAACCATAAAAATAATGGGCTGGGTGCAGTGACCCACACTACCTGGGAGGCTGAGGTGGGAGGATCACCTGAGCCCAGGAGGCCGAGGCTGCAGTGAGCCATGATCACACCACTGCACTACAGCCTGGGCAACAGAGCGAGACTTTGTCTCAAAAATAATAATGTTTGCCTTGTGGTAAATACAGGAAAGCACAAAGAAAGAAATAACTACTGTTATTCCACTCCCTAGAATAGAGATGAACATTATTAACATCTCAGCATTCATGTTCTTTTTTTTTTTTTTTTTTTTTTTTTTGAGACAAAGTCTCCCTCTGTCGCCAAGGCTGGAGTACAGTGGCGCGATCTCAGCTCACTGCAACTTCTACCTCCCAGGTTCAAGTGATTCTCGTGCCTCAGCTTCCTGAGTAGCAGGGATTACAGGTGTGTGCCACCACGCCCAGCTATTTTTTTGTATTTTTAGTAGAGAAAGGATTTCACCATGTTGGCCAGGCTGGTCTCAAACTCTTGACCTCAGGTAATCCACCCTTCTCAGCTTCCCAAAGTGCTGAAATTACAGGTGCAAGCTACCGCGCCCAGCCCAGTATTCATGTTCTTGGTGTATCTTTCCAGCATAGTTTTTTTTTTTTTTTTTTTTTTTTTTGGTTTTGTTTTGTTTTGTTTTTTTGAGACGGAGTTTCGCTTTTGTTACCCAGGCTGGAGTGCAATGGCGCAATCTCGGCTCACTGCGACCGCCGCCTCCCAGGTTCAAGCAATTCTTCTGCTTCAGCCTCCCTAGCAGCTGAGATTACAGGTGCCCACCACCATGCCCAGCTAATTTTTTGTATTTTTAGTAGAGATGGGGTTTCACTCTGTTGGCCAGGCTGGTCTCAAACTCCTGACCTCAGGCTATCCACCCACTTCAGCCTCCCAAAGTGCTGGGATTACAGGCATGAGCCACTGTGCCCGACTCATCCTGGTGTAGTTTTTACTAGTTGAGATTGTATCCTGACTTCTTACATTCCATGTTATAACATGGACATTTTACGACACCATTAAAAACACTTCTTAGACGTTATTATTGTATTTTATATTGATTGAACACTGTTTCAGATGCTTCCAGACACTGGGAGTATGGTGGTGAATAAAATAGTCCTTGCCAACAAAGGGAGACAGGTCTACTCATATAATTACAAAGCTGAAGGCTCTGGAAGAAAATCCTGGGTAGTCCACTGAGGAATTTGCTCTAGACTTAGTGGGGAAGTGGAGTCAGCAAGGTCTCCCTAAGGAAGTCGTGTTTGTTCTCTGAAGCCTGAGTATGGCATCACCACAGCCCAGCCTGTTCTCCAATGAATGGCCCGCCCATGTTAGCCATGTTGGTTTTAGATCTTGGGTCTGAAAGTTCAAGCCTGGGAGATCCGAACATGCTTTTAATATGCAAAGAGGGTTCCAAGACCAAGGCAGTGCTTTGCAAAGACAACTTTGGAAATATAAGACTAAACAGCAGTGTAATTTACATGATTCCAAACTGCTACTTATTCTCTCTGACAGCAGGACATAGGATCCATCTGGTGTTTGTACCCCAACCCTCCCACATGCGCTCTTGACACACTGTGGGATACTCTGGGTAGTGGATCCTGAAAGCAGACAGGTTGGCCTCAGCTGGATGCCTCCTGGGTGCCCCCTCCTCAAGTCCCCAGAGTGCTGTGCCAGTCCCTTAGCCTGAGGCTGTCTCCCCATGTTTGTAGCCTCACCCTCTATGTGGAAGTAGCCTGCAATGGGCTCCTGGGGGCCGGGAAGGGAAGCATCATTGCAGCCCCTGATCCTGAGAAGATGTTCCAGCTGAGCCGGGCTGAGCTGGCTGTGTTCCACCGAGATGTCCACATGCTCCTGGTGGATCTGGAGCTGCTGCTGGGCATAGCCAAGGTATTTGACACCCCCTGTACCCCCTGCTACCCTCTAGAGCCCTGCTCCAAGAAGGTTGTTCTTTGGGTCAGATAAATGGGACTCTGGGAATCCAGAGTAGGAAGAGGGTTTCCACCTGCTTGAGGGTTGAGAGAATTTTTCTATGTGAAGGGGAGGAGGGAGATGGTGCTGAGCAGGGGGACCAGCAGGGAAAAAGGGTTGGAGGTCAGGGGAGCTCTGCTGAGAGCCCTGAGGAGATCAGTGGGGCCTAGGTCTGGAAGCCATGCTTGAAAAGGGGATTAAGTGGCAGAACCCTGCTGCAGGGCCTTGGGAAGGACAACCAGCGCAGCTTTCAGGCCCTGTACACAGCCAACCAGATGGTGAACGTGTGTGACCCTGCCCAGCCCGAGACCTTCCCAGTGGCCCAGGCCCTGGCCTCCAGGTTCTTTGGCCAACGTGGAGGTGAAAGCCAACACACCATTCATGCCACAGGGCACTGCCACATTGATACAGGTAGGACAGCAGCTGGTTGGGCTGGCTGGGGAGGCAGGAGTGCCCTTGAAGACCTGGATGTGTCCTAGAAGCACTGTGTGATGCTCAGCAAGTTCCTGCCCCTCTTGGACCTGAGTTTTCCCCATCTGTAAAATGGGACCAGGGGGCTGGACTGTGGGCTCTGCTTGCTTTAGATTCACTTATTCTTTTTTTTTTTTTTTTTTTTTTTTTTTTTGAGATGGAGTCTTAGTCTTGTCACCTAGGGTGAAGTGCAATGGTGTGATCTCGGCTCCCTGCAACCTCTGCCTCCTGGGTTCAAGTGATTCTTCTGCCTCAGCCTCCTGAGTAGCTGGGATTACAGGCACCCACCACAACGCCTGGCTAATTTTTGTATTTTTAGTAGAGACGAGGTTTCACCACATTGGTCAGACTGGTCTCGAACTTCTGACCTCGGGTGATCCGCCTGCCTTGGCCTCCCAAAGTGCTGGGATTATAGACATGAGCCACTGTGCCCAGCCTCATTTATTCTTTCAACAAAATATGATGCCTTGTGGGGCCCATGCTAGATATTGAGGGTAGGATTATAGAGAAGGATTCAGCAGGCAGAGTTGGTGTCACAATGGTGGGGAGTCTGGGGCACTGGAGAGCACAGAAGAGGTACTTACTCCACCTGGGCTGGGGGATTCCAGAGAGGCTTCCTCAAGTTTGCAGTGTCTGAGTTTTATGGGAAATCCACGTTTTTAACAAGCTCCTGAAGGTATTGATTCTGATGCAGCTGGAGTTTTGGGATCACAGAACAAGGGCTTTCTCTGCTGTGCCAAGATGTAGGGTAAGGTGTGAGAGGTTCTAAACTGGTAAGGAAGGAACTGCGGCCTGGGGGTCAGGAGAGGCTGTAGCACCTCTGGCAGGACAGCCGACTCCATCCTGGGAGCCATGCCCCTGTTCCCAGGTATCCGTCAAGTGTGTGCAGCAGCAGGGTAGTCCCTGCTGCCTCTCGGAGGATCCTCTAGGGGATGTCTAATTCCCCAAGAGGACTGAAGCTATTCCGGGACCTGGAGCCTCCATTTCCTGACCTGTATAATTGGCCTTATAGCACTGCCGCCTCCTTTCCCCAGCCCCCCCCCCCACCTTGCTGGAGTGAAGTGAAGTGACCGCTCAGGAGAGACACCACAGGGCTTTCCGGTGAAGGGCCTGGGATGGGAGGGAGGCTAGGTGACCCTCTGGAACCCCAGCGCGGGCCTGGTCAGCCTTGCCGCTCCCTCCATCCTCCACCCCACTCCCTGTTTAGCCTGGCTTTGGCCCTTCAAAGAGACCATGAGGAAATGTGCCCGGAGCTGGGTGACCGCCCTGCAGCTCATGGAGCGAAACCCTGAGTTCATCTTTGCCTGCTCCCAGGTCAGAGGGACAGCTGTGAGGGGGAAGGCAAGCACGTGGCCCTCCCTGGAGCTCCACAGGCCCTGAAGGTTTCCTGGGCCTGGGGGCAGGGCTGCTCCTCAC
The DNA here is from genome assembly GCF_024542745.1 of Macaca thibetana thibetana. Taxonomy (NCBI): domain Eukaryota; kingdom Metazoa; phylum Chordata; class Mammalia; order Primates; family Cercopithecidae; genus Macaca; species Macaca thibetana. Next base: position 160,141,222 of record NC_065584.1, on the reverse strand, counting down.
CCTTAGCCACCCACTGAGTCCCATATGCTCTGTCCTGGGTGGGGCCCTCATCACTCTGGGCCCAGCTCCCCTCAACCTGCCCACAGGCGCAGCAGCTGGAGTGGGTGAAGAACCGCTACCCTGGCCTGCACTCCCGCCTCCAGGAGTTTGCGCGCCGTGGGCAGTTTGTGCCTGTGGGGGGCACCTGGGTGGAGATGGTAAGTGCACTGAGCACCCCTCAGCCTTGAACCGTATGACAACGGCCTTCCCTCAGGTAGCCCCAGCCCTCCTGGCTTTGCTGGTGACTTTCCGCAGGCCACTCATCCCCTGTGTGGCAGGGCTGGCTCATTAGTGCCTGGGATCTCAGGGCCTGGGACTTGAAGGGGGAGGAGAGCCTCCAGCACTGTGACAAGTTGCATGGCCTAGTCCTAGGCACCCCTTCAGGCAGATGGACAGTCAGGCCTGAAGGACAGGGGCCCTTACTGAGTTCCGGCTGTAACTCCCATGTTGGAGCAGCCCTGGCTTCTCCTGCAGGGAGTGGGTTGGCCTGAGTGCCTGCCTGCTCCCCATCCAGCACTGACCTGGGCTGCCTCCCACTTCCTTCACTGCCAGGATGGGAACCTGCCCAGTGGAGAGGCCATGGTGAGGCAGTTTTTGCAGGGCCAGAACTTCTTTCTGCAGGAGTTTGGGAAGATGTGCTCCGAGGTAGGCTGAGAGCTGCTGCACCAGGCTGTGGGCAAGTGGGGCTGGCGCTCGACTTGGAGTGCTGAGGGGCTGAGGCTGGGGTGAGTCCACCTGGAGCTCTGGTTCCTGCACTCCAGGATCCTCTTTCCCAGCAGTTCTGGCTGCCGGACACCTTTGGCTACTCAGCACAGCTCCCCCAGATCATGCACGGCTGTGGCATCAGGCGCTTTCTCACCCAGAAATTGAGCTGGAATTTGGTGAACTCCTTCCCAGTAAGCAGGGACCCAGGGGGGTCAGGGTCAGAGTGGGTCAAAGTCCCACCTGGCCCATTTGCCTCTTCCCCCTTATTGAGGGGTCCTAGACAGACCACCAAACCCTCACTCTGCTTCTGCCAGGGTCACATAGCAGGCAGGGGCAGGACCAAGTCTGGAAGGCCTGGCGCTGCCTCAGCCCTGACTCTGGCCTCTCTGCCCTGCCTCTGTTTCTCTGCTGGTAGCACCATACTTTTTTCTGGGAGGGGCTGGATGGCTCCCGCATACTGGTCCACTTCCCACCTGGCGACTCCTATGGGATGCAGGGCAGCGTGGAGGAGGTGAGGGGTCACCTAGGGTGGTGGGGTAGGGGCAGGCTGGAGAGGGCTGGCTTGTCCCAGGCTGATCCATGCTGGCCTGCCCTCACCTGTCTAGGTGCTGAAGACTGTGGCCAACAACCGGGACAAGGGGCGGGCCAACCACAGTGCCTTCCTCTTTGGCTTTGGGGATGGGGGTGGTGGTCCCACCCAGACCATGCTGGACCGCCTGAAGCGCCTGAGCAATACGGATGGGCTGCCCAGGTCAGGCCGGGCCTTGGCTCTCCTTTAGCCCCAACCTGGGCCCTTGCCATGAGCCCTGCCTTCCCTCAGACATTGGACCCAACCCCTCATCTGGACCTTGTCCTGTCCCAATCCTAGACCACGGGTTCCTCCAAACTTCTACCCTGGGGATGGGTGGGGGAAAAGCTGAAGGTGGTAAGGGCTCCAGCCCACCAGAGAGAGAGGCTCTCCTAGGGCGTCCGGGGCTGGCAATGTGTGGACGGGGAGCTTTCTGGAGTGGCTCCTTTCTGTAGGGGCTGGATCCTTTGCTCTGGTGTGGAAGAAGGGTGAGCCATGTGGTCTCCAAGGCTGGGAGACCCAGACTTGTGGTCTCCTCAGGGTGCAGCTATCTTCTCCAAGGCAGCTCTTCTCGGCACTGGAGAGTGACTCGGGGCAGCTGTGCACATGGGTTGGGGAGCTCTTCTTGGAGCTGCACAATGGCACATACACCACCCATGCCCAGGTCAGGGGCAGGTTGCAGGGCCGTGCAGGGAGGGTGTGCCCTTGATCTGCAGAGGGTCAGAGAAGGCAGCAGGGGAGAGAGCCCAGGCCAGATCTAGGGGAAGAGAAGTTTGGAGGAGAGAAGTTCAAGACCTGGGTTGGTCAAGAAAGCTTGAAGGAGGCAGTGTCCCTGAAGAAAGGGGTTTGGGCTGCGGGGAGAAGAGGGAAGGCATTTAAGGCAGGTCACTTCCAGAGGCCTTCTCCACGAGGCCCTTGGGGGTTCCTCAGGGATTCTGAGCAAGGGAGGGCTTTGGAAGGTGTCCTGGGACACCTAAGCAGGCTCCAGACTAATCTTCCCATCCCGGGCTCAGATCAAGAAGGGGAACCGGGAATGTGAGCGAATCCTGCACGATGTGGAACTGCTCAGTAGCCTGGCCCTGGCCCGCAGTGCCCAGTTCCTATACCCAGCAGCCCAGCTGCAGCACCTCTGGAGGTCAGCCTGGTTCTGTCCCTGCCACCCACCTGACTGCTCACTGCAGATACCTCTGTGGCTGCCCCTCCCAGTCTTCCCATCCCTGCCCTTGACCCCTGCAGGCTCCTGCTTCTGAACCAGTTCCATGATGTGGTGACTGGAAGCTGCATCCAGATAGTTGCAGAGGAAGCCATGTGCCACTACGAAGGTTAGGCTCACAATAGTCCTTCCCGCTCTCTCCAATGCCAGGGCTGAGCCCAGACTGTCTCCTGTGGGATACCCATGGGCTCATTCCAGACCTGTTGCCCACCTATGACCAGCCAGTCTCTCCTCAGACATCCGTTCCCATGGCAATACACTGCTCAGCACCGCAGCCGCAGCCCTGTGTGCTGGGGAGCCAGGTCCCGAGGGCCTCCTCATCGTCAACACGCTGCCCTGGAAGCGGACCGAAGTGATGGCCCTGCCCAAGCCGGGTGGGGCCCACAGCCTAGGTACAAGCTGAGGGGAAGGGTTGCTATTGCAGCAGGAAGGATGGAGGCCAGACAGATCAGGCCTGGGATACCCCTAGGGATCTGGGTGCCCCTGACTGGAGAGTAGTAGCTCATCTTCCACCACCCCACCCCCACCTATGCAAGCTTCCTGAAAGGTCAGGAAGGCTGCACTGATGCCCAGGCCTCACCCCCAGCCCTGGTGACGGTGCCCAGCATGGGCTATGCTCCTGTTCCTCCCCCCACCTCACTGCAGCCCCTGCTGCCCCAGCAGCCTGTGTTCGTACTGCAAGAGGTGAGTCCTGCACGTTCTAGGGGGCAGGAGCTGTGCTGGGATGCTTTCTGACAATTGAGCTCCCCTGCCTGAAGCAAGTAGTGAGGCGGGGCTGGGGTTGGGGTGGGAGGACTTTTGGTGTGGGAAGCCCCTACAGACTCAGCCTCAAGGCCTCCTCCCACAAAGACTGACGGCTCCGTGACTCTGGACAATGGCATCATCCGAGTGAAGCTGGACCCGACTGGCCGCCTGACATCCTTGGTCCTGGTGGCCTCTGGCAGGTGCCAACTCCTTACTGCCCTTTCCCAGTGCCTGGCAAGTAGACCCCAGCCCGTTTCCTCTGTCCCCTGGCCGCAACACTGCCCACAGCAGCCCACCAGTGGCTGTGGGCTGGAACCCACACATGGAGCAGGGCAGGCTGGGCAGTAGTCGCCTGTCCCCTGGGTCTACTCACTCCACCCTACCCCACCAAGAGCAGCTGGAGGGAGCAAGGTCAGATGGTTGTACAGCATCAATCCCATGTCCTTCCAGGGAGGCCATTGCTGAGGGTGCCGTGGGGAACCAGTTTGTGCTGTTTGATGATGTCCCCTTGTACTGGGATGCATGGGACGTCATGGACTACCACCTGGAGACACGGTATGGGCTGGGCAGCATGTGGGGATGGTGGAGGTGGCAGGAACACAGGCTGCTCTGGCTCAGTATGTCCACCCCTGTCCCATAGGAAGCCTGTGCTGGGCCAGGCAGGGACCCTGGCAGTGGGCACCGAGGGTGGCCTGCGGGGCAGCGCCTGGTTCTTGCTGCAGATTAGCCCCAACAGTCGACTTAGCCAGGAGGTCGTGCTGGATGTTGGCTGCCCCTATGTCCGCTTCCACACCGAGGTAGTGGTGGGGTGGGGACGGGGTGGCTGTTTTCCCCAAGTGTGCTTGGTAAGGAGGGGCCAGCCCCAGGCCTGGGTGTGTCTCTTCCTTCTCTGACTTCCACCCTCCATCCTGCTCCCAGGTACACTGGCATGAGGCCCACAAGTTCCTGAAGGTGGAGTTCCCTGCTCGCGTGCGGAGTTCCCAGGCTACCTATGAGATCCAGTTTGGGCACCTGCAGCGACCTACCCACTACAATACTTCTTGGGACTGGGCTCGATTTGAGGTCTGACATGGCAGGGTGCGAGTGGCCTTGGATTCCTCCCTGGCTGGGGAGACTGCTTGTGTGGTACGGGCTGGGGAGGAAGAGGATAATCAACATTTGCTGCTTCCTAAGGTGCGTGCTAGGCATTGCACTAAATGCTTTACATTGGCCGGGCACAGTGGCTCATGCCTGTAATCCCAGCACTTTGGGAGGCCGAGGCAGGTGGATTGCCTGAGTTCAGGAGTTCAAGACCAGCCTGGCCAACATGGTGAAACCCCGTCTCTACTAAAAATACAAAAATTGGCTGGGCGCAGTGGCTCAGGCCTGTAATCTCAGCACTTTGGAAGGCCGAGGCGGGCGGATCACGAGGTCAAGAGATCGAGACCATCCTGGACAACATGGTGAAGGCCTGTCTCTACTAAAAATAAAAAAAAAATTAGCTGGGTGTGGTGGCGCACGCCTGTAGTCCCAGCTACTTGGGAGGCTGAGGCAGGAGAATCGCTTGAACCCTTTAGGTGGAGGTTGCAGTGAGCTGAGATTATGCCACTGCACTGCAGCCTGGCGACAGAGTGAGACTCCATCTCAAAAAAAAAAAATTAACCGGGTGTGGTGGTACATGCCCTGTTATCCCAGCTACTTGGGAGGCTGAGGCAGGAGAATCACTTGAACCCGGGAGGCGGAGGTTGCAGTGAGCCCAGATCATGCCACTGCACTCCAGCCTGGTTGACAGACTGAGATCCTGTGTGAAAAAAACAAAAAAAGTTTTGCATTTAATTTGATACTCATGATCATTCGGTGGGGTAAGTACTATTTTTTATTCCCATTTCACAGATAGGAAACTGAGGCTTAGGCAGATTGGGTGGCATGCCCAGAGCCCCGTGCAGTGGGAGCTGGAGTTCAGTTGTGTGGTTCTAGAGCTTGTGCTCAGCCTAGTGACAGGAGTTCTGGAGTCTACAAGCACAGAGAGGGGCACAGGGCCACCAAGTGGGTCTTGGATCTGCTCTCCAGGTGTGGGCCCACCGCTGGATGGATCTGTCAGAACACGGCTTTGGACTGGCCCTGCTCAACGACTGCAAGTATGGCGCATCAGTGCAAGGCAGCATCCTCAGCCTCTCGCTGTAAGTGGGGTACCCACCAGGCCTGGGAGCTGGCATGGGGACATGGGTCTTCCCGGCCACAACTCCACCAGCTTCAGCCTGGCCCCTACTCGCTCTCCTTACCCCAGCTTGCGGGCGCCTAAAGCCCCGGACGCTACTGCTGACATGGGGCGCCACGAGTTCACCTACGCGCTGATGCCCCACAAGGGTGAGTGCTGGGGACGGTGGGGCCTTCCTGCATCCCTAGACACCTCTCTGCCCTTCTGTGAGCCCAAACCCCAGCAGCCTGGCTCCCTGTTCCTTCTAGGGACATGGGAGGGTAGCCCCCACTCTCCACCAGCATTGTTTCCTGGTCATTCCCCAGGCTCTTTCCAGGATGCTGGCGTTATCCAAGCTGCCTACAGCCTAAACTTCCCCCTATTGGCTCTGCCAGCCCCCAGCCCACCACCCGCCACCTCCTGGAGTGCCTTTTCCCTGTCTTCACCCGCGGTCGTATTGGAGACTGTCAAGCAGGCAAGGGGTGGGATGTGCTGGGGGCGGGGTCCTGGACTGGGCCCGCCCTCGGCCCCGCCCACCAGCCCTGTCCCTCTGCAGGCGGAGAGCAGCCCCCAGCGCCGCTCGCTGGTCCTGAGGCTGTATGAAGCCCACGGCAGCCACGTGGACTGCTGGCTGCACTTGTCGCTGCCGGTTCAGGAGGCCATCCTGTGAGTGGCGGTGCGGGATGGGAGTGGGGGTAGAGTCTCGCCCTCGCAGAGCCCTCACGGCCCCTCCTGTTCTCCAGCTGTGACCTCTTGGAGCGACCAGACCCTGCTGGCCACTTGCCCCTTCGGGACAGCCGCCTGAAGCTCACCTTTTCTCCCTTCCAAGTGCTGTCCCTGTTGCTCGTGCTTCAGCCTCCACCACACTGAGTCCCTGGGGCTGGGGTTTTGTTTGTGGAAGGTTCTGGGGACTCCTAATTTCTGTTTCCCCAGCCTAAAGCAGGGATCAGTCTCTTCTTGTGGAATAAAATCCTTGGATCAGGAACCCTGCTGGTAGCCACTGCTCGCTCCCCTTAGGGCCCATCCTCAGGCTTGGGGTCGGGGTGGGAGGTCTGGGGTGGGATGGTTTCCCAGGTATTTGGTGGGTAGGGGCAAGATCCTAAAGTACCTGTGTGTGCAGGGTCTGGGTTGCAGCCCCCACAAGAGATTGGTGACCTCGAGTGACCAAAAGCCAATGAAGAGACCATGAGTTGAGAAGCTCCCCTCTGTGCCAGCAGGCAAAGGGCCTGGGCCTGGGGCTGGGGAGGGGCCGAAGGGTGGGTTTTGCCTGGCTCCTGCCAGGATGGGGGAACAGCCCTGGACCCTGGAGAATCTGAACTGGAGGAGCTATGGCTCCTGGGCGGCCTGGGGCCAGGGTCTTTGTACCACCTCTGAGGGGCTGTCCCTGCAGAAGCAAACTGTCCTCTGATAGAGCCAGAGACTTGAGGACTGGTATGGGGGCTCAGTTTTGCCTTGTGAGGAGCTGGGCCTCCTCTCCCCAGGACTGGGCAGCAGGCCCTTCCTACCTGGCCATCTTAGACCAAGAGGTGCCAAGAAGTTCAAATTTATCAGTTTATTAAAAATGCAGCATTTTTCACATGAGCTTTAAAGATGTGGAAGGTGGGGTACAATTAAAAACATGAGAGTTGTGCAGGGAACAGCCATAGGGCCTGTTTGCACTTTCAGATATTGCCTGCTCCCAAGAATTCAGACCCCAAGATTCAGGGCAAGACAAAAAAGGGTGAGTGCAGCAAGGAGACCCTCCTGCTAAGAGGCTGAGGTCCCCTCCGGGTCCAAGGATGGGGTGTCAGCCTTGACCTTCCGGGGTCTGCGGTGGCCTGGGGGAAGAACAGGCAAGATGGTGAGCTCAGACTCCCAGGGGCTGCCGTGGCAGCCTCTCCCCCACCTTTGTTCACGCGCTCCTAGGCCACCATCCCATCCTCTCCTGTAGAGCCCGTTGCTGGGAGTGATGAGGAAAGCCCACCGGAAGCCTGTTGCCCCTTTCTCCTCCCCTTCTTGGGCACTGTGGGAACTTCTGGGCCCTGCTGGAGGCTGGGCCCCTCAGGCCGCTGAGTTGCAGTCCTCTCAGGAAGGTCTCTCTTTGCCCTTCGTGTCCTGGAAAGGGCCTTGCTTGGAGGCGAAGGGTCCTGGATGGAGGAGACACGGGTCCCTGAGGGGCTCAGAGAGCAGTTTAGAGGTTGGTTAGGGCCCACTATTCCCCCCGCCCTCTTAGGGTAAGGCAGCTGCCTAGGAGGGGCAGCCAGGGCTGGAGAGTGCAGGGGAAGAGGAGGCGGGAGCAGGCAGCGATACCTCCACTCTGTCCTCAGGACTCGGCTGTGTGGCCTTGGATTTCTTTTTGCGGGATTTGCACCCTGCAGGACACTGCTGTTGGAGTTGGAGGGTCCTATCCTGCCCAGGGGTGACTCCCAGGGTTGCAGGGGGATAGAGTGGAGAAGGGTGCTGTAGCCCTTGCAGGTGTGAAGTCCTTTCTGCTCTCTTAGCCTATTACATTAGGAGTAGCTTACCTTTGGGTGCCAAGGGTCCAGGATCCCCCTAAAATGGGATGGGGATAATTCAGGAATCAGCCTGGGTTGGCACAGGGGCAGTATTCCTTGGAGAGGTGGGACTCACACACACCCATCCAGATCAATGTAGCTTCTCCCCCAGGAAGCCTCTAAGACCTCCCCCATGTCAGAGTCCACATCAGCAAAGCTGCCCTGCCCTTGGGCTACTTCCACTAGCTGCGACCCTGGGACGCAAGGGAGGGGAGGGATGTGACCCTCAGGACCAGTGTGATCCTTGGAGGGTCTAGACAGGCCCTGAGTATCTCCACCCCAATTCTTGTGAGCCCACGTTTCCACGCATCAGCTTCCTGGGGTCTCTGTTTGCCTGTGTGAACAGTAGGGCCCAACCTGGAACCAGATGGTACGGCCATGCCGGTCCTGCAGGGAGCTCATGCCTGGCATGCCATAGCAGCGCAGCCAGGCTCGAAAGGCGGCAAAGTCCTCCTCCCCGCTCTCTGACCCGTAGCCTTTGCCCCCTGTGGGACAGAGGAACAGGCAGAGATCAGAGGGCAGGCTCAGGTTGGGAGGAGTGGAGAGCCTGGTTAGACCTGGCCCAGACCTCAGCTACACAAGCTGATGGACTGAGTCAGGGGCCACACTCTCCCTCCTCTGGTGATGTGACCTCAGCTGGTTTCTTCCCACTCGGCCATGGGTTTCCCATCCTGGAGTGGGATTAAGAATCCTTGTCCTGGCCCTGTGCAGTGGCCCACACCTGTAATCCCAACACTTTGGGAAGCTTAGGTGGGAGGAGCCCTAGGGGCCAGGAGTTCAATACCAGCCTGGGCAACATAGGGAGATCCTGTCTCTACAAAAAAAAATTTTAACAATTAGCCTGGTGTCGTGGTGTGAGCCTGTAGTCCTAGCTACTTAGAGGCAGAGGTGGGAGGATCACTTGAGCCCAGTTTGAGGCTAGTCCAGGCAACATGGCAAGATCCCATCTCTACCAAAAGTAATACATATACACGTGTGTGTGTGTGTGTGAATATATGAAAGAATCCCTGTCCTGCCTGTCTCATGGGCAGCTTGGAGGAAACACTATGTTTTGTTTTGTTTGAGATGGAGTTTTGCTCTTGTTGCCCAGGCTAGAGTGCAATGGCGTGATCTTGGCTCACTGCAACCTCCACCTCCTAGGTTTAAGCGATTTTCCTGCCTCATCCTCCCAAATAACTGAGATTACAGGTGCCCACCACCATACCTGGCTAATCATTTGCATTTTTAGTAGAGATGGGATTTCACCATGTTGGCCAGGATAGTCTCGAACTCCTGACCTCAGGTGACCCACCCCACTCGGCCTCCCAAAGTGCTGGGATTACAGGCAGCCACTGCGTCCGGCCTGGAAACACTATTGACAAGTCAGGAGGCCTAGTCCATTGAATAACTAGGGCTACAAACTTCCAAATGAGTGAATCAGGCCCAGAGAGGGACAAGTGCCCCAGGGTTACACAATCATTTGCTGAAGCAGAGGTCACCGCCATCTTTGGCCTCACCCAACTGGACCACTTCTTTGGGCACTGAGTGGCATAGCTCCAGGAGGTCTGGATTCTGCAGCTTGGCCTTGATCTTCTGGCTGAGGGTCAGCTTCAGGCTCTGAGGAAGGGGCAGGGGCAGGACCTGTCTGTCAGTGGGGCAATGTAAAGGCAGCTGACCTTCCCTGTGAGCTTGGCCAGACCTTGGGTGGTTCATCCCCTCCCCACCCCCGTTGTTGAGCTAAGCTGGGGACACCTGACCCCACCCATCTCCTTGCCAGCCCACATGGACACCAGTGTGCCAGCACATGTGCTCCATCCCTCTCTGGGCTCACCGGCCTGCGCTGCTGCAGGGCCTCCAGGACCGAGCGGGCCTTCTCAAAGGGAGGGATCTTCAGCCTGTAGTGGGGGGAGGGGAAGCCATGCTAGGCAGTGGGGAATGTGGGCACACCTGGCCCACCCCAGTCCCCATGCCCATGCCTGCTTGCTGACCGGTACAGGATCTCTGCCCGCAGATAGTTGCCAATGCCATTGAAGAACCTCTGGTCCAGGAGGGCCTCGCAGATGGGCCGGTCAAAGGCCTTGTCCGCTAGGTTTCGTAGCACATTCTCCCTGGAGGGACACAGTCTGGGTGCATAAGACCCATCCCCACTCTCCATGGGATGGGGAGAGGGGCTCAGAGAACCTGTTTCTGGGTGCAAGGGGAAGGAAACTGGGAGTTCCAGTTTCTCTTCTCCCTGCCCCAGTTTTCCTGTCTGTTAAATGGGAACATCATGGGATTTAAATTCATTGTGATAGGACGGCCGGGCACGGTGGATCACGCCTGTAATCTCAGCACTTTGGGAGGCCGCGGCAGGCAGATCACTTGAGGTCAGGAGGTCGAGACCAGCCTGGCCAACATAGTGAAACCCTGTCTCTACTAAAAATACAAAGTTAGCTAGGCATGATGGTGGGTGCCTGTAATCCCAGTTACTTGGGAGGCTGAAGCAGGAGAATCTCTGGAACCAGGGAGGTAGAGGTTGCAGTGAGCTGAGATCATGCCACTGCACTCCAGCCTGGGCCACAGAGCGAGACTCCATCTCAAAAAATAAAAACAAAATTAAAAATAAATTCATTGTGAAAGGTGAAAAATACTGATCTAAAGTAACGTGAGGCTGGTGTGGTGGCTCACACCTATAATCCCAGCAGTCTGGGAAGCTGAAGCAGGAGGATTGCTTCAGCCCAGGAGACCAGCCCGGGCAACAAGGAAGACTCCGTCTCTACCAAAAATTTTAAAAGTAGCCAGGGACTTAGTGGTGTGCCCGTGTGGTTCCAGCTACTCAGGCGGTTGAGGTAGGAGAATCACCTCAGCCCTGGAGGTTGAGGCTGCAATGAGCTGTGATGGCACCACTGCACTCCAGCCTGGGCAACAAAGTGAGACCCTTGTCTCAAAAAAAAAGCAACATGAGGTTGTATATGAGGTTGTGAGTTTATCACCTCAGACTCCTCAGGACATGAGAACAGTGTGGCCACAGGACCTCAAGTGCGTTTGCAGTCTGGAGCTCCCTGTATAGCATTTGTGGCGGGTTAGAGACTATATGTGGGTTTGCCATTGTTAGGGTCCATTCTTCTCAAGATCCTGGATATTGTCTGGTTCTGTGCAGCAGATATGTGGGGTACCAGTGAGGGCCCTAGCAGCCCCCACCCCACCTCCAAGGGTCATGGGTGTCTCCTCCCCACAGTAAAGAGGATGCGCATCTTGTTTCTTTGCGGAAAAGGGTCGTGGCAAGACTGACTAGTGGGTGTGATGAGTGGACCAGAAGACAGAGTTCTGGGGTGAAGGTACAAGGGTAGCCTGGGAGGTGCCCTGATCCCTGTGGGAATCCAATCGCCACATGCCCCAGCTGGAGGACTAAGAAAACAGCCCAAATGCTCGCGGTTTGAGAGAAACTTCAGAGCCAGCTGGCAGAGTTAACTTGTGGCGTGACTCCCCAGGAAGGCTGAGGTTGGAGGAATCCAGAACCAAAAACAGATGTTTCCCTGGGGATGTGCTTGGGGTTCACACATGGGAAGGCCAGGAGTCAATGGCCTTCTAAGGCACCAGAGACATCCCCGACCCATCCCACAGGCATCCAAGTCCCCTAAGGGCCAACGGACACCCAGGGTCCCCCAGAAGGGGAGAACTTGCCAAGCCCACTCCAGGCCTCTGCATTTGTGACTCTTGTCAGTTCCAATGCCTTCCTCTGGCTGGCTCCTTCTCATCAGTCAGGCCTCAGCTCAAACCTCCCTAGGGTGGCCATTGCTAATGCACCCCCACCCTCGGCCAAGTCATCCTCTACCTCCTTCACCTGTTGGGTTTTCCTCAGGCATGGGTCCATTTCTCATTCCCCTACCCTATGTGAACATCAGTTCTGTGGGAGCAGGGGCCACATTCATCTTGTTCACTGCTGTACCCCGAGCCCCTAGAACAAGGCCTGGCACGAAGCAGAGACTCATACACGTTTCTTCTTCAGAGGAAAGGAAGTGGCCAACACTGTACCATCTGAGGTGACCTGCATCACATCCCAGGTGGGGCTGTTATACCCTCCTGCAGGCAGGGAAGCGGCACAGAGGAGACCACAGGACACAGAGTAGTGGGCAGGCCGGATGTGGGAGACCACAAAGCCCAAGACGGAAGCCATGTCATGAGGTCGTCCCCTCCCCATCCCCTTGAAACAATACCGCTCAGCCTCACTTACCATGTTAAAGCCCCTCTACTTTCTCAGCCTCCTGGGAGCCCTGAGAGGTGGTGTGGGATTGTGAGTGGGAGCCCCAGCTTCTCTGACACTAACTGGCCACATGTCCTCAGGGCAGTGCCTACCCATCCTCCTCTTGACTCTCCTCTCTCCTCCCCCATCAGTTATTATTATCATTATTTTTTGAGACACAGTCATGCTCTGTTGCCCAGGTTGCAGTGGAGTGGTGCTATCTCAGCTCACTGCAACCCTGCCTCCCCGGCTCAAGCGATTTTATTGCCTCAGCCTGTAGCTGGGGTTACAGGCATGTGCCACCATGCCCGGCTAATTTTTGTATTTTCAGTAGAGACAGGGTTTCACCATGTTGGCCAGGCTGGTCTCGACCTGACCTTAAGTGATCTACCTGCCTCGGCCTCCCAAAATGCTGGGATTACAGACGTGAGCTACAACACCCGGCCTCCAATTAGTTTTGAGTTTCCATGTCCATTGGCTCAGGGAGCTGACCCAGGACAGGGACACTGTCTTGATCTGCAGATGAGGGGACTGAGGCCCAGAAGGAGCAGGGACTTGCCCTTTGTTGACCAAGAAGGCACTAACAGAGTGTTAGTGTTACAGAGTGTTGACCAAGAAGGCACTAACAGGTTCATCACACCTGGTGCTGGCCCTACCTGAACTGCTCGTACTCCTGCAAGACACAGGGCCCGCGGCCTGGCTGCCACTTGCCCCCAAGGTCCCAGTGGCCAAACCGGCGGACGTCCACGAAACACAGGGCGAGCTGGGGGCCAGGCGGGGCCGTATAAAAGCGCAGGTGGGCATGGCGTGGCAGCTCCTCGCGGGGCACCAGCTGAAAAGAGCCGGACATGCCAAAGCGAAAGACCAGGGCCAGGGGCTCCTGTGGGGGCTGGGCCTCAGGCAGAGGGCTCAGTATCAGGCGCAGCTCCTTGCCGCGGGCTGAAGCTGAGATGCGGTAAGCACTGCTCTCAAAGGGCACCTCGGGGTTGCGGCTGACAGAGGACTTCTCCACGCAGCCGCCGAACACCAGCGCCCCGCAGGCCTCGTTCACAAACTGGCTGGCCAAGTGCAGCTCAGGGCCCTCAGGCATCCTGAGGGGGGCGGCGGAGTCCTATTGGGGAGGAAGGTAGCAGGTGGAGCCCGGTGTGGACTTTGTGAGCTAGGGGCTGTCAGCCCCATTTTTAGAGGAGAACTCGGAGGGTCAGAGGGGCATGTGGCCAGCTGAGGCTGGCAGGAAAGTGCGGGCCTGGCCACTGCCCTGAATCCCCTACGCGGACAAGTGCCTGGAAAGCCCAGGGCACTGGGAGCTGGGGCTGCAGAGGGGGTAGGACTCTGCCTTGCTGCTAACCGCTTCCTTCCATGGGCTTCCGACCCGTTTAGAGGAAAGTCCGAACCCTTGCGGGGCGGCGGCTGCAGCCTCACTTCTTCCGGGCTCCCCTCACTCACTGATCTCATCTCCGCCTTGGCCCCTGCTGTCCCTCTGTCCTGGACACTTGAGGGAGACTTCCCGACCCCCCATCTGAGGGGGCACCCCCTCCGCACACGCTGTCTCTTTCTCCGGGCCTTCCCACCATGTGAAAGGGTCTTAGAGTAGCGTGGCCGCCCCTCCCTGCGCCCCCCAGCCCACCCACTTAGGACGCGCATCACCGAGGGAAAAAGCGCAGCTAGGCCTGGCGCAAGGGAGCAGCGGGATCGGCCGCTAGGCCGCAGCGAGCCCCGGGCCTGCCTCACGGGCCGGACACCCCCGCGGCCGCCCCCGGGTCAGGGCAGGGGCCAGGACGAGGCGAGGGGTCTGCTGCCGTGCGCTGGAGCCGACCCCATGGCTCCGCAGGAGGACGGGGGGCAGCAGGAAGGGCTCCCCGAGCTCCGGCCCCGGGCCCGGGGGAGGCAAAGGGCCCGCGGCAGCGCCTGGTCCCTGGGGTGGGGGTACCCACTCCTCACCTTCGCCCTCCCCGCTTTGCCACTTGCCTCTGTCCCCGGGCGGTTTGGGATCGGAGGCGAAGGTGTGGCTTAAGTGGAAGGGGGTACTTAGCGACGGCAGACGCCCGTACCTTGCCCCCTCCGCACCTGGGCGCCGCCCCTGGCCTGGCACCCACAGGTTCGTTTTCTGGGAGAACGTGAGGCTCCAAATCCTAGTTTGGGGGAGGAGCGGCGCTCTAGGGCCCGCCCTCCCCATGCCCCCGCTGCAACCCTGTCCTCGGTTAGTCCTGACTCCCCTCCTCCTCAGGGCCCCCCAAAGCCCATCCTCTTCTTAGCCCAATAGCGCACCTCCAGCACCCGGATCCTACACGCCCCCCCTCCCCGGGAACCCGCACTCCATTCCCCTCCTCGCCACTGCAGCCACTAAAGGGTTACGGCCAGGACGGGCGGCGCCCAGGAGCGCGCTGGGAGCCGCTGGGAGGTGTAGTCCTTCAGGGAGGCGGTAGCGAGTCCTCGGGGTGGGGTCCCCGAGCTGGGGGACGGGGGGCTTCCGGGCTGTGGGGCAGGCTTCGGGGCAGTTACCTGGCTGGGAGGTGGCGGAGGAACCTGACTTTCCACTGCCTGGCGCCGGCGGGATGCGGGCGCAGGTCTCAGGCTCCGGGTCGCCGGGTCGCCGCTGTCTCTGCGGTTGGGGGAAGTCACCCAGCTAGCCTGGGACAGGGTCGGCACCCCCAGGAGGAAACAGCAGCGACGAGCCAGAGCGGAGTCGCTTGCAGGTGCGCGCAGGGCGTGCACAGGTGCGCGGTACGCGCATGCCCTAGGGACACGGTGGGGACCCTAAGCACCAACGAACAGTCAGACCTAACTCATAAACAAACATCATCACTGCCGGCCCGGTCAGAAGTGCAGCCAAGCAACAACAACAACAAAAAAGGCGGGGAGGCAGACCCATTTCAGATGGTTGTGTTGGAGAGAGTCTCTGAAATCAGAAGGCACCAGCCCGCAAAAAGGAAGAAACCCGACATGTTGGGCGGAAGGAACCGCCAGTGAAAAAGCCCTGCGGCGAGAAAGAGATTGGTCACTGAAAGAACTCAAAGAAGTCCTGTGTAGCTGGAGTGTAGCTGCGGGTAGTGATGGGAGGTGAAGATAGAGAAGCAAACAGGACCCAGGTCAGGTCCAGCTTATCCGGGTGTGGTGGTGGGCGCCTGTAGTCCCAGACACTTGGGAGGCTGAGGCAGGAGAATTGCTTGAACCTGGGAGGCGGAGGTTGCAGTGAGCCGAGATCGTGCCACTGCACTCCAGCCTAGCGCCAGAGCGAGACTCCGTCTCATAAAACAAACAAACAAGGAAAAACACCCAGAAAGACAAATACCTCATGGTTCCACTTATATGAGGTATCTAAATAAACACATAGAAACGGCAAGTAGAATGGTGGTTGCCAGGAGCTGCCGGGAAGGAGGAAATGGGTAGTAGATATTCAATGAATATAAAGTTTTGGGGTTTTGGCCAGGCGCAGTGGCTGACGCCTGTAATCCCAACACTATGGGAGGCTGAGGGGGGGTGAATCACTTGAGGCCAGGAGTTCAAAACCAGCCTGGCCAACATGGTGAAACCCCGTCTTTACTAAAAATACAAAAATTCGCTTTGAGATCCTGTCTCAAAAGAAAATAAAATAAAGTTTTAGGTTTTTGTTGTTGTTGTTGAGACAGGTCTCACTCTGTCACCCAGGCTGGAGTACAATGACGCAATCTTGGCTCACTGAGCCTCGACCTCCCAGTAGCTAGGATTACAGGCGGGAGCCACCATGCCTAATTTTTTGTATATTTTAGTAGAGACAGGGTTTTACCACGTTGCCAAGACTGGTCTCGAACTCTTGACCTCAAGCAATCCACCCGCCTTGGCCTCCCAGAGTGTTGGGACTACAGGCGTGAGCCACCGTGTCCAGCCTGAAAGTGATTTTCTAATTGTCATTCTTAATATATTTGATAGAATCCATCTGTCAAGTATAGCTTTACCTCATTGACCAAGGCTATTTGGTTATCCTGACTAAAAAGACAGGATAAACTCTTTTTTATTTTTTATTTTTTTGAGACAGGGTCTCACTCTGTCACTCAAGGCTGGAGTGCAGTGGTGTGATCATTGTTCACTGCAACCTTGAACTCCTGGGCTCAGGTGATCCTCCAATCTCAGCGTCCTGAGTAGCTGGGACAATGGTGCATACCACCACACCTGACTAATTTTTGGGTTTTTTTTGTAGAGATGGAGTTTTTCCATGTTGCTCAGGCTAGTCTCCTTGTGATTTTTTTTTATCACTTTGTTTATTTCCGGTTTTCATTTTTGTTTCTTCTTGCCCAACTGTGGCTAGTTGAACATTTTTTAGAATACCAGTTTGACTTACCTAATTTTATTTTTAATTGACAAATAACTGTATACATTTATGGGGTACAGTGTGATGTTTTGTTACATGTATATATTATGGAATGATCAAATTGGCTGGGCACGGTGGCTCATGCCTGTAATCCCAGCACTGTGGGCGGCTGAGGCAGGTGGATCACCTGAGGTCAGAAGTTTAAAAACAGCCTGGCCAACATAGTGAAACCCTGTCTCTACAAAATATACAAAAAATTAGCCAGGGGTGATGGTGCATGCCTGTAGCCCCAGCTATTACAGAGGGTGAGGCAGTAGAATCACTTGAACTCGGGAGGTGGAGGCGGCAGTGAGCCGAGATCACTCCACTTCTCTCCAGCCTGGGCAACAGAGTGAGACTCCATCTCAAGAAAAAAGAAAAAACAACAAAAAAAGATCAAATCAGGCTAATTAGTATATCTATTACCTCAAATATCATTTATTTGTGATGAGAACATTTAAAACCCTCTTTTAGCTATTTTGAAATATACATGGTTATTAACTAGTCACTACGCTGTGCAATAAACCACCAGAACTTCCTCCTCCTAACTGGAACATTGTACCTTTTGACCACAACCCACCCCTCTCTCCTCCAGCCTCTGCTAACCACCATTCTACTGTCGACTTCTATGAATTTAGCTTTTTTTTTCTTTTGAGACAGGGTCTCACTCTGTTGCCCAAGCTGGAGTGCAGGAGCACTATCATGGTTCACTGCAGCCTTGACCTCCCTGGCTTAAGCAATCCTCCCACCTCAGCCTCCCAAGTACCTGGTACTACAGGCATGTACCATCACACACAGCTAATTTTGTTTATTTTTTATAGAGACAGGTTTGCCATGTTGCCTAGCTTGGTCTCAAACTCCTGGGCTTAAGCGATCCTCCCACCTTGGCTTCCCAAAGTGCTGGGATTACAGGCACAAGCCACTGCCCCAAGACTTCTTTTCAATTCCAGGCGTAAGTGAGGTGATGTGGTATGTGTCTCTGTGCCTGGCTTATTTCACTTAGCATCATGTTGTCTAGGTTTATCCATGTCACAAATGACAGAACCTTCTGCTTTCTAAGGGCTGAATAGTATTCCAACGTCTATATATACTTTTTTTTTTGAGACACGGTTTCAGCTCTGTTACCCAGGCTGGAGTGCAGAGGTATGATACAGCTCACTGCAGTCTCAAACTTCTGGGCTCAAGCGATTGATCCTCCCGCCTCAGCCTTCTGAGTAGCTGAGACTATAGGCATGCACCACCACGCCCACCTAACTTTTTATTTTTTTGTAGAGACTGAGTCTCCCTATGTTGCTCAGGCCAGGCACAAGGTCTAAAGCAATCCTCCCACCTCAGCCTCTCAAAGTGCTGGGATTACAGGCATGAGCCACTGCACCTGGCCTTTAGTTATTATTTCTTTGAATACTTTTTCCATTCTACTCTCTTCCTCCTTAACCTTCTGAGACGCTAATCATGAATGTTAGCACTTTTGTGTAGTCCTACAGATCGGTGATGATCAGTTTTATGTGTCAACCTGACTGGGCCGTGGGGTCCAGATTCCAGGAATTTCTCTGCTGTGTGGAGCCTCAGGTCCTGAGGATCCTGGCCAGGATAGGCTGCCTTCTCTCCATCGCTCAGTCTTTTCGTTTGTTTTATATGTAACATCCAGGGTTGTTAACTGTACTTAGTGGGAGGAATACGGAAAACACCTACTTCATTTTTCCAGAAGCAGAAGTCAGAGTAGAGTCAGTACTTATCTCTTTTGATGTTCAAATTGTCTCATCTTTGGCCAGTGGAACAAGCGATTATTCTTTGATAGGTTCCTTACACTGAAAGGTACTCCAGGCGGGTCCTCCTTGTACCCTCCATGTGCCAACTTTGGCATCAGCCTTTTCTACAAGGGGCCCTGGCTGGTCTGGGCCGGTCCTGGGAGCCCATCTGCCTTAGTCTTCTCAAGCTGCTATAACAATGCCACAGACTGGTGGCTTACACCACGGAGATTTCTTTCTCACAGTTCTGGAGGCTGGGAAGTTCAAGATCAAGGTGCCAGCAGACTCAGTTCCTGCTGACAGCCCTCTTCCTGGCCTTGTAGACAGCCACCTTCTTGTTGTATGCTCACATGGTCTTATCTGGTGGTGCGTGCATGTGGACAAAGGCTTCAGCATATGAATTCTGGAGGAACATGAACATTCAGTCCATAACATTGGCAATGTTCCTCTTGCCAATGAGTGGTTCAGGCATGGTCGCTTCTCTCTTCCTAAAGAAGATGGCAGTGACTAGGCGCAGTGGCTTACACCTATAATCCCAGCACTTTGGGAGGGCAAGGCAAGTGGATCACCTGAGGTCGAGACCAGCCCGACCAACATGGAGAAACCTCGTCTCTACTAAAAAAAAAAAAAAAAACAAAATTAGCTGGGAATGGTGGCACATGCCTGTAATCCCAGCTACTCGGGAGGCTGAGGCAGAAGAATCGCTTGAACCCAGGAGGCAGAGGTTGTGGTGAGCCGAGATTGCACCACTGTACTCCAGCCTGGGCAAGAAGAGTGAAACTCCGTCTCTAAATAAATAAGATGGCAGTGAAACCTGGGCAAGAAGAGCAAAACTCCATCTCTAAATAAATAAATAAAAGATGGCAGTGAAACAAGGGCAATCTCCTTTCTGTACAAGGGGCATTTGGCTTTGGGGCGGCCAACTTGCTGCTAGCCTGAGGACATGGCCAGAGGGCAAAGACAGCAGAGCCAAGAGCATCCCAGGTCTGGGAGACAGAACCCTGATTTTCCTCTCATTAGACAAGCAGATGCATTTTGGTCCTCAGTTGGCCTCACCTGTGACCACCTTCAATCAGCAACTGAGAAAAGAAAATGAGCGATGGACCAAGGAGGCCCGTATGTCACTTGTTTCTCTCACCAAAACCCTTGATCTGAACCCAAACAGAACCCCTGCACACATTCCTTTATACTTCTGTTTATTTTTCCTGCTCATGAAAACAGCCAACAATTGCCTTTCGAGGGAAGGGAAGGTAATGCTGGGAAACGTCCTCAGGAGCCCTGAGCCGAGTTCTCAAGAGAGAAGTGAGGCAGCTGGGGATCTGGGAGGCCAAAGTCCAGGCCAGGACCTCAGCATCCTAGAACTAGGGCTGCCTCCTGAAGAGCAGTTCAGAGGGAGTGATTCCATACAGGCAGGGCGGCTTCACACAGGCCTGGAATGCCCTTCTCCTCAGCCCAGGGAGCTCATTAGGGTCTGGGCCTGCTTCAGTTCTGTAGAGGGAAGAGGTGAGCAGCCGGGAGGCAGTCAGGCAGGATCTGGGAGAGCCTCTCACCCGTCGAGGAAAGCTGAGCCTCACCTGTCAGGAGGACCTGGAACTTGTCTGCTGAGAGGGACATGGCAACAGGCTGGGCTGGGGTCCCTGGGGCAGCTGCCACCTCCAGCCGCAGGTGCACCATGGGCTCTTCCACGGACCGCAGCAAGCTGGAGCTCAGGGTGTAGTCCACCCGCCAGCCCACGCCTGCCAACCTATTCACTGTGAGATAGGGTGGGTGGCTCTCAGGACCAAAGGCAGGCAAGCCAAGTGGCTCTCAGCTGACACCCTGGCTAAGCTCTCAACCCTTCAGGGCTATGTGGCCTCTAAGAAGCTCCCATCCCGCTGACCCAGGCTCATAACAGGGCAGGTGCCCGATAATCAGTTCGGATCACCTACAGCAGACCTCAGTGGCAAGAGGTCTTGGCTGGACTCTGGGCTGGAGTCAGGAGACCCAGGGCCAGGTCCCAGCTCTATGGCTGCTAGTAACCATGTGACCATGGTTAAGTCATCTCCCTGGAACTAGCACTTTGCATGCTGCATGCACCTTCTAGAATGAGCCCAGACCCTGGCTGGCCTCATACTTACTGCGTAGGCTGCAGACCCGCAAGTGTTTCTGCAAGGGGCTTTGCTTCTCCTCATAACAGCGGCACAGGCTGGCCGCGTGCTCTAGGGGTAGAACGGAGTAGCTCTGGAGGTAGCAGGTGGGGGCTGGGCTTGGGTTCCTGGCCCAGACAGGGCAGGGTACACCATAGGGTCACAGGGCCTGGCCCCCTCTCTAGCAGCCCTTGGCCCACAGGCTGCCCAGCTGCTCACCCACAACCCATACCTTTGGGCAGCCCCAGCTGCTGCAGTTCACTGGACAAAGATTCGCCATCGACACTGTGCTTGGCCGCACTGGAGAGGATGAAACTCAGCACTGCCACTGTGGCCTTCACATCGCCTGACTCTGAAGGACCCGTGGGTGGGACAGAGGGTGTCGCTGTGGGCCCAGCCACCTCCCTGTTGCCCTATTAACTTCAGCACAAAGCTCCCAGGCCTCCTGGAGCCACAGGCACTGCTCCTGCTCCACCAGGAGCTGGCAGAGAACAGGAAGGTGGGACTGTCAATGTCTTTCTTTCCCTCATGCTCCTCCACTAGGGAAGGTAAGTTAAGGATGCAGCAGGGAGGGGTGGGGGGGTCCCTCTATACCAGGCACCAGGCCGAGGTCCCAGGGTTGCCTGGGGCCTGTGGACTCAGCGGGGTACTCACCAAACTTGGTGTCAGCCGTGAGCTTCAGGATCTTCTCATACTATAGGGAAAGGAGACCTTCAGGGGGTGCCAGGCCCGTGCTCACCAGCCCCTCACCCCCAGCCTGGGTCCTGTGATAAGGAACAGATAGGCTGGAAAGAAGTATGGGAGGTGCCCAGAGAGGTTGACAGGCTGGGTCACCCGTCTCCCTGGGCCTAGTGCAGAGCTTCAGGGCACTGGGGGTCATAAGGTCATGGGACAATGGGGTGCTGGGTCTTGTACTCACATCAATTCCCTGCCCCAGCAGCTCCTTTAGTACCTGGCTGCAGAGAAGCCGCAACTTCACAGAGGACTGCAAGAGAATTCCTTAAATCAGCCAGGCTGGTAAACCTCACACCTCCTTCCTGGGGACTGGCTCAGAGCAGGCCAGCCACTGATCACGGTCACAAAGCATGGTAGCACAGGCTGAGACCACTGAAGCCCTAACCCCAGAAACCTCACCATCCTCTACACCCACAATCCCCAGCCCAGCGCCCCTCCTCCACCCAGAGTAGACCCTGTGCACTCAACCATCTTGGCCAGCGTGCTGATCTCAGCCAGGACCCAGTCGGGACAGTCCAGATCACCACAGAACCGGAACCTCTGCAAGGGAGGGAGGCAGGTAATCAGGCTGGAGGGAGGGCTGAGGTGTGGCCAGGATCCGTGTGTCTCCCACACTGCTGCCCGGCAGGGACCCCTGGTCCCCATCATAGGTGGATACCCTCTGGCCTCTTGTTCTCCCCTATCACCAGGCTGTTGAGTGAACTCTCTCCTGACCCACCCTGCCACCAAACCCTGCTCCGAGGTCTACTCCAGGCATCTGTCTGCTCAGCAAACATCAATCGAGCACCTTCTCTGTACTAGCTCCCACTCTTAAGTGCTAGGGGTACTGCAGGGGATAAAACAAAGTCCTCTGCCTCACACAGATGAGTAACCTCTCTCCCCTCTTCCCCATACCCACACAACTCCAGCCACTCTGGCTTCCCTGCTGCTGCTCGGGGACACCAGCCTTGCTCCTGCCTCCATGCCTGCTGCACTCTGTGTGGCTTGGTATCCCTTTTTTTTTTTTTTTTTTTGAGACAGAGTTTCACTCTTGTTGCCCAGGCTGGAATGCAATAGTGCAATCTCCGCTTCCCAGGTTCAAGTGATTCTCCTGCCTCAGCCTCCCAAGTAGCTGGGATTACAGGCATGTGCCACCACACCCTGCTAATTTTGTATTTTTAGTAGAGACAGGGTTTCACCATGTTGGCCAGGCTGGTTTTGAACTCCCGACCTCAGTTGATCCGCCCGTCTCAGCCTCCCAAAGTGTTGGGATTACAGGCATGAGCCAGTGGCTTGCTATCCTGTAAGTGACACCTCATCAGATCAGCCCTTCTTTTTTAAAAAAATAAAAAATAAAAAAATAAGACAGAGTCTCCCTCCATTGCCCAGGCCATGCTGGTCTCAAACTCCTCACCTCAGGTGATCCACCCTCTTTACCCTCCCAAAGTGCTAGGATTACAGGCATGAGCCACCGCGCCCGGCCAGGACATCCCTTCTTTATTATACTTCTTAAAATAGCCCCTCACACAAGGAAATTTTGGGGGCGCGTGGATATATTCATTATCTTGATTGTGGTGATCCAAGAGCCAGGAAGATTTGATCTTTACTTATGCAACCTCATCTTTCCCTAACCTCCAGATGATACTCTCCCAGCTATGGGAAATGCATTCATTCCTGGGAAGCCATGCTCTCTCTAACCTGGTCTCTACACATGCTGTTCCCTGTCTGAAGACACACACCTCCCACCCTTGCCTCCCAACCCCTGGTACACAAACTGTACTTCAGCCAGCCAGCTCCTTCCATCCACCTTTAAGGTTGATGGCACCCTCAGGGAGCCCCCCTTAGCACTACACACAAGGCGTGGTTAGGTCTCTGCCCCCGGAGCCTTAACTATGACTGCCAGTTCAAGCCTCCGATTTCCCCTTCCCCAAGCAGCTCAAGTCCTCCCAGTGCCTAGCACACTTCATGGTATAGACTAGGCACTTAGAACGTATGGATGGATGGATGGATGGATGGATGGATGGATGGGGATGGATGGGAATGGATGGGGATGGATGGGGAGATGGATGGGTGGGGGGAGGGAGGGAGGGAGGGATGGATGGATCTCAACCCCAGAACTACTACTTTCTGGCTCTGGAAAGAGCGGAGGGGCTTCCTAACAGTGTGCAAGAGTGAGCCTGAGTCTACGCACATTCTTGTCTAAGTCCCACAGCAGGGCTGGGGAAGGGGGTGTCCTTGGGAGGTCCTCTTGGAGCTGGGGAAGACCTGAAAGGACTCCCAGCTCGAGATAAGCCCTAGTTCCTGCCCCGGGAGACAGGGGCCCTTCCTTTCGCTAGGGAAGCACAAGGACTCTAAGCCGACCCACCTGCTCTGTCTTACCCGCCCCCCACCCCCGCCTCCGGCTCCGGAGCGGGATGGCAGTGGACTTTTCTCTACCAGACCCACAGCCCTCACGCCCGCACACAGTGTTTGCCGAGAGGCCAGTACAGACAACCCCCCCCCCCCCCCCCGCCCCCGTTTCCGGAGCCACTTGGCGCCCCCTCATTCCCGCTCCAGCAACCTAACCCTCCCTTAGTCCCTGGTGCCTCACCATCGCGCCAGGAAGCTAGGGCCCGGGAATTCCTTTTTCCGGTCCCGCAGGGTCAGCTGAGTCGATGATCACGTGACTGGGACTAACCGCCTCTGGGAGGGCGGGGCCTGCTCGCGTGAGACTGGGAGCGGACCGCAGCCCACTGGAGGTTCCCGCAGCGAACTGCTGGCGTCTCCTCTTCTGTCTCCCAGAATCCTTCCCTGGACAAAACTGGCGCCAACCGCCAGTTTAACTGAGGACTGAATTAAGACATTAGGAAAGACAGTGGAAGTTATTTCATTTGTTTAACTTAAGGGGGTAGGATCCCGGGAGCCAGGGAGATTCAGGTCATTGCCATGTTTTCCACTGTTAAGCAAATAGTATTATACACAGCTGCGGGCTGTGGCAAAAGACATTTTAAAAACTATTGAAATGTACTACATATACAGAAAATTGTACATATTATAAATATAAAGCTTAATAAGTTTTCGTCAACTGTGGAGCTCACATAACCAGCACCCAGATAAGGACATAACCAGATAACTTCTTCAAGTGCATGGGTATTTTATTTCATTTTGATGAATCTTCTAGGTGCCTAGCAAAAAGGGCTGTCGTAATTAACATACTCAGGAAACCGCCCTACAGCTTCAACATCAATAGATGCTTATCTTAATTTTTGCCAATCTGATGGGGAAGAAAAATAAGTTGCTTAGATTGCATTGGTAGTCTGCTTACTGGTAACTGAGCAAATGCCTAGACTAGAACAACTAAGTTTCCGACATTGACTTGAAGAGGCAAAAACAGAAAGATAGAACAACAAAAATACATTAGAGAATAGACCAATAACCAAAGAAGAAATTGAAAACAGTCGTCCCTTGGTAACCTCAGGATGTTGGTTCCAGGACCCCAGAGATACCAAAATTCACAGATGCTCAAGTCCCTGATATAATATGGCATAGTATTTGCATATAACCTATACACATCCTTCCGTATACTTTAAATCATCTCTAGATTACTATAATACCTAATACAACGTAAATGCTTTGTAAATAGGTGTTATAAAGTTTAAAAAATTTTTATTTTTGAGACGGAGTCTTGCTCTGTCGCCCAGGCTGGAGTGCAGTGCCAGCTCTGCCTTCCGGGTTCACGCCATTCTCCTGCCTCAGCCTCCGGAGTAGCTGGGACTACAGGCACCTGCCACTGCACCCAGCCTGTGATTTTTTTTTTTTATTGTTTTACTTTTTTCCAAATATTTTCGATGCACAGTTGGTTAAATCCAACGATCCAGAACCTGAGGATACAGAGGGCTGACCGTAGTTTGAGCTCGCTCCTCAATTCCATGCCTATCCCATGCACCAGGTGCAGCTGGTTTTATTGTTGCAGGCTTTCAAGTTTTCAAAAGACAGAGCTCATGACAAGTAAACTGCTCTATAGAATAGAAAGAAATGGAAAGTGTCCCAATTCATGGTAAAATTGAGCTCATTTCCGAAGATAGTTTTTTTTTTTTTTTTTTTGAGACAGTCTCGCTCTGTAGCCCAGGCTGGAGTGCAGTGGCCGGATCTCAGCTCACTACAAGCTCCGCCTCCCAGGTTTACTCCATTCTCGTCTCAGCCTCCCGAGTAGCTGGGACTAGAGACGCCCGCCACCTCGCCTGGCTAGTTTTTTGTATTTTTTAGTAGAGACGGGGTTTCACCATGTTAACCAGGATGGTCTTGATCTCCTGACCTCGTGATCCGCCCGTCTCGGCCTCCCAAAGTGCTGGGATTACAGGCTTGAGCCACCGCGCCCGGCCATTTTTTTTTTTTTTTTTTTTTTTTTTTTTGAGAGGGAGTCTGGCTGTGTCGCCCAGGCTGGAGTGCAGTGGCCGAATCTCAGCTCACTGCAAACTCCACCTCCCGGGTAGCTGGGACTACAGGTGCCCGCCACCTCGCCCTGCTAGTTTTTCGTATTTCTTTTTAGTAGAGAGGGTGTTTCACCAGATTAGCCAGGATGGTCTCGATCTCCTGACCTCGTGATCCGCCCGTCTCGGCCTCCCAAAGTGCTGGGATTACAGGCTTGAGCCACCGCACCCGGCCCCGAAGAGTTCTTTTACAAATCATAACCACTAGCCTGTTGAAAACAACAGTACGTTAAGTTACTAGACTATCCTATACCATGTCAAAAATTTTTTTAAGAACATAAGACCTGTAACCATAGCACTTTGGCAGGCCAAGGCCAGTGGATCGCTTGAACCCAGGAGTTCTAGACCAGCTTGCACAACATAGGGAGACCCCAATCTCTACAAAAAATTACCCACTTGTGCTGGTGCACATGTGTCGTCCCAGCTACCTAAGAGACTGACGTGAGAGGATCTCTTGAGCCTGGGAGGTGGAGGCTGCAGTGGACCATGATGGTGCCACTATTCTCCATCCAGCCTGAGCGACAGAATGAGAGTATCTCAAAAAAAAAAAAAAAAAAAAAAAAAAAAAGGCTGGGCACAGTGGCTCATGCCTGTAATCCTAGCACTTTGGGAGGCCAAGGCAGGCAGATCACCTGAGGTCAGGAGTTTGAGACCAGTGGCCTGACCAACATGGCAAAACCTCGTCTCTACTGGAAAAAAAAAAAAAAAATAGGGTGTGGTGGTGGGTGCCTGTAATTCCAGCTAGTCGGGAGGCTGAGGCACAAGAATCACTTGAATCCAGGAAGTAGAGTTTGCAGTGAACTGATATTACACCACTGCATTTCAGTCAGCTTGGGCAACAGGGTGAGACTCCGTCTCAAAAAAAAAAAAAAAGATGATTTCACTGTTTAGAGCAGTGGTTCTCACACATTAGAGTGCATCATAATCACCTGCAGGGTTTGTGAAACCAGCTGCTGGGCCCCACACCAGTTTCTAACTCAATAGGACTGAGTTGGGGCCTGAGCATTGCATGTCTGTGTTCCCAGGTGACGCTCATGCTTCCAACTTGAGACCATGCTTTGAAAACCACTAATGTAGAGAAATATACTAGATAATATGTTATGAATATTCTTGAGATATGTGTATATGTTGACTTAGAGGTTTCTGTCCAGCAGAGAAGATAACGCCCAAAGATGTCAGTTTTATTTCCCAATATGATTTTTTTTTTTTTTTTGAAATGGAGTCTTGCTCTGTAGCCCAGGCTGGAGTGCAGTGGCGCGATCTCGGCTCACTGCAACCCCCGCCTCCTGGGTTCACGCCATTGTCCTGCTTCAGCCTCCTAAGCAGCTGGGACTACAGGCACCCGCCACCACGCCCAGCTAATTTTTTTGTATTTTTAGTAGAGATGGAGTTTCACTGTGTTAGCTAGGATGGTCTCGATCTCCTGACCTCAGTTGATCCGCCTGCCCCGGTCTCCCAAAGTACTGGGATTACAGGCGTGAGCCACTGCACCCGGCCCCCCCACCTTTTTTTTTGAGATGGAATCTCATTCTGTTGCCCAGGCTGGAGTTCAGTGGCAGGATCTCAGCTCACTGCAATCTCCGCCTCCAGGGTTCAGGTGATTCTCCTGCCTCAGCCTCCCAAGTAGCTGGGACTACAGGCGCCCGCCACTGCACCTGGCTAATTTTTGTATTTTTAGTAGAGACAGGGTTTCAACATGCTGGCCAGGCTGGTATTGAACTCCTCACCTCAGGTGATCTGCCTGCCTTGACGTCCCAAAGTGGTGAGATTACAGGCGTGAGCCACCAGGCCCAGCCTCACTGTAAGATATTAGCAAGTTTTGTCTCTATATCAGAATACATTTCAGAATGCCCTTCCTGGAGCACTACAGACACTGTCTCTCAAAAAGTTCCTTGAACTAGCTTCACCATGTTGCTGACGCCCTTGCGAATTAAAGAAAATATCTTATACATATTCCTTCATTATTTGTATGAAAGTCATGCTTTTCACATTGTGAAAATTACACTTCAGGCTGGGTGCAGTGGCTCACGCCTGTAATCTCAGCACTTCAGGAGGCCAAAGTGGCCAGATCACTTGAGGCCAGAAGTTTGACACCAGCCTGGCCAACATGGCGAAACCCCATCTCTACTAAAAAAAAATCGAAATTAGCTTGGGGGTGGCACACACCTAAAATTCCAGCTACTTGGGAGGCTGAGGCACAAGAATTACTTCAACCCAGGAGACAGAGGTTGCAGTTAGCTGAGATCATGCCACTGCACTCCAGCCAGAGCCAGAGCAAGACTCTGTCTCACAGAAAAAAAAGAAAAAAAGAAAATTATACTTTGATACAGTATGCTAATATAAAGGATATAATATGGCTTGGCTTTGCATCCCCATCCAAATCTCACCTTGAATTGCAATAATCCCCACGTGTCAAGGGTGGGACCAGGTGGAGATAATTGAATCATGGGGGCTGTTCTCGTGATAGTGAGTGAATTCTCGCGAGATTTGATGGTTTTAATTACAGGTTTTCCCCTTTGCTTGGCTCTCCTTCTCTCTCCTGTTGCCCTGTGGAGAGGTGTCTTCTGCCATAATTGTGAGTTTCCTGAGGCCCCCCCCCCAGCCATTCAGAACTGTGAGTCAACTTAAACCTCTTTTCTTTATAAATTACCCAGTCTTGGGTATTTCTTCATAGCAGCATGAGAATGGACTAATGTCAGGAGAACCCGCTCACAATGGTTAACGTGGGTTCTTTTCTATTTCCTAGGCATCTCAGCTGGTTTGAGAAATAAAGGGAAAGAGCACAAGAGAGAGAAATTTAAAGCTGGGTGTCCAGGGGAGACATCACATGTCGGCAGGTTCTGTGATGTTCCCTGAGCCATAAAACCAGCAAGCTTTTATTAGCGATTTTCAAAAGGGGAGGGAGTGCATGAATAGGGTGTGGGTCACAGAGATCACATACTTCACAAGGTAATACTCCACAAAGCAAGTGGAGGCAGTATGAGATAGCAGGACCACAGGATGGGGTGAAATTAAAATTGCTAATGAAGTTTCAGGCACACATTGTCATTGATAACATCTTATCAGAAAACAGGGTTTGAGAGCAGACAACCTGTCTGACCAAAATTTATTAGGTGGGAATTTCCTCAGTCCTAATAAGCCTGGGAGTGTTACAGGAGATGGGCTTATTTCATCCTTTCGCTTTGACCTTAAAAGCTTTGACTGTAAAAGGCGGTTGCCTTAAGGAGGCCGTCTGTAGACCTACCCTCAGGGCTCATTCTCTTTCTCAGGGGTGTTCCTTGCTGAGAAAAAGAATTCAGCGATATTTCTCCTATTTGCTTTTGAAAGAAGAGAAATATGGCTCTGTTCCACTTTGCTCACTGGTGACCAGAAGTCTTATCTCTCTTGTTCCCTGAAGATTGCTGTTATCCTGTTCTTTTTTCAAGGTGCCCAGACTTCATATTGTTCAAACACACATGCTCTACAAACAATTTGTGCAGTTAATGCAATCATCGCAGAGTCCTGAGGTGACATATATCCTCATCTTACAAAGAAGATGACAGGATTAAGAGATTAAAGTAAAGACAGGCATAGGAAATCACGAGGGTATTGACTGGGGAAGTGATAAGTGTCCATGAAATCTTCACAATTTATGTTCAGAGAGTGCAGTAAAGACAGGTGTAAGAAATTATAAAAGTATTAATTTGGGGAACAAATAAATGTCCATGAAATCTTCACAATTTATGTTCTTCTGCTGCAGCTTCAGCTGGTCCCTCTGTTCGGGGTCCCTGACTTCCCGCAGCAGACTAATACAGTGTACTAATCACAGCCCAGACAGTAGTATACAGGTACTACTATACTTTGATGCTAGAGGTATTCCCATTAAGGTCAGGAGCAGGCCAGGTGTGGTGGCTCATGCCTGTAATCCCAGCACTTTGGGAGGCCGAGGCGGGCGGATCACGAGGTCAGGAGATTGAGACCATCCTGGCTAACACGGTGAAACCCCATCTCTACTAAAAAATACAAAAAATTAGCCGGGCATGGTGGTGCACGCCTGTAGTCCCAGCTACTTGGAGGCTGAGGCAGGAGAATGGCGTGAACCTGGGAGGCAGAGCTTGTAGTGAGCCAAGATTGTGCCACTGCACTCCAGCCTGGGTGACAGAGGCGAGACTCCGTCTCAAAAAAAAAAAAAAGAAAAAGATCAGGAGCAGTATGTGCTATCATTACCATGATCTAACATTGTTCCAGAGGTTTTTAGGTCAGCAGTTCTCAACTGGAGGTGATTTTGCCCCCTGGGGATATTTGACAATATCTGAAATGATTCTGGCTGTTACACTGAGGAGTGCTACTGGCATGTGGCAGGCGGAGGCTGGGGATGCTGATAAACATCCTGTGAGGCACAAACAGCTCCAAACAAAGAATTATCCAGCCCAAAACGTCAATAGTGCTGCTATTGAGAAACCCTAGACTAGACAAATAAAACATGGGAAATCCATTAACATAAACGTGGGAAAATAATAAACTAGTATTTGCCAATGGCAGTCTAGCTAGGAGGTCCAAAAGAAGCACCTGAAGAACAGTTACGTTTTGCAGGGGCTGCATGGTGGCTCATGCCTGTAACCCCAGTGCATTGTGAGGTCACATTGGGAGGATCTCTTGAGGCCAGGAGTTCAAGACCAGCCTGGGCAGCATAGTGAGACTGAATTAAAACATCAGCCAGATGTGGCAGTGTGCTCTGAGAATCCCAGCTGCTGAGGTGGGAGTATCACTTGAGCCTGGGAGTTGGAGGTTACGATGAGCTGTGATCATGGTACTGCACTTGGAAAAGATATTTTTTGAGACAGGGACTTTCTCTGTTGTATACTGGGTCTTGCTATGTTGCCTGGGCTTGTCCCAAACTCCCAGCCTCAAGTAGTCTTCCTGCTCAGCCCCCGAAACTGTTGAGATTACAGGCATAAGCCACTGTCCCTGGCTTTACAAAATAAAAATAAAAAAATAAAGAAGGTACAGGATGTTATGTGGCCTGTTGAAAGATGTTGGAAAACAGTTGTGCATGTGATCCCGCTGTAACCAGTTATAAAAGTATCAGGATTGCCGGGCGCGGTGGCTCACGCCTGTAATCCCAGCACTTTGGGAGGCCGAGGCGGGCGGATCACAAGGTCAGGAGATCGAGACCACGGTGAAACCCCGTCTCTACTAAAAATACAAAAAATTAGCCGGGCGCGGTGGCGGGCGCCTGTAGTCCCAGCTACTCAGGAGGCTGAGGCAGGAGAATGGCGTAAACCCAGGAGGTGGAGCTTGCAGTGAGCCGAGATCGCGCCACTGCACTCCAGCCTGGGTGACAGAGCGAGACTCCGTCTCTCAAAAAAAAAAAAAAAAAAAAAAAAAAAAGTATCAGGATTAAGAAATGTACTGCGTCTGGCTTTCTCAAGTTTAGGCTCCTGTTGAAAGAATGAGATGGACCTTTTCTTCCTCTGCTCCTCACCTCCCTGCAAGAACCAGGACTGTGCATTTTGATGGGCAGGCTCTTACCTCTGGCAGGCCACAGGGGGCATACAGAGCCTTTCCGTGTGTGTTTTCTGGGCACTTGGATAAAGACCCCCTGTCCACGCCTTTGTTTGGGATATTTGGCCCATGGAGGAATGAGGCTGGAATCACCTGGGAGGGCTAGAGGCTTTGACTGGAAGGAGGAGTGACCTGAATTCCAGGTTCTGGGCCTACACTTTGTTCCCATGCAGCACCCTGGTAGTGGTGACTGGGGCCTGGAATTCAGGGGCCTTGGTGGCTAAGTGTTGACTGGACAGGAGGAGCTAAGGGAGATGAAGGGGCATTTCTCCAGCACTGCCCCCCGCCCAGTTCCTGAATCAGTGCCCTCTGTCAGCTCAGACACAGCACCGGCCAGCATCAGTGTGGATCAGGAAGGACGAATGCACTCAGCACGGATCTGCTCCAGTCTCCGCCTCGCTTCATCTCAGGTTGTGGGGAGTGAGTCCCCGCACACTGATGATATGCTGTCAGCTGAGAACATTCAGCTTGATTTAGAAAGATAAGGTGGGACATCTCTTGGGCATGGCATGTGGAGCAGTGCCATCCCTCTGTGGCAGTGAGCCAAGCAATAAACCGGAATGTGCAAAACCTGCATCCCAGAATCACTGTTCCCGGAGGGAAAGCCTATATTGTCAAGATGCCCACAGCTAAATTAACCCAAACATTCCACCCAGCCTCAAAAACCAGTAGAACTTTGACATTAATACATTAACCCTCAGTTCTATACAGAAATGTGTAAGAATAGCCACATACTGTAACATGTGGTCATTGAGAGGGAGGAATCCCTCAGAACAAATGGAACCAACTCCAGAAACATGTCTGTCTAGGCGCAAGATGCCAGCATGCGTGTCAGCCAGGGAAGCAGACCAGGGGAGATATTTATTAAGATTTAAAACGGGCTCCGTAACTCAGGCCTATAATTACAATACTTTGTGAGGCTGAGGTGGAGGATCACTTGAGCCCAGGAGTTTGAGGCTACAGTGACCTCTGATCATGCCACCCAATTGCAGCCTGGAGATAGAGCAAGACCCCATCTCAAAAAAAAGTGCTTAGATGCGCCCTTACATGAAGCCACCTTGGGTACAGCTTCCAAGACTGTCGAGGCCTCACTCAGGACCTGGGGGCCCAGCACTAGCTCAGCTTCCACCGCCTGAGCGGCACCTGGAGGAGATGGCTACAGTGTCATCAGTCCAGGCTCTGTCGGGTCTCAGAGATCATCATGCCTTTTCTGCCCAAGCTTTGCATCATGATGGCCTCCACTGACCACAGCCTCTTCCACCTCCCCAAAGGGACCCCTGCTCATGCTCCCCAGCCCAAAGGAGCACCTGTGTCTCCAGGAAGCCCACTCTGCTGGCTCTGGGTTCTAAGTAGGAGAGCTGGGCAGGCTGGATCCCGCCACTGAGTTCAGTCTCGGGGGTCTCCACCCACGCCAAGCTTCCACTGATGGGACATACGAGGCCAGGGGCATTCATTACATCCACACAAGAGCCCCATGGTGACCAGGAGTGGGGTTCTGAGAGGTTAAATGACTTGCCCAGGGCCCCAGAGCTGGCTAGAATTCCTGCACTGCCACATCCAAGGCCATGTTTGGGCCTCCCGCTGGGGGCCTGGACACCCCTCTGCATCTACCAGGCTGGGAAACACATGTCTACTGCAGCTTCCTCCCAGTGACTTACAGCAGCTGCAGATTTCTGGGGGTCTTCTACAAGGCCCACCACAGCAGGGAGCCGAGAACTCTTACAGAGCCCTGTGTTCTCTCTCCACCTGCTTCAGCTCTGAACTCATATACTAGCTGGTCTGATGTAAGAACAGGCTGTGGTGAGGGAGTTGGGGCTCTGGTCAGTAACCCAGGCCTCCAGGAATCAGGTGATGTCGATCTGGAGAGGAGGTGCCTGCTGGAGGGACTAGGGGGAGCAAACCTGGCCCAGGGCCCTGGCCTCCTGCTGGGGCATCCCCCTCTTCCTTCCCAGAGTCCCCTGAGAATCCGAAGGCATCCAGGGTAAAGTGCAGTGTTCAGCTGTGTCCTGGGGTCCAGGAAAGCCAAGTAGTTGTTCCACCTGCTGTCCACCAGGCACCCCGGCAGAGAACAGCCTCAGCCCACCCCAGCCCAACACCAGATCCCAGGGACTGATCCACCTGTAAGAGGGCAGCATGAGACTGCCCCCATTGTCCCCAGAGAGTCCCCTCAGTCATGGGCTCCGACCAGGGTGCAGGTGGGCCCAGAAGGCTGGCCCAGCATGGGTGTTGCTGCCCATTGGTCCTCTGAAGAGCCTCAGGGGCTTGTGGCAGCTGGTGTGTGTCTGGGCTTGGAAGTAGAGGATGTCCCCCAGCCAGAGGGCAGGGGACACTTGTTTTGTATTCCAGTCCTCAGCAAGGACAGGGACCCCAGGCTCTGGGCACCCCAGCTCTGCCCGCTCCTACCCACAGCCAACCACCATTTGGCCAAAGCAAGTCACCCCGGCTCCCACAGAGGGAACCATCCTCCCCACCTCCTGATGTTTGCCTGCACCGGTCAAGCTCCATTCCGGAAAAATTCTCCACATCCTTGGGAAGGCACCTCCTCCTAGATTCCTTTCCAGAGCTGTTGTCCCCACTTCCATTTTCTACTTATCATTCCATACAGAGACCAGCTTCTTCCCTGGGCCAGGGCTGCTCTGGAGGCAGGGAGAGTGTGGTCAGGCCATGGGGTGTAGCAGAGCACCGGGTATAGACCAGGCTCTCCAGGCACACTTGGGCAGAGAAGTCAGAGACCCACAGGTGAATGCCCCTCCTTCCAGCCCCACCCACCGCACAGGCAGAAAGAGGGAGGCTCTACAAGGAGGCTGAGGTAAACAGGGGAGCCTAGGTCACCTCTGTCTGATCTCCTGCCCTCCTGGGAGAAAGCCAGAGGTTGGATCTGGGAAGTGTTGAGAGCCCTGGCCCAGTCCTGGTTTCACTGATGAGGCTCGGGGAGGGACTGGGTCAGCCCAAGTCACTGAGTCCATAAGGGAGGGCCCTTACCATAACCCAGGACCCTAGAGCTAGCCAAGGCCACATCCGTTTCCCATGTAGACCAAGGCCCGGGCATGAACTGGCTTCTGGCTTCTAAGGCCGAGGCTCAGCTCACCTCTCCCTCCCCTTGCCTGCGTCTGTTGTCACACATCAAAAGTGAGTTTTTTCCCCGAGGGGCTGGAGGTCCAGCTCCTTGGACTGGACCAGGTGGCCAATCCAAACAAGTACCTGTGTGTCCCCACCAGCCAGGAATTCTCATGCCAAGCAGCAGCTGGGGGCACCAGGATACCCGGGGGGATTCCAGGGATGAGCCCTCCTGGAGGCTCCCACAGCAGCACTGTCACCCCTAGACCTGCCATAAGCCCTGTGTCCATCCAGCCTTAGAAAACCTGGCCCCTCACACATGTTCTTTTCTAATTTCTGGATTGGGAAATGGAGGCAAATTCTGGGTACTAGAGTCAGAACTAAGACAAGACTGAATAGAGGGGGGCCTGGGGTCCTGAGAGGCAGAGACGTGAAACCCTCTAGAGTGTGTGGGGAGCTGGGTGTGTGTTCTGGCCGGTTGCTTCTCCCTGTGCCTCAGTGTTCCAGGTACCCTCAGAGGGGCTGAGATCCTGGGGATGCCTGGAGCCTGGCTGCATGGCCTGGCCACCCTGATGCCCTTGTGTTCTCCATGGCAGGCCAGCAAGGCCGAGGAGAATGGCTCCAACAGCTTCATGCACTCCATGGACCCACAGCTGGAGCAGCAAATGGAGACCACACAGAGCCTGGTGGACTCCTATGTGGCCATTGTCAACAAGACCATGTGGGACCTCCTGGTTGGTCTCATGCCCAAAACCACCATGCACCTCATGATCAACAATGTGCATGCACCGCGTCATAGGGGCAGAGGCTCCTGCGGCACTGGGGATGCAGGTGGCCATGTTGGACTGGCAGAAATGCCAGCCAGCCCTATGGGACCAGGTCCAGGGAGAGGGGCACAGTCAAGACCAGAGCTGTCCCATAGAACTAGAATGTGGGACTGGGCACAGTGGCCCATGCCTGTAATCCCAGCACTTTGGGAGGCCAAGGCAGAAGGATCACTTGAGCCCCAGAGTTTGAGACCAGCCTGGGCAACATAGTGAGACCTGGTCTCTACAAAAACATTTTAAAAATAGCCGAGCCTGGTGGTGGCATGTGCCTGTACTCAACAGGCTAACATTGGAGGATCACTTTGAGCCCAGGAGGTTGAGGCTGCAGTGAGCAGTGGTCTCATCCACTGTACTCCAGCCTGGCAGCAGAGTGAGATCTCATCTCCAAAAATAAAAAACTGAGTAGACAGGTGTCCTGGTGGCATGATAGGTCCTGACTCCCCTCCCAGATCTGTGACTTGGACAGGTGACTTTTCTTCTTGGCCTCAGTGTCCCCATCTGAGTGAAAAAAGGCAGTGGGGAAGTGGGTCTTTGAGTCTAAGTGGTGTAGAAGCTGCATATGAAAAGCCACACTTGGGGCTCCAAGTCCAGTGTACAGTCCCAGAAGGGCCTGGCCAGGTGGCCAGGGTGGCACAGGCATCAGGTCCCAACCTCCTTCCCTCTTTGCCCACTCTAAGATCAAGGAGTTCATCTCCTCGGATCTGCTGGCAAACCTGCACTCATGTGGAGACAAGAACACGTTGATGGAGGAGTCGGCAGAGCAGGCACAGCGGGGCAACGAGATGCTGTGCATGCACCACGTGCTGAGGGAGGTGTCCAGCATCATCAGCGACATCAACACAACCACCAACAACATGCCCACGGGGGCCCATGGACGACTCCTGGCTGCAGGTGCAGAGCGTCCCAGCCAGACTCAGGTACCAGGCCTGACCCCCACAGCACCAAAGCACCCGGGCTTCCATGGCTGAGCCTGTGGGCTCTTGGAACAGGCTCCATTCTCAAGCTGGCAGATGTGGGTGCTTTCTGGAGTCATCAGAGAGGGCACAGAGCTCGTGGTTTATGGTGTAGGGGCTGGGAGCTTGGAGGGGGGTGTGTGTGAAGCTGAACTGTGAGGTGGCCAGAGGCCTAGGAACACCATCCTTGGCATGCCGTACCTGGTACCTGTCATGCAGTCTGAGCCATGCTGCCAGGGCAGGGCATCCAGCTCCCAGCCTGGGAGTGCCAAGAGCCGAATCCACTGCAGAGCAGCGGTGATAGTCAGGGTCCCACCTCCTCTATCTGTCGGCAATCCAGTGATGATCTAGAATAAAATCTTGAGAGTCCCATACACGTGGTCATCCCACAACACCCCTCACAGGCCAGGCAGGAACACACAGGCCCCGTCCCTTCCTCCCAGGTACCATCATAGCTGCTAGCGTGTGACTGAAGGCAGGGTCTCTGGCCCCCGCTGAAGCACTACCACTGGCCAGCGGGCTAAGGCACTTTGGCCTGTTGCTCCTAGGGGTCAACTGTGCTATTCAGCCAAGGGGACCACAGTGCCTGCTGGCTCAGCTGAGCTCTGCCTAGCGAGCCCACCCACCTCCCCTGTTACAGACTCTCCCTCTTCTGCTTTTCCCAGCAGGAAGGGCCCAGCCTCACCTATGCGGCCTGCAGACGCCACAAATAGCTGAGGCTCCCCTCTTAGATTTATAAGTCTATGGCCAGTGGCATATGCCCTTCCTGCCTCCCCCAGGGTCCTTTCAGAGGGTTCTGGGCTTTCTGACCACCCAGAGGGGCCTCTGGCGCTCACTCCAGCCATTCATTCCTTTTAGGTTCACCATCCTGGGTCAAGCAGTGTTCTTTCTCTGTCAGGCCTGCTGACTGTTGAGTGGGGCTCCCCAAGGCGAGAGGTGGTCCTGGGCCAGTGGGTTGGAAGAGAGGGTGACCAGAGAAGAGGGAAGCCTGAGGGGACTGAGCATTGGTCTGAATTGTGGGTGCACTGCCTGGGTGTCATGGGAGAGGCCAGTGTGTGTGGGCTGGGGAGGGCTGCCACCGTCCCCAGGCACTAACTGCAGAGCTCTGGCTCCTCCATATTCCTTCCCTTTTCCTTCCAGTCCCTCTTTTCCAGGGACCTTGCCACACCTGCACCTGCGCCCTCCCTTCCCCGGCTCTTCCACAGCTGTTGCAGCACACCCCTGCTCTGCGCTTGCCTCACCAGCTCTCTGCTCACTTTTCTCTCCCCATTTTCTCTCTGCTTTCTCTCCAACTGCCAGCTGATTGGGTCAGACAAATCCATCCTGTCCTGAGAGCCCCAGGCCCCACTTTGACCTCTAAACAGATCCTCCTCTTCTCTGAGGCCTCCCTTTCCAAGCCTGCCTGGGCGGGTGTCCTGTGACTTGACAGTGGCTCCCCAGGCCCAAAGCCAGCCCCCTTCATCTGTGACTTAGACTGTTGTAGTGCTGAGCTGACACATCCAGGTGTGACCGTTCCTGAAAACTTGTGCCCCTCTGTGGTATGCCCTGCCCTGTTCTATAAATATCTATAAATACTCTGTGGTATGCCCTGCTCTGTTCTATACATATCTATAAATACTCTGTGGTATGCCCTGCCCTGTTCTATAAATATCTACAAATACTCGGCGGTATGCCCTGCTCTGTTCTATACATATCTATAAATACTCTGTGGCATGCCCTGCCCTGTTCTATAAATATCTACAAATACTCGGCGGTATGCCCTGCCCTGTTCTATAAATATCCATAAATACTCTGTGGTATGCCCTGCCCTGTTCTATAAACATCCACAAATACTCTGTGGTATGCCCTGCCCTGTTCTATAAATATCTATAAATACTCTGTGGTATGCCCTGCCCTGTTCTATAAATATCTATAAATACTCTGTGGTACGCCCTGCCCTGTTCTATAAATATCTATAAATACTCTGTGGTATGCCCTGCCCTGTTCTATACATATCCATAAATACTCTGTGGTACGCCCTGCTCTGTTCTATAAATATCCATAAATACTCTGTGGTACGCCCTGCCCTGTTCTATAAATATCTATAAATACTCTGTGGTACGCCCTGCCCTGTTCTATAAATATCTATAAATACTCTGTGGTATGCCCTGCCCTGTTCTATAAATATCCATAAATACTCTGTGGTATGCCCTGCCCTGTTCCATAAATATCCATAAATACTCTGTGGTATGCCCTGCCGTGTTCTATAAATATCTACAAATACTCTGTGGTATGCCCTGCCCTGTTCTATAAATATCTATAAATACTCTGTGGTATGCCCTGCCCTGTTCTATAAATATCCATAAATACTCTGTGGTATGCCCTGCCCTGTTCTATAAATATCCATAAATACTCTGTGGTATGCCCTGCTATGTTCTATAAATATCCATAAATACTCTGTGGTATGCCCTGCCCTGTTCTATAAATATCTATAAATACTCTGTGGTATGCCCTGCTCTGTTCTATAAATATGCATAAATACTCTGTGGTATGGCCTGCCCTGTTCTATAAATACCTACAAATACTCTGTGGTATGCCCTGCCCTGTTCTATAAATACCTATAAATACACTGTGGTATGCCCTGCCCTGTTCTATAAATATCCATAAATACTCTGTGGTATTCCCTGCCCTGTTCTATAAATATCCATAAATACTCTGTGGTATGCCCTGCGCTGTTCTATAAATATCTATAAATACTCTGTGGTATGGCCTCCCCTGTTCTATAAATACCTACAAATAGTCTGTGGTATGCCCTGCCCTGTTCTATAAATACCTATAAATACTCTGTGGTACGCCCTGCCCTGTTCTATAAATATCTATAAATACTCTGTGGTACGCCCTGCCCTGTTCTATAAATATCTATAAATACTCTGTGGTATGCCCTGCCCTGTTCTATAAATACCCATAAATACTCTGTGGTATGCCCTGCCCTGTTCTATAAATACCTATAAATACTCTGTGGTATGCCCTGCCCTGTTCTATAAATATCTATAAATACTCTGTGGTATGCCCTGCCCTGTTCTATAAATATCTATAAATACTCTGTGGTATGCCCTGCCCTGTTGTATAAATAGCTATAAATACTCTGTGGTATGCCCTGCCCTGTTCTATAAATAGCTATAAATACTCTGTGGTACGCCCTGCCCTGTTCTATAAATATCCATAAATACTCTGTGGTATGCCCTGCCCTGTTCTATAAATACTTATAAATACTCTGTGGTATGCCCTGCCCTGTTCTATAAATATCTATAAATACTCTGTGGTACGCCCTGCCCTGTTCTATAAATATCTATAAATACTCTGTGGTACGCCCTGCCCTGTTCTATAAATATCCATAAATACTCTGTGGTATGCCCTGCCCTGTTCTATATATAGCTATAAATACTCTGTGGTATGCCCTGCGCTGTTCTATAAATATCTATAACTACATGCATACATATACATATATATATATATGCACATACACACACACACACACACCCCTACACATGGCCAACTGCCTCACCTCTAGCGCTGGGAATCAGTCACCATGCTGTCCTTGTGGAATCTTGTAGCCCAACCAGAGAAAGTTCTCCCCTGACATTCTCCTCCAAATTGCACCACCTCCAGTGAGCCTCCCTGTCATGCGCAGCCTGTGGACAGCCAGCCTCCGCCATCCCTCCAAGCCCCCACCAAGCATGGGGGCGCTGTGCAGGCAGCCGTGTGGACTGAAGGTCTCTACCAGTCCTGTTGTCCCTCAGCTGAGAATCAAACCCATTTCTGGATGACGGGGAATGTGTCCTCTGCTGGCTGTGTTCTCTGTGGAGCTCAGGGAGGGAAAAGGCCAAGCCATTTCTAGGGTGCTGTTGGGAGTGGTGAAAAGGCCACACCCTTTCTGAGGGACACTTTTCCTGGAAAGCCCCTGGAGCTTAGCTGGCTCTTATCCTGTGAAGCCTGCTCTGGTCACTAGAGAGCAGGGCCATGAACTCAGCCTGGAGGGAGCCCGCGGGGCAGTGGGCACTCTGGAGGGACAGATAGAACTGGTCACGATGCGCAGACAGGAGAGGGAGGCAGGGGGACAAAATGGAAGAAGCCTGGGGTGGATGGAAGTCTGTGCCCTTGAATGCTGGCATCTGCCTCTCCGGCCACCGGTAGATCAGGCTTCTGAGTCTGTTGGCTGTCAGGGCCTCACTGTGCCCCATAGGCACCATGGCAGTCCCTATGAAATCCACCAGGTGTCACCAGGCAGCATACAGGTAACAGGCCTGGAAGGTCCCCAACAGCTGAGCTGGACATGCTCAGACACTCTGGGCTCTTCGTTCAGTGGCACAAACTCCAGGACCCAGTGAGGGAAACGGGAACCCACCAGGCTGAACAGTAAGGCTAAATCTATTTATTCCATAATGAAAAGCAAAATAAACAGGAGTCATATCACCAGGGAGCCACAACCCCATCCCCACCTCCTTCCTCTGTCCTATGCTATCAATAAATAAGTCTCCCAGCCATAAGTAATGACTAGAACCTCCTCCCCATATGCCAGCTCCAACCTCCATGAGGTACAATACAGGGGGTGGCCCTAACCCCTGGAATATACAAAATGTTACACAGATACTATATGTACACTGGGGAAGGGGGGCCACCCCAGCAGCCCGTGCCCTCACCTGTTCTACACTTAGCCCCACTGTCCCACTTCAGCTGCCTCTCTGAATAAGAAGATGGGAGCTCCCCTGAGGGAAAAGTTGCTTTGGTGAGAGTAGGGAGGCCATCAGGCCTCCTCCAAACAAACCAGCTCCACCAGCCTCTGGCTCTTCAATAACAAACATCATCGTCCAGGAATGTAAGGACTCAGCCCTGGTCAAGGTGGCAAAGGGTCTGGTTGTCTGCCCCCCATTAGACAGGGATCTTGTCTTGCTACCCTAATGGTAAAGGGGTGACTGGGAAGGGGTGATAGGGACACGGTGGAGGTGAAGACTCCAACCCCACTTCTCCAGGCTTATGCTGACAGGGGCCTGCTTTTATTTATTTTTATCCTATGACTTTTTTTTAATCCCATAACTTCTTTTTCATAATACTTTTTTAAAAACTTGTCATAAAGTGTTATTCTACTTTTTTTCCACAACACTTTTTTTTGCCACAACTTTTCCACAACATTGTTTATCCCATAACTTTTTCATCCACAACTTTTTTATCCCGTAACTTTGGTTTGTGTTTTTCTAATAAACACATTTGCATAGTTACAATTTTGTAAAAATAAAATCCGATGATCTCATGCCAAGCGTGCCCAGCATTTGCACAGTCTCAATACCTTTAACACCATAGTTTCCAAGACACACAAAATTTTATGGCAAAAACAGCACTTTGCAACAATTTCCTAACTTACTGCATTGCAGTAGCATCACAGTAGCAGTCAATAATGGCACTTTAGACAACAGTCTTTCAGTACTTCCATTATACATTCTGTTGACAGGAATTCATAAATTGGTAAAAGTCATTCTAAGAAAATTCGGCAAATAAAGCTTGGCATTGGAATTGGCATTTCTTTCTCTACTTTTCCTTTCCCCAGGTTCTTTCTATTAAACTACAGTATTCACATTTTAACATGCTTTAACTGATTTCAAAACATTAAGATAGCAGTTATATTTTTGAATAGTTATATTATTTTAAAGTGACTCTGTAAGATACAGTTTTAGAGAAACTATATTATGGATAGGGCTGATGTACCTTTTCACATTTTCTAAATATCAGCTTTGGTTTTAGAACTGATTTTTTTTTTTCATTTCTGGAAAACCTATCAGGTTTAATCAAAAACTTTAAAAATAATGACCATATATTGCAATCTTTAAATAGGTATTTTGATTCTTCTAACAGAAATTCAAATTTATTCAGTTGAACTCACATTTTCAAATTTTATATTTCTGATGATCTCTAACCTTCTAGTGTTGCCTTCTAAGCAAATTGAAAGCTGCCTTATACAGAATGAGGAAGAGAACAAATACTTGGCTGAATGAGGTATTGCAAAGACTGCATGCTTTGAAGAAACACTTAAGTTATTGTCATAGGATTTCCATTCTTTTTAGCTTTTTCTGAAACATAGGACAAAATCCCTACACAAAGAGTGGTATTTAGAAACTGTACCACTGTTAATTAGCCACACTATTTGGTCTAACAGTTTTTCTTTATCATTCTGAAACTGGGTTTATCCAATACTTTGATAAATTCATACAATTTGGAAGAGTCAGTTGAAGCACCAATATTTGTACTCTTTCAGTGAATGCAGGCAAATCTGTTATTTCATCTGTAAAATCATATTATTGCTCTCCTATTAATGTCATATTGATAAAAGTATCATGAGGATGCCAAATGCTAAAAATGGAGATGGTCTAGTAACTAGAATTGCACACCCCAGGGAGCGCACATACATCTCTCCCTACATCCTAATACTGTGATGTATTTTGGAACACACACATTAGAACTTCATGAAGTTTTAACTGTTGATTCTTTCTCAAGCATCATGAAGTTATGATTCAGGCAACGTATGACTGAAATAATTCATTCATCCTGTATAGGCACATAAATATGGCACAAAATATGCCTGTAACTGAAACCAAGAGGTACAAAAACATATTTCACTCTTCATAAAGAACTTTGTGAGGAAATATAATTCTGTGATTGTATAGATACTTTTACTCATAATACTTTGACATTCACAAACAGTGGATTGCATTGCAGTTTGTAAATATTTTAAGTTGCATAAACTTCTTGATTTTCAAATGTAGTATAACACTGTCCACTAAAACTGCTTTTTGTTTCAACAAATACTCTCACATGTATTACTTTATTAAAATGGTTGTTATTATTTTTAAAGTGTTTTCCATTCAAGGAAAAGAAGTAATTCCTATGTCAGATTAACCAATGTGGCTGAAGAATAGGTATTAGCCAGAGAGGTCTAGACGGTAAAATCAGTCTTCTAGCCTCAAAGAAGCTCCGTGAACATAGAGGAATGCCAGGTGTCACACAGCTTTCCTTCACTCGAATTCATTCTTGACTAGAGCCTGTATGCCTGCTCCAGGGACATTTAAACTCTGAAAGTGTTTCTTATGATCGTCACTAAATACACTAAGAAGA
Source organism: Macaca thibetana thibetana (assembly GCF_024542745.1). Classification (NCBI taxonomy): domain Eukaryota; kingdom Metazoa; phylum Chordata; class Mammalia; order Primates; family Cercopithecidae; genus Macaca; species Macaca thibetana. The sequence goes on along the minus strand of NC_065584.1, from coordinate 160,098,134 downwards.
ATGCCAAGTAGTGCCCTTTTGTGTACTGGGACATGTAGTCATGTGATTAAAACAGGTAACATGAACTCTGACGTTAAAATGTATTGTGGATGTGAAGGCTCTAAGCTAGAAAAGATTTTCCACATCCACAGTCAATGACGGGAGCCTTTCATTCCTCAGAAATAATCCCTTTTAGGTCACTGAGAAAGAGTCCAACTGCTGCAGCTCATGCTGCGATATCTTCAGGAGCCCAGAGCACGTACAAATCCTAAGGGAACTACCATAGTACCGCGCTCATTCCTGGCACCAGAACAAATGAAACACACTCTATCCTGCACACACCTGCCAGAGCAGGCCACTTTCCTCTTCTGTGAGATTTTAAAAGCTCCCCAAAATGTTATCACTCCCATCCCCAATACACAGAAAATAGGGGAAAATCTGTTTCCAGTTCTCGGCCTTTAAACAACTCTAAATGTCAGTATTCACAGGGGCATATTACAAAGTTAGAAACAGTGCGCACTTGAGGGCAAACCACGTATTGAGCTAATGAAGAGGTCACTGTGATTAGGAATCGATCAAACATAATAGCAGAACATAAGCAAATTTTATCTGAATTCTGTAATGAATATACATGCTGCAATAACATTTAAAAAGCAGGGCAGCCTATTCCAAACCAGTAAGAATAGTTTTGTGCAAATAGTGGGTCTTTGTGTGTTTGAACTCCCACCATGTAAGGGCAAACTCAATATGTGAGCTAATGACCTACAATTATCAATTAAAAACAACAATGCTAACGGATGCCAGAGTGAATATCAGGGAAAGATCCCTCTCCCTTAACTTTTTATAAATAAATTTAAACTGTAAATTAGAAACATAAATAAACATGAGAGGTTCTAACATTCCAAGAAGTAGATGAATTGTGTAAGGGATTAACCCCATAACTTTTTGTTGTTGATTTTAAATTTCTTGACCAGCTCTCAGATGATGATGATGTTGATCTCTCTGTTCTCGGCTGCCCGGTAAAAGAATGGCACGCAGGGTTTGGTGGCCAAGCCTGGGTGCTCCTGGGTGTCCTGCGTTACAGGAAGCAGCTGTAGGATCTTCAGTGCAGTGGGGTTGTCACGGGGAGAACCCTCCCTGGCCTGTCCCGGTGCAGGCTCCACGCTGTCCTGAAAATCTTCAGAGAGAGGGAGGCGGGGGTCTGAGTACACTGCGAGCCTCCCCTGCTCCGGCCTGCCCACCCCACCTGAGGGCTCTACTCACCACTCTGCTCCTCCGCAGCCCCAAGTTCCTGGGGGGCTGGGGCCCCTGGAGCGGGCTCATTAACAGGGTTCTGGGCAGCAGGGAGGAATTTGTCATGCCCCTCGTGGTCGCCCACAACCGGCAACACCATATCTTGCAGCTCCAGCAGCTTCACCTGAAGGGAGGGGTGCTCAGTTACCACGCCTGAGCCGGCGCCAGCACCCACCCTCACCCCAACCCCGCAGAGATGTTGCACACCCTCTACCTTCATCTCCTCCTCGTTCTGGGCCAGCCTGCTGGCTTCCTCCTCCTGGTGCCGCGTGTTTGGCCCTGCCCTCTGGCTCTCATATACCGTGATGTGCTCTCCTGTGAGAGGACACGGCTCAGACACTGGGGCCCCTCTGAAGGCCCTGCAGCTCCCCGTGCCCGTGCCCTGGCCTCCTGCTTACTCATGCCCTCTGTCGCTCCAGAGAGCTGGAAGAATCCAAGCTCTAGTTTCTCCACCTGCTGCTTCCCGTCCACCTTCTCCCTCGGGAGGTCCATAAAGCTGCTCTGGAGCCAAAATAATAGGGTCACATCACGGGAGTGACCTGTCCTGACCCGCCCCCACTTTTCTTGGCCCATGCCAGGACTCGCTCACCTTCACCTTCTCCATGGCCTCCTACAGGGCCCGGTAGCTCTCCCCACACACAAACTCACCCCCAGTCCCTGGGACCGGGGCCTCAGCCTCTGGTCCTTCCAAGTCGAGGCCACCAGGTGAGCCAGGGGCAGGCAGCACAGCCTTCACACCTTCCGCTGCCCACATAGCCGTGCCTGCTCCTCCTGGGAACTGGCTCCAGCGGAGTTGAAAATGCCACTTGAAGGCAAGAGCTGAGTATTCTTGTAGGGGCATACACAGAACAAATGGGGCAGGGAGGTGGAGCACAGCCCCTTCCCTTTGGGTCTCAGAGAGTGCACCTGTTGGTCACAGGTGAAGTGGTGTCTGACCACTGGCTCCTGGAAGGGGTGAATGTCCAGAGAAATCAGAAGGCGGGGAAAGCAAGAGCATAAGGGGGTCTGGGAGGGACCACAGAGGAAGGTGGCAAAGCGGGCGCAGGGAAAGTCAGACTCACCGTGGCCTCCTGGCTCTCCAGGCCCTTTGGGATGCTTGGCATGAGCTGAGGCACCTCCTCCTCCTCACCGTCCAGATGTCCTCCTTCATCTCCTGTGGGGAGGTGGCCAGAGGGGTCCTCAGAAAACCCAACAAGGGAAGTACTGTGGGCCCACCTCTCTCCGCACCCTCACTGTGTTACCTTGAGCCAGCCCCTCCCCAGAGGGGAACGAGCTGCTGTTCTTTAGTTTTCTTATAAGATCCAAGATCTTCTATATTGCCCAGGCACAGTCACACTAGTGATGGTGCGGGAGTTCTGACCTGCTCCCTTTCTGATCTGGGCCAGTTCACTCATCCTTAGGCAACCTGGTGGCCCCCTGCTCCCGGGAGGTCATCATATTGATGCCGAACTTAGTGCAGACACCCGGTTGGCTTAACAACCAGCTCTTCTAAAGGTCTCTTCCAACCCCTCAATCCTATGCTGCTAACAGTCCCCCCTTCCTCCTGGGGCCCTCTCCTCTTCCTCTGAGTGGTCTCCTGTACCTTGTCCAGGGAGAGCCATGAGACTCAGCTGGGCCTCTAGCTGTTGGTTCTGCTGGCCGGCAGCTTCTAGGAACTCCTAAGGGAATGGAAAACAGAGTGAGAAGGCACAGAGGTTGCCAGGTCGTCCTCCTCGGGGCCCTGTCCTCAGCGACTCCCTCTCCTGGGTCTCCTGCAACTTTTGGCAGGCCATCTCAGCCACCGCTTTGCCCTGAGCTTCCTGCTGCTGCAGCTGGTCCACGAGCTGGGTGTGCAGCAGTAAATGCCTGTGCGGCGCCTCCTTCTCAGAGGTCAGCTGCTAATGGGTGACCATGTACTGCTGCAGGTGACCCTGGTACTAGTCTCACTGCTGCTGCTGCAGACTCTGAGACTCTTGGCTCTTCAGCTGTATCTGCAGGAAGACCCTGGGCATGAGGGCATGTGGTGGTTGGCTTCCAGATTCTGGGCCCATTAATAGGGTAGCGAGGGCACGGTGGGGCTCTGTCACCTGCCCTGGCCCCTTGCTCCAGGCCTAAGAGACTTCCCCCCTTGCCTGGAACCCCATGCCTCCTTCCCCAGCCTCAAATCTCCTGTCCATCTTCCCACCATTTAAACTGTAGACCACAGACTGGTGGAAAAGCAGAAGGAACCAATCACCATCTGCTAAGTGTGCTCCATGTCTAATGCTTTCCATGTGTTCTCTCATTTAATCCCCAGCACCTCCATAAGAAAAATGCTAACTTCCTTTTGAAGCTAAAGAAACAGAGACTTAGAGATGAAAAGTAGTTCAATGGTGATCAGTGGAACCGAGGCCAGAATCCGGTTTGAATCTAAGGAGGCTTTTTTCTTTTGTTTAGAGACAGTGTCACCATGTGGCCCATACTGGAGTGCAGTGGTGCAATCTCAGCTCACTGCAACCTCCACCTCCCAGGCTCAAGAGATTCTCATGCCTCAGTCTCCTGAGTAGCTGGGATTACAGGCATGTGCCACCATGCCAGGCTAATTTTTTGTTGTTGGTATAATTTTAGTAGAGATGAGGTTTTGCCATGTTAGTCAGGCTGGTCTCAAACTCCTGACTTCAAGTGATTCTCCTGCCTCAGCCTCCCAAAGTGCTGGGATTACAGGCAGGAGCCACTGTGCCCAGCATAAGGACCCTCTTATACCACTGTCTCCACCCCTATGATTGGGGGAATCCATGCCTCTAGCTGGGAAGATGATGTCCAGACCTGGGAGGAGCCCAGGGCTACCCACCTCTAAAAGTCAGAGGGTAGGAAGCAAGAAACAGTCATGGAGCTGCCCTGGAAGGTGCTGGGGTCACCTGCCCCCCAGCTGGAGCTTCCTTTGGCCTGGCACCTCCTCTCCCCAGAAGCTGGTGCCTGCCTCCCAGCCCTTCTTGGATGGGGCAGAGGTTACCATCTCCTTCACCTTGCTCAGCTTCTCCTGCAGCTCCATTACTTGCTGCTCCAACTGCAGTGCGCTTTTGTTCTCGTTGTTCTGGACAGAGAGAAGCAATCAGTGGTCAGCCACTGCAGCTGGAGACCCCAGAACTTGGTGTCTGCCTCCCATGTCACCGGAAAGGGTGGAGGTAGGTTAGAAAAATCATCCCCTCTCCCCTACAGCCATCAGAGCAGGGCCTGATGAGCTCTGGCTCACAGATGCCTTTAGAAGTACCATGTCGGCCGGGCGCGGTGGCTCACGCCTGTAATCCCAGCACTTTGGGAGGCCGAGGCGGGCGGATCACAAGGTCAGGAGATCGAGACCACGGTGAAACCCCGTCTCTACTAAAAAAATACAAAAAATTAGCCGGGCGCGGTTGTGGGCGCCTGTAGTCCCAGCTACTCGGGAGGCTGAGGCAGGAGAATGGCGTGAACCCGGGAGGCGGAGCTTGCAGTGAGCCGTGATCGCGCCACTGCACTCCAGCCTGGGCTGGGCGACAGAGCGAGACTCCGTCTCAAAAAAAAAAAAAAAAAAAAAAAAAAAGTACCATGTCATGTGAGGGCTACACTGCCCCATTTTACAGGTGGGGAAACAAAGGCCTGGAGAGCTAGGGATGAGGGCACGCTGCCCAGGTGGGGCAACCCACCAGATCCTCAAAGCTGCACTGTGGCTCGGCCAGCTGCTTGTTGAACTTGTGGTTCTGGGAGAGCGCGAGCCTCTCCTCCTGTATTCGCAGCCTCTTCTCCTGTTTTTGCAGCCTCTCCTCCTTCTCCCACAGCCTCTCTTCCTGCTTTTGTAGCCTCTCCTCCTCCTTTCGCAGCCTGTCCTCCTGCTTTCGCAGCCTCTCACCCTGCTCCACCAGCCTCTTCTGCTTCTCCCGAAGCCTCTTCTTTTGCTCACATAGTCTCTCCTCCTCCCGCAACCTCCTCTCTTCCTGCTCTTGGAGCCTCTCCTCCTGCTTTTGAAGCCTCTCCTGCTGCTCTTGGAGCCTCTCCTCCTGCTCCTGGAGCCGCTGCTTTTGTTCTTTGCTCAGGAGACTCAAGGCCTGATTGTTTTCCACCTGGGATTGGAGTTTTCCCACCAAACTCTCCACCTCCTTCCTCAGGTGTTTGGCCTCATCTTGTAGCTGTTCCACCTCAGATGTCCCTGCTGGGTCCACTGGGGATGGAGGCTCAGCTGAGAAATGAAGCAGACAATAAGGGCCTCTGGATTCCCCACCCACCACCCCCCCTCAAAGAAAAAGCCCTCCTTTTGATGCACAGCTCCTCTCAGGCTTCCCAAACTTGGCCTCACTGCTAATGATTCCTCGCACCCGATGGTAGCCAATTTCCAAGCCATGTCAGATGGAGAGCACTGTGGGTGGCTGACAACGGCACTCCTCGCTCTGAGCTGATGGGGACCCTGATGCTCATGGAGATGACAAGACTTGCCAGCTGCTGGCACAGACCTCTTTCCCTCTGCTTCAAAGCCCTTCTATTCACCCACCTCCCTGGGGCATCCTAAGCCACCCCACAGCCCTCTGATGCCAGTCCTGCTCCCAGGTCACACCAGCCCCATCTTACCCATCTGGTGTTTGCATTCGGACAAGCTCCTCTCCAGCTCCTGTATCCGATGTATGTCACGCTTCTTCTCCTCCTTCAATGTGCGAGCCTGCCCAAAGCACAGGGGGAAAGGGCCCTGGAGAGAGGGGCTGGTGGCTGGACAGGCTACTATCTCCCTCTCTGCCCCCACCTCCACAAAGCCCAGACCCATGACCACCTCTAGCTATACTCTTCCCATTTTACAGGTGCCCAGAAAGATCCAGTGACCTATCTAAGTTGGGGGCTGAAGGGTCAGGTCTCACCTCCACCGACATTTTCCACATCCTCTCCTGCCACCGGGCCCTCTCTCCTTTTATATGTAGAGCATATTCGTCTCTCTCCAGTTGGACTTGTTTAAGTGACTCTGTCACCTGCAAGAATGGCCACAGAAGTGAGGAAGGGCTGTCACTGGTCCTCACCTGCTCCTGGTCAGCTGGGGTCATCTTCCCTCCACATCCCTCCCTCTGCAAAGCCTCACCTGTGTCACGTGTGCGTTCAGCAGCGCCCGCTCCTTTCTGGTCTGCTGTAACTGCCGCTGGAGGACTGCTTCACTGCGGCTCGAGGACTGGATAGTGAAGAGTGAGAAGTTTTGATGTGGGGAGCCCGGGCAGTGCCCCTTAAAGGGCTAGGGCTAGGCTCAATGTACAACTTGATCAGTAAAGATCAAGGCATTTCCAAGCCCGTGGCCTGGTTTTTAAAAGAACTCAGTAAACTTGGAAGGGACAGGGAAAGAGATCGAACTTACAGCTGGCTAACAGAGGCCCAGAGAGATCAGATAACATTGCTGTTGTTATTACTGTTATTAATACCACTGTTTGAACCTTTATGGAGTGCTTCACCAGGTTCTATACTAGCAATCCCATGTAATCCTCACAACCACCATATGAGACAGTTACTGGGATTACCTCTATTGTGTAGATGAAAAACATGGAGTGTTCGAGGTTAAGTGCTTGCCTAAGATCACTGAGACAGAGCTGGGATTTGAACACCCAGGTCTATCCGATTCTCTAAGCCCATTTTCCTTGCTGGGCATGGGGGCACAGAAAGGAAGGGGAAGTTAATCTTTTGTCCACTTTTTGAAAGGATGATACATTCGCATAGTCCAAAACTCAGAAGGTACACCATGGAAGGGTCTCCCAGCCGCCCTGTTACTCTCTCCTGAGTTTTTTGCGAACCCTTGCAGACATGTTTCATGCATATTATCATAGTATGTATGCACACACACACACAGATACACACACACACACACCTTTCCTCTCTCTACAGAAATGGTGACGTACTAAAGGTACTCTTCTGTACCTTCACAGTACAATACCCAATACTCCACCTAGGATTTGGCCAAGGCCACAGCCAGGTAAGGGCAGGGCAGGCACTTCGCATTCAAGCTGTGTGTGCAGTGCTCACTCCCCACAGTGCCCCTCAACTCACCCACAGCAGCTGACTCAGCCCCAGGCTGCCTCTAACAACCACACACAAAAGCAGCTAGAAATGAGCATGCTGCCTTCTGGGCAGGACACTGCATCCTGCAGAAGGGACCTTTACACTCTCTCCTCCATCTGGGAAGCCAGGCTGCCAGGGAAGGGGGCAGCTGGTTGGACTCACCCTGTCCTCTTCCCGCTGCTGTGTACACACAGCAGAGAGAGCCCGCTCCAATTCTTGAATACGCTGTAAAGAGTATTGCAGGCGGCCGGCCAGATCCTTGGACTCTTCTGGAATGACAGAGGTGGAGATGGGGCCCAAAGGACTCCCCCTGAAGACCTGTCTAAGTGCCAGGGTGAAGGATGATGTGGTGCCCAGATTCCCACCTTCGAAGTGTCTGGCGGCACGTTTAGTATGGTAAAGGGTGGTCTTCAAGTCTGCCTTTTCCAGCCTGAGGATGTCGATTGTCTGGAATTGAATGTTTGGGAGAAAAGCCAAGCAAGTGCTGAAAGAGACGGAAAGAAACATTCTCCGGAGGACAGGAGAAAACTCCCCACCCTCCACTCACCTCTAACTGCTCTGTCTGTGCTTTGTGTATGTCATTGTTTGCTTTCTTTTCCTATAGAAAGAGGAAGACAGAGCTCTTACCCGGGGGAGGCAGAGATGGCACAGCAAGAGACACGCCCCCAGCATGCCACCAATGCCCCAGCACAGGCACACCCATGGGATCAGATTATCAGGGACCCTGTGGGGATGTGGTGGAATCTGAGGGGTAAGCCTTCTTCCCCAGGCTGGGAGTGGGCGAGATGAGACTGGTGCCTCTACATCTGAGTGCCCCCCAAACCCAGCAGTCATGTTGTGAGCAAACAAAGAAATCACATTACTTCTTCCAGCTGATGTTCCACTTGTTTCTTCTGTTGTTTCTGTGGGGAGAGTCAAATTCAGGTGACTGAGGGGGGCCCCCTCAACTCTATCCCCCAGGAAGCGGTAGGCAGGGGCCAGGAAGGAATTTTAAAGACAACATTCTCAGACCCAATGGCAACATGAACGGGCAACTCTCCTCAAGCTCCCAAAGACAGAGGATTTGGGTCTTTGTTGGTTTTTGCCCACAGCCACGGAACTCAAAGTCTGAATCTGGATTCTCTCCAAAGGACAGTAACATAAACCTCTAGGGACGGAGTCTGAGAAAGGCCCACCCTTCTGCCAGCTTGTGATTGAGAAAGGTGCATTCATTCAACAAACATTTACTGAGCACATATGAGCCAGGTACAGTTCTTCACAGCAGATATAGAATGGAAAAGGACAGACAGGAGCCCTTGGCCCTCAGGTTTCCATTGTAGGAGCCTTTAAATCTCAGACTCTCAGAGCTAACCGAGACCTTTGATGCTCTACCTCCTTCGGAAACACCAGCGCAAGGAGGAGAGGTGGCTTGTCCAGACTCAAAGAGCAAATTAGGGACTGAGTCACAGCAGAAATACAAGGCCCCTGACAAACCATCAGGCTAGTGCTTCCCTGAGAGGTGACAACCCCAGGGCATGTGTGGCAAGGACTGGAGCAGGGGTGTCTGGAGAAGAGAGAGTCGGCAAAGAGGACAGTGACAGAAGAGCCATGCTGCATGCTCCTTGCTCTGGGATCCCTCCAGGTGAGGCCTGGGTGCTCCAGCTTCCCATTTGCCCTTGGCCTCAGGGGACCCAGCCCCTTTCTTCAGAGCCCCAAGGGGAAAGTAAAGCCCAGGATTGGCAGCGTGGAATCACAGGACCCCACTGGACTCTTACCAGTGATTCTATGTTTTCATAGAGTTGATTGATTGTTGCGGAGCTTGAGTCCAGAGCTACTTCCAGTTCTTGGTTCCGGCTCTGTGGTGCATGCAGAGAGGAGGAGTTGGAGGAGGATTGTGGGAAGAGGTAGAGAGAACAATCATTAGGGCTGGGGTGTGTGTGGACTGTCTCAGCTGGCAGAGGGGCACCCAGCCCCCACTGTGAGAGGAGGTTGGAGGGCTGGCCTGCAGGGTCACTGCACCTTGGCTCAGGGCCTCTTACCTCCAGATCCTTCAGGGTAGCTGATGATGCAGGAGTAATAAAAAAGAGAAATAAAAAAAAAAAAAACTTACAGGGAAACAGTTATGGATATAGAGAAAGTATAAAAACAGCAAAGGGGCCAGGCACAGTGGCTCTCGAATGTAGTCCCAGCACTTTGGGAGGCTGAGGCAGGTGGATCAGTGGAGGTCAGGAGTTCAAGACCAGCATGGCCGACATGGTTAAACAGCGTCTCTAATAAAAATACAAAGATTAGCTGGGCGTGGTGACAGGTGCCTGTAATCCAGGTTACTAAGGAGGCTAAGGCGAGAGAATCACTTGAACCTGGGAGGCAGATGTTATAGTGAGCTGAGATCGCACCACTGCACTCCAGTCTGGGTGACACAGTGAGACTCTGTCTCAAAAAAAAAAAAAAAAAAAAATCCCCAAATCGCACATGCCTGCTCTGTATGTTATTCCCAAGTTACTTTTAAACTGTAAGGTCTCACCATTTCCAAGATGATAAAAGATGCGGGGAAGGAAAAAACCCTATCAATCAAGCAGGTGAAGAAGCAGACATAAACAGGATGAAGGTTAATGGCAGCAACATAAAACAAGGCAGAGGCAAAGTATCCCCAAAACCAGAGAAGCCTCAGGGGCATGCACAGCTGGAGAGAGCAAGCCAGAGAGGGGTCCTGGCACTGCCTCACCTTCCACTTGTGCAATGGGGGAGCACTACCCCACTGGAATGGTTAAGGTTGGACACCATCACCTTCAGAATGTCCTGAATCTTTTGGAGGGGACATGGGAAAAACAAGGGCAGGGGGAGAAAGATAGAAGTGGCTTAGAGAGAAACAAAAAGTCAGGGTACGAGAAAGATGTGGTTTCAGGAAAATAAAATGCTGAGGAAGAGCAGAGGAGATTGAAACCATGGCCTGTGCCATTCTTCCAAATGGCCACCTGCTGCCTTGCCAGGGGCAGGAACAAATAGATGGAAAAGTTCCCTGAGCGATGCAGTCACAGGGTGGAGTCACCTGACCAACACAGCTCTTAATATGCTCACTGGACCCCTCTCCTCAGGCCCAGGACGTGGACGATGAATCTGGTAGAGCTCCAGACCTCCACTTCTATTAAAAAACCAGACTCCTGACTAAGGGTTCACTTGAACTAAGGGGGCTCCAGCTAAAAAACAAGTTTGAAAGACACTGATCTTGTCCAGTATCATTTTACAATGGAGAAAACTGAGGCCCAGGGTAAGAAGTGATTTTTCTGTGGTCACTCAGCAAGCTGGTGGCAAGTTAGATCTTCTCTTACTCCTAGTGCCTGGGGCTCTCCTCACCACACCCTGAGCCCCCTTCTGTGACTCCTAAAGGGACAGCTTGATAGCAAGTGGCTGTACTCATTGGCCCAGCTCTCCCTTGAGACTGGGGATCAGGAAAATCAAACAGCAATGACCATTTCCTGGGTATCCTGGGTGTTCACAGCAGGACATGTACTAGGGATTAACATAAAAACAACAACAATATGGAATATCATTTAAACTTCAGAAATGAAAATCAAACAACACTACCCCTATTTTATAGATGTGAAAAGAGAGGCCCAAAGAACTCTAGCAACTTGCCATAAATCAGATCCCTAGCCAATGGAGAGGCAGGATTCAAACCCAGAATTCTTAACCAGTACCCAGCAATCTTAACAATTACCCTCTACTGCCCCCTTGGGTCCCCTGTCCCCAGGAGCCTGGCCAGCCAAGACTCACATCCCCAGGTGAGTGGCAACCACCAGAAGTGGTTGTCTCAGGGCTACTGCCAGTTTTCTTCTTTTTTGTCTTCGCTCCTGCCGGAACAGCAGGGCTGTTCCTCTGCTGATATTCTTTTAGCTGTGGGAAAGAAGAGCAGTAATACTCATGAGAACTACCAGCCCCTACGGCCACATCCCCCTTTACAGTTTTTCAAAATACTCTTATACACCATCTGACTTAATGCCACCAACGACTGTACAAGGTGTTTTCACAATCACTTACTGATTGAGAGGGATGGATATTATGGCTAAAAAAAAGGGAGGGTGGGCAATAATGGGACTTAAATTCAGTCTTCTGAGTCCAAGCTCTGGGGTTTTGCCACGAATCAGCAGCTGCCAGAGACCAAAACCAGAGCCAGAGGTAGAAAACTAAACATTAAGTAGGCAGGAACTGCACACTGTGTGGTTTGGAGTCACACATCCTCACACGTCTGTAAGTGTGAAGAAGTGCACCAGGACCTCTCAAACTTTTATATCCATGTGTCCTCATGGCAGAAGGCAGCTTTTTTTGTTAAATCTGGGAATTTATCAGAAAGAGGACAACCCAAGTCTCATTTCAGAGAGAAGTCTGGTATACTCTTAGAAACGTATGTGACTGTCATCCCTAAGTACATTAGCGTTTTTTCTCTCTCAAGAGAATCAAGGGAAACTGATGCTTCAGAAAGATCTCCCACATTCATCCTGTGGCACTCAAAGTACCCCAAGTTGAGATGATACGAGGAAGATTCAAGCTGTCAAGTTCAGTTTTCCAAGATCTATTCCACAGAAGATAAGCAAATCTCACTTCAGAGACCACTGACTGAAGGGCAGTCTGGTCCCAGAACTGTGGAGAATTAGAATATGAGGTGGAGAACTCAGAAAAACATGTTAAAGTCTCTCTGGAGAGTAGAAGGCTGGGAGAAAACCAAACCAAACCCATTCTCCCATTGCCACCCAGAGATGCTGTCAACGTTTGAGCTCACAGGGGAAGTGTAGGCTTTTCACAAAGTCAATGTCTATGCAAAGGGGGTAAGGCAACCTGAAACCTGTTGCTCCTAAGTCCCATAGTCCCCATTCCCCTCCCAGCTGGAAATGTGTGCTGTGGCCAGAGGAACAAGAAATGGGGTGAGAATGCTTAGGGGACTGGGTTGTAAGATCATAGGCCAGTCTTGAAGCAGTAATGACAGTTCCTAGGGGAACTGTGACGTCACTACATTCTACTCCTCCTGGGGGTGGGGGGAACCACATCAGTGCAATGGCTGAGTTGCTGATCCATGATGGGGGAGTGGGACGTAAGGCTGGTGCCCAGGCCTTTGGAGATGCCGGTCCAAAGAGCCCAGGGAGGTCAGGCTTGGGTCAGCAGGAGGGGAGAGTACAGTCTGCAGCAGGAAACCCCAGGAGTCAGCAGCCCAAAATCACCCGGGGATGACTGGCGATGGTGGGGGACTGGGGCTGGGGGACCCAGGTCCTCGGACAGCTGAACCCAAAGAACCCAGGGAGGTTGGGCTTGGGGCAGCAGGATGTGAGGGGCGAGTACGGAGCATGGAGCCCCAGGAGTCACCTGCCAAAAGTCACCATGGGGCGACTGGCGAGGGCAGAGGCTGGGCTGCTTGCTGAGGGGGCAGGACTGACTGATGAGACTTTGGTGAGGGGAGCCCAGAGGTGCCAGCGTTAGGGGGCCCAGCCCAGTGTGCCTCAGGAGTGCTATGTACTCTGGCAGTGGTCTTGTCATCGGAGGGGATCTCTGGCTAGGTTGGGGAGCCATGACCTGTTGTGTCTTACCTTTTTCTTGGCTGCTGCCAATTGACTCCGTTGAGTCTCGTCTAACATCATGGGGTGGGGAGGGAGGCAGGGTTGGGGCCACATCAGCGAACACCTCCAGTCACCTACCAGGCGGCTGTGTGACTGAGCCAGAGGAGGCGTAACCAGGGCCCCACTAGAATGCAGAATGGGGGCGTGGCCTTAATTCTCCAAGCCCATTGGTCAATGAGAAAGATGAAAAGGAAAGGAGGCGTGGCCAGGGAGCAGTGTGGCCAGAGGAACCTGTGATATCACAAGGAAAGCTGCCCATGCTACTGCTGTCCCCGCCCACTTGGGGAGAGGGGCGGGGCCTGCCTACTCCGGGAGGGGGGGCTGGCTTTTGCTTTAAAACGTTCAAAATAAACTTTAAAAAGTATATGTGTTTATACTCTAAATATATGTGTGTCAGTGTGTGTGTGTGTCCACATGTTCCTCCAGAGCTTTTTTCATTATCCAGCTTCTATGCATGGTCTATGATTTTGGCCTACATTTTTCACCTTCACATGGAGTACAAGAATTACCAGTATTACCTCAATTGAGACAAATCCTATAAAAATGGAAAATCCAGAGCATGTTTGATGACTAATGAAGTGGACTATATTATCCAACATTCCAATAAGGTAAAATAATCACAATGATTTGTCTTTTTTGGAAAAACATTTCTTTTATTCTCCTACATTATTAAGATTTTTTTAAAAAACAAGAAACATGTCTAATATCTTTAAAAACACAAAGCTTTTGGGCTGGGTGCGGTGGCTCACACCTGTAATCCCAACATTTTGGGAGGCCTAGGCGGGTGGATCACCTTAGGTCAGGAGTTCAAGACCAGCCTGGCCAACATGGTGAAACCCCGTCTCTACTAAAAATACAAAAGCTAGCCAGGAGTGGTGGTGGGTACCTGTAATCCCAGCTACTCAGGAGGCTGAGGCAGGAGAATAACTTGAACCCGGGAGGTGGAAGTTGCAGTGAGCCAAGCTCACGCCACTGCACTCCAGCCTGGGTGACAGAGTGAGACTCCATCTCAAAAAAATAAATAAATAAATAAAGTAAAAGAGTCAAAAGTAAATAAAAACACAAAGCTTTCAACTTAATAAGCACTCAAAGCTCTTTCTGGTTTAAAGTATATACAAGGTCTATTTTTCTAGAATCACCTGACCTCTCTAAGCCTTGCAAATGAAACTGAATTTCTCACTTGATACTTGGCTATGACTTACAATCATGAAAACCAAGAAATGTGTTATGTCACTGTGTATTGCTTGTTACCTGAATTCCACACTAGGCTGAGATCAAGGGTTGAATCTTTCACGATTTGCTTCATAACCTATGAGCTTCTTTTCCCACACCAAACTAAGCTTTTTTTCTAGAGTTCTACAATTTACAGTTAGTAGACAAGAGGGTTCTCAAAAATGTAGTCTCTGGACTAGCAGCACCAGCAGAACCTGAGAACTTTTTATAAGTGCAAATTCTCAGGCCCCACCCTGGACCTGGTGAATCGGAAACTCTGGAGTAGGGCTCAGCCATCTGTGCTGCAGTAATCTCTCCAGGTGTTCAAGAACCTCTGGCATACAGCAGGTAGAAAAATGTGTTTCCTTCTGTAGGTCCAAAGCCAGACATACTATATGTTCTGTCTTGATACGAAACCATGACATGCAATTAAAACACATAAGTTTCCTTCCTACTCCCACCCTCCATCCGAAGTGTTCTATTTTTATGAGTTAATAAGAAAACAAGTGGCAATCAGAGATTCACTCTAAAAAGTATATTTACAAGTGTCAGTGCTCATCCAGCCTGATCTCATACAGTACCATTTACACCCTCCTACCTCTCAAGTTTTAAAAACTTATCTTCACAATGTAAGTCTCAGGCACACTAGCAGTTCTACAATAAAACACCAAGTAGGTTGGAATGTCCAAACTTACTACAGAAGAAAAGGGGAATGATTGGCTGTATTTTCAAATTGCATTCAACTAGAAATGTAAGTTTTGGATTCTTTTCACCTTCACACTTCCAAGTTAATAGAATTAAATCAAAATACTCCATTCTTTCAAAGCCTGTAAGCCAGGCAAAGTTTGACTGTATTACTCTTGCTTTCAATGGATACAAAGCAGAATCGTGGTAGGCACATTTTGTATGCCTGCAAAGATACAGAACTACACAGTTCCATCTGTTCAATATTAAAAACAAAAGTCCTGCAAACCTCAGATGGTGAGTGTAATACTTCAGCACTAGCACCAAAGCCTCAAACATAAAAAGATACCAAGAACTCCACTAGCAAACGAAATGAGCTCTCGGCTGGGAGCAGTAGTTCACGCCTGTAATCCCAGCACGTTGGCAAACCAAGGTGGGAGGATCACTTTATGTCAGGTGTTCAAGACCAGCCTGGGCAGCACAGTGAATTCACATCTCTACAAAAATTTTTAAGAATTAGCTGGGCATCGTGGCACACACCTGTAGTCCTAGCTACTTGGGAGGATGAGATAGGAAAATTGCTTCAGCTCAGCAGTACAAGGCTGTGGTAGCTATGATCATGCCACTGCACTCCAGTCTGGGTGACAGAGCAAGATCTACATAATTACAGTCTGTCCTGCTCCTGTTTATGTTAAAATGCTTTCAATCAGCAGGATAAAATTTAAGTGAAATGTGACTTTGGAGGTTGGCCAGAAAATAGGCAATGGAGAAACAGGCACTTCCCACGAGAAAAAAAATGACCACTAAGCATATAAAAAAGATTCAAGGCTGTAATCCCAGCACTTTAGGAGGCCAAGGCGGGTGGAACACCTGAGGTCAGGAGTTCGAGACCAGCCTGACCAACATGATGAAACCCCATCTCTACTTAAAAATACAAAATTAGCCAGGTATGGTGGCGGGTACCTGTAATCCCAGCTGCTTGGGAAGCTGAGGCAGGAGAATGGCTTGAACCCAGGAGACAGAGGTTGCAGTGAGCCGAGATTGCACTGTTGCATTCCAGCCTGGGCGATAGAGCAAGACTCCATCTAAAAAAAAAAAATTCCAAAGCACTAGAAACCAAAGAAATGCAATGAAAACAATGAGATTTTCTCCTTAAATACCAGTAAAGTGGACAAATGGAAGGGGGACACTGGAGCTCTGCCACTTTGGGAGTATAAACTCTGAACCAATTTTTCTGCAGGATAATTTGAAAATTTCTATGAAAAATCTTAAAAGTGTTTTATGTTATTTTCCTCCAGAAATTCTACTTCTATGAATTCAGCCCAAAAATGCTTGCTTGCATCCATTAAAATATATATATAAGAAAATTTACTTCTGGGGTGACAATGATTAACTTAATATACATCAAGCTTTTAAAAAGGATGATGCCAAGGATATATTTACTGCCATAGAAATATGCCCAAAACATAGTGACAAAAGACTATATATTATGATTCTACTTTTTAAAATGTTCAAATGCATAAAGATGTAAAAAAACAACAAACCAGAATGTTTTGAGTGGCAACATTAAAGACTTTTCTTCATATTTTGTCTTCCAAATTATCACAAGAAGAACGTGATTTTCTTTATAATCAGGGAGAAGTATTATTTTCATTTATTTACATTTAAATTTCTTTCCTTATTTTTTCTCATGTATGTATCGCATGTACTCTAGAGAGCTTGAATCCCTACCTCTTGAGGTAAATCAGACCATTTTGGTCTCCATCAACTTGCCTTTTCTGGACATTTCAAATCAATGGAATTACACAATATGTGTTCTCCTGTCTGGTTTTTTTTACTTAGCTAATGTTTTTGAGGTTGGTCCATGACATATGACAGGTTTTGGTAGTTTGTTCCTTTCATTACTGAGTAGAAGTCCACCAATGGATATAGCACATTTTGTCAGCAGAGAACCTTTTAAACTTTGATTTCAACTTCCTGTGGTCTAAGTGAAACCCCCAGAACACAGGACTTCTAGGGAAAGTTGCTGTGTATGTCAAAATAACTACTTAGCAGAACCAGCTTTGTCCTCAGGACCCTGAACTGCTGCAGACATTTTTATAATTTTGCAACTTCTTTTTTCACAAGCAAGTTTTGTTCTACTACTACACATCAGGACTTTTGAAGCATCTGATACATCCATCAAATAAGTATGAGCATGTGTCTCAGTGGACAAGTGAAACCATCTATGGTACACTGCATATTTTTTCCTCCCCTAGACTGGACCAGGGAATCTCTCAGCTTTCTAGAGTACCCTTTCCACACTGACAAAGCCGAACAGTATTAAAGACCCTGCTGCCTTCGTTAGGCACATTTGGAGGGGAGGCCCAGCAGCAAGGGTGGAGAGGAAAAAGAGAGGGGAGCTTGTGGAACAGGAAGCCCCCCGGGGTCCGTACATGGCTCCCTGCTGTTGAGGATGTTGTGGATGGGGAAGTGCTGATGGTGTCCTGAGGCAGCCTAGCACCTCCACTGGGCCCAGAAGGTCTTGACTTTGGAAGCTTACCCATGTTCCAGAAGTGTCCAAAAGCTGTTTTTGCTTTTGTTCTTTTCATAAGAAATCATTACTTGGTAGTTAGTTATTTGTCTTTCTTTGGGAGAGGGACGGAGCTTTAAAACTGAAGAACATAATTTTCATTAAAATATCAAAAATGGAAAAAAGTTACTTTGTAAACAATTTGCTCTACAAACCAAATGGTAGCTGTTGAGAATCTCAATAAAAGGTTAAATGCATTTGCTGCTGTTAGAAGAAATAAAGAAAAAAATTAGAATAAAGAAAAAAATGCATTTGCTGGCAGAGGTACCATTAGCCTAAGGTTGGGTCACTGTGTCATCATACTGTGGTGGGGGGTATGTGTGGTGCATATGTGTGAAACTTTTCATCTCAGGATGGATCATAATCTTAGCTGCAGTTTTTCTTTCAAATAGGGTTAAACAGTAGGAAAACATGGGCTTGGAAGTGACAGACCTGAGTGAACCAGCTCAGCTTAAAGAAAAATCCAATAAAACTAACTTTTAATAATCCTGAGGTTGGTTTTTGAAACAATAGATACAATGATTTACTTTAAGCATCTGGTTATGATTTTGAATTAGTAATACATACTGTCCAAACCCCCTTTTTTTCTTATGGAAACAGAGGTTTCACCCAGAACCACAAAACACTGATTTTTTTTTAAAGACAGGGTGTCACTCTGTCATACAAGCTGCAGTGGAGTGGTGGATCTCAGCTCACTGCAGCCTCCACCTCCCACCTTAGCCTCCCAAGTAGCTGGGACCACAGGCACCACCGCGTCTGGCTAATTTATTTCATTTTGTGTACAGATGGGGTTTTGCCTTGTTGCCCAGGGTGGTCTCAAACTTCTAGGCTCAAGTGGTTCACCCACTTCAGCCTCCCAAAGTGCTCTGTCTACAGGCATCAGCCAGTGTCCAACCTGCAGTGACTTTTTAAAACATAAGTTCAAGCATCTGGTCTTAACTTCTTTAATTGGAGGTATCTCTTCTCTCATTTTTCTCATCTTTGGTGTTCCCCCAGAGTTCACTGCTGACTGGATGTACAACATATATTTCAAAGTCAAGGCTGGACTGGGTGCAGTGACTCATGCCTATAATTGCAGGACTTTGGGAGTCCAAGGCAGGCAGATTGCTTGGGTCCAGGAGTCCTAGACCAGCCTGACCAACAGGGAGAAACCCTGTCTCTACAAAAAATACAAAAATTAGCCAGGTGTGGTGGTGCATGCCTGTAATCTCAGCTACTCAGGAGGCTAAGGCAGGAGAATCACTTGAATCCAGGAGGTAGAGGTTGCGGTGAGCTGAGATCATGCCATCGCACTCCAGCCTGGGCAACAAGAGTGAAACTCCATTTCAGAAACAAAACCACACACAAAAACTAGAACGACTTTCTTCTGGAGTAGTCTATGTGTGCCACCTACCTAACCTACTGAATGAAACCCAGATCCTTTCCTATTTCTCCCAGTTGCAAGGCACTGTTACAAGGTTCAGACTATCCAGAAATAAAAAGCCAGGAAATAGCAAACGCTATGCATTTGTGGAGTTTAAGTCTGAGGATTTTGCCAAGATAGTTGCTGAAACAATGAACAACTACCTGTTTGGTGAAAGACTCTTGGAGAGTCATTTTATGCCATCTGAAAAAGTACAGAAAGAACTCTTTCAAGACTGGAATATTCCATTTAAGCAGCCATCATATCCATCAGTGAAATGTATAATTAGAATCAGCACTTACAAAAAAGCTACAGAAGGAGGAGCAATTTAAAAACAAAGAAGGATTACTCAGGAAGAAACTAGCTTAAAAAGGAATTGATTATGATTTTCTTTCTTTGATTTTACAGAAAATGGAAAGTATTTCAAAAATGAATTGTCAGATGTCTACAAAAGCCCAGGTTTTATGTAAAAAGAAGAAAAAGGTTTTAGGCACTTCTGACACTCCTGAGAAGACAGTGGATATCTATGGCCCCACATTGGTTTGTACATCAACATTTTTAAAGAAATGAAAAATCTGAAGTGGCTGAAATGAATGATGATGATGAAGATAATGAAATAGTTTTCAAACTGCCCATATCCTGTGTCAAAGAGGAAATATAAGAGACTCAAACACCTACACATTCACAGAAGACGAAGAAAAAGCAGTCAGTGATATTCAATGTATATAGATTTCTTCTGAAAAATATTTTCATGAGAAAAATACAAAAAATTAACTGGGCAAGTTGGCTGACACCTGTAGTCCCAGCTACTCAGGAGGCAGAAGTGGATCACCTGAGCCCGGGAAGTTGAGGCTACAGTGAGCCGTGACCAAGCCACTGTTCTCCAGCCAAGTCAAGTCATTACATTTATCTTGACCTATTCTAGGCTGGCTTAAGTGGGATTTGTATTAAGAATACAACAGGCAACCTCACAGACATCTAAGTACAAAACTCAAAATAGGACCACACCATGGAAGGCCTGCATGGGCTGGGAGGTGATTTTCCTCTCCTGCATGCCTTCACTCTGGACTTCTGCTCCATGCTTGTGATTTGCTCTGCAGATGAACATTCGGCATGTGCTCCAGGCTCCTCCAGCCTCTGAGGCTTTGGCTTGCCCTGGCAGTACCCCTGGTCCCAGTGTTACTGGACTTTCCATACAGATGCTCCTCTGCAAAAAATCTATTGAAAACTCTCTGTGTCATTTCCAATGAGCAGGAGAGAGAATCTGATCTGCCTAGCAGTGAGGGTGGGAGTTCCCTAGTTGTCCCTGGATTTGTAGTGCTGCCCTTTCCAGAGACTTGAGGAGGGGCCACATATCCAAAAAGAGGGTGCGGGTGGGGCATCAGTAATACAGTCTACTTCTACTAGAAAGTATAAAGTAGAGGTGGTGGCTCACACCTATAATCCCAGCACTTTAGGAGGCTGAAGCAGGCAGATCACTTGAGCTCAGGAGTTTGAGACCAGACGGGGCAACAGGGCAAAACCCCATCTCTACTAATAATACAAAAAGTTAGCTGGGCATGGTGGCACATACCTGTAGTCCCAGGTACTTAGGAGGCCAGGGTGGAAGCATAGCTTGAGCCCAGGAAATAGAGGCCGCAGTGAGCTGAGATCATGATGCCACTGTACTCCAGCCTGGTCGACAGAGTGAGACCCTGTCTCAAAAGCAAACAGAGAAACAAACAAACAAAAAGGATAAAGTGGAAGCATCTGTATGCAAGATTGAAGTCATGCTTTCCATCTATTTTTTTCACCTTTCCTTTTTTTCTAAAACACTGTATCTTAAGCTTGTCCCTATGTTATCAAGTACTCATGAGCATTATTTGAATGGTTGTATAGGAATCCATTATCTGGACTCATTGTCATTTATCCATCTGCAGTTGCTGGACATACTGCCCTTTCTGCCACACTCAGTCACCCTTCTGACTTTACACTGTGTCCAGTTATCTACTAATACACATACTAGTCATTTAGGACTTAAAGTTAAGAATAGTTATTATGGTTCCTAACACTTCAAAAAGAATGTATCTTCCTAAAAATGTCTTGGTGGTTATACTTTTAAAGCAAAATAGACAAATTGATGTTGAAATTAATGTTTTGCTTTCTTCTTGTATCTATTTTCACTTCTCTGTCATTTTGATGGAGAAAGTTTCATGTGGAAGGATTTTTATTTCAAAACAGAAAGAGCATGTGACATGAGAATGGGAACACTGAAAGGTTCAACTTTCTAGTTTACTAAGTTTGTCACAAAAGCTACTGACAGTTAATCATGATTGACCTGTATTGAAAGTGAATTAACATTATGTACAACTTAAGCACTATACTTTCTATTGGATATAGAAAAATAGGTGGCGTGTTTGTAAAAGTATTGGGCTAGGAGTCAGGAAGCTTGACTGTTAGTCCCAATTGTGCTTCTTCAACTGAGCACCCCTAGGCAATAATTTAGCAGCTATCTCTTAAAAACCTAATGAATTTCAGGCTTTGTAGTTGGGCTGGGAATATAGACATAGATACTGCATTCATGATTCTCCAAGGCTCCCTTTGTCACTTGGCTTACAGTGAGCTTTCTTATGCATTGTGTAAATCTGTCTCCTAACAGGCCCCTACTCTGTCTCCAACCTGCTTCCCAGGGCAGTTGTGAGGATCAAATGAGGGAGAATATGTGTGAAACAAAGTGTAAATGATTTTAAAATGTAATAAAAATATGATCCATGGAAAATTATTTAAAGATCCTTAGAATTTTAAATAAACAGTACGTTAGGCCAGGCTCTGTGGCTCACAACTGTAATCCCAGCACTTTGGGAGGCTGAGGCGGGCAGATCACAAGGTCAGGAGATCAAGACCATCCTGGCAAGCACGGTGAAACCCCGTCTCTACTAAAAATACAAATTATTCGCTGGGGGTGGTGGCGTGTGCCTGTAATTCCAGCTACTCAGGAAGCTGAAGCAGGAGAATCGCTTGAACCAAGGATTCAGAGGTTGCGGTGAGCTGAGATCAAGCCACTGCACTTCAGCCTGGTGACACAGCGAGACTCTGTCTCAAAAAACAACAACAACAACAACAAGTACATTAACCTGAATTCTCTCTGGTTTTGATTTTAAATAGATATGAAAATTTTTCAATGGACCACTGAGACGGTTGAAAATCTTGGCTTGATTATTCTCCAAGAGAATGATACAGTGGTTTGCATGATTAATTTTCTAAAATTGCTAGCAAAAGAAATCAAAACCTTTTTTGAGTTGCTGTATAATGGAGAAATGTTTTATGTGTTCACTAACAGCTTGCCTTTGTTTGATTCCAGCTGCAGCATATCGTTGAGTGATGAGATCTGTGTGCAGGTGACTGACCTTTACCTGGCACAAAATAATAATGGGGCCACGGGAGGCCAGCTGAACACACAGAACTCAAGGAGTCTCCTGGAATCAATGTGTCAGCGGTAAAGCTGAGCAGCTAATGTCAGGTGAGAATTGATTTAAGGTGAGATTTGCTCAGGTAGTCAAAGAACTTGCTGGTGACAATGTAAGTTGTTAGGATTCTCTGAACCAGAAGTTAAAGCCGGGATACTCTGACCCCGTGATTCTACTCCTGGAACTTTTTAGAATTCCTAATGAGTTCACCAGAGAAATACAAAGTGGAAGTAACTATCTTCCTGGACAATCTACTTTGTTTCTTTCTTCCTTTAAAAAAAAAAAACAAACTAGTTATATATGATTTTTACAATTTTGTATTCTTCTTTTTCTCTGAATATTTTCATAGTATGCTTTGTAAATATTATAGTTAGAAAAATGTTGGCACATGAAATCCATGGTCATGGTCATTATAGAAAATAGGCCTGGCACACACGGCTCACACTTGTAATCCCAGCACTCTGGGAGGCCGAGGTGGGTGAATCACTTAAGACCAGCTTGAGCAACATGGCAAAACCCCATCTCTGCAAAAAATACAAAAATCCAAAAATTAGCCAGGTGTGGTGGCATGTGCCTGTAGTACCAGCTACTCAGGAGACTGAGGTGGGAGGATGGCTTAAGTCTGTGAGGTCAAGGCTACAGTGATCCCTGATCGGGTCACTGCACTCCAGCCTGGGTGACAGAGCAAGACCCTATGTCCAAAAAATAAAAGAAAAAAAATGCAGATAACCAAAACAAGTCACCTTAGAATTCTTTCCTGAAATTACCATTGGTGACATTTCTAGACTTTTCTATGTCTGAGTATATATTTTGAAAAACTTTATACTGGATAAATGGGTTTTAACTTTTTTTTTGAGACAGGGTCACGCTCTGTTGCACAGGCTGGAGTGCAGTGGTGAGATCATGGCTCATGCAAACTCTGCCTCCTGGGTTCAAGTAATTACTGTGCCTCAGCCCCCCCAGTAGCTGGAATTATAGGTCTGTGCCACTACACGAGCTAATTTCTGTGTTTTTAGTAGGGCTGTGATCTCTATGTGTCTCTGGGCCATCAGGCTCTTCCCCTCTCTAAACCTCGGTGTTCCCCTTCTAGAGAATGGGCAGAATTTTCTTCAGACAATACTTGCTCATGTGTTGGGGCCACAGAGAGGAACGGGGCATAGAGTTTCAGCAAGGAGCTGGACATAGGCGAGAAGCAGTCAAGATCAGAGGGATGAGAGGGTCCCGTCACGTCCCTGATTGCCCAGGACCTCACTTAGTCCTCACATGCATGACAAGATCTGTCCCACCAAGTCAGAGGCAAAACCCCTCAGCTCTGCCCCAGTGCAGGGGCTGCAAGAAACACATATCTCCTCTTGAGGCCTCCTGATAGGATGACTTCTGCAAGCTCATGCCATCCTAACAGGGAGAGCTGTTCCACACCCAGGTTGGGAGAGCGATGGGTGAAATCAGTCCCCTCCAGATACACACAGCCTGGAGCTGCTCTCCAAGGACCCCTCAGTCACAGAAGGCACTGGTCCTCCTACAGTGCTGCCCCACCCTCACCACCGCAGCCTCCTGGGGGTGCAGTCAGGGGTGCCCTCCTTCAGGCTCTGCCCTCGCACCCACTCCTACACAGCTACTCTCCCTGCTGGCTGCCCCAGAGACCAGATTGGTTTGGGCCTCTGCCTCCACAGGCCCAAACTACCATCTCTTCTGCTCCCCAGAAAGCCAGTTCCCAGCAGACAGACCATGTTCCCTCTTCATGCCTCAACACAGAGGGCCCATCATAACCCCCTTAGCAGATGGTAGAGCTCCCCACGCATCCTCTTAAAGAGGCTTCACCATTGATGGCCACAAACCCCACCATGACCTCCTCCCAGGGAGTGAATTTTCTTACATGTCTCCCACCAGAGCAGCGACAAAATAAAACATAAAAGCAGCATCTGTTAAATTGTCAGCAACATTTCCTACTAGGATCAACTCTCAGAGTGAGCAGTGTATTCCATTAGATGGATCAGTGCAGGGGTAGCAAGCGTTTTCTGTAAAGGGCCAGATGGAAACTCTTTAAGGCTCCGCAGGCCACTGTGTCTCCATCATCACATACTCAAACCCTCCCCTGCAGCAAGAAAGCAGCCCTAGACAACATGTCAACAAATGAGCATGGCCATGTTCCCCGAAACCTTTCTTTATGGATGTGGAAGTTTGCATGTCATGTACTTCTCATGTGTCACAAGATAAGATTCTACTTTCCATGTTTTCAACCATTTAAACATGTAAAAGTCATTCTTAGCTCATGGGTCATACAAAAACAGGCAGCAAGAAATCTCGTTTTTAGACCAGCGGCGGCTGACCCCCGGATGGAGCATTAGAGCTTGGGTGCGCGCCCCACCCCAGGGCTTCCAGGAGAGGGAGAGCAGGCTGATGCCACCTCCACCCCCATCGCTCTAGGGGAGAAGGCGGAGCTGGTGCTGTATGAAGTTTGGCTGCAGATCCTGGGCCAGCCCTACCCAAGGCCTTGGAGGACAAAACCAGCTCTGACTTCTGGGCACTTCAGGGGCAGCTGACAAGAGGGGTGAAGTGGTGTAATGAAGTAGGGCGGTCGGGGAAGAGGCCTCAGGAAGATGGGGGATTACTGGACAAGACTTTGTTAGAGTTGTGACCTTCTTCATCCTCTCGTGATCCCCCAGCTGACCCTTGTCCTCAGACCTCTACAAAACTTTGACCAAGAGGTGGTGGAGGAATTCTGGTGGGTCCAGGGTAGCCCTGGGTGGCCCGGGGCTCAAACCTGGGGTCTGGGGTTGAGGGCAGAAATCTGGGAAGCAGAGCTCCTGCCTGGCCATAGCCTTCTTGGTCTGCTCTAGGCACTCCTAGCCCCAAACCTGGTATTGTAAAAAGTGATTTCTGGATATTTAGAAAGTCATCCGGTGTCAGGAGCTGGGAGGGTCCAAGGATAGAGCCCACAAGAGGAGGAAGATTGAAAAGGGGTCAGAGTGGGATTGGGAGCTGCTGAGGGCAAGGCCCACCCCCAACCCTGACCCCCAAACCCAGCCACAATGCCAGTCAGCCTCAGGCCAGAGGGCGTGAGCAACGGGGGCCCTGGCTGCTCTACAGTGGATCAGAGCCACTGGGTGTGTGTGGGGGGGTCTTCCAGGGGAGGTTTGGGGATGCCCGGGCAAGGTAAGGCAGGCTCCCAGGGCAGAGACTGAGGCTGACCCCTCCAGCCCCCATACTGCAGCGGGGGAACACCGGAATAGGCAAGAGTCTTAACCTAGAAAGCCCCAGCAGCTCCTGTGCCCATCAGGACACCGTTGAGGCTTGGTGGTGGTGGAACCCAGGAATGGTCTTTGAACCCACGACCTGCAAGGGGAAGCCAAGGACAGTCCTGGCCCGTAGGCTCACCTACCTGCAGGTAGTGGGCAGGCCCAGTGAGGGGACCCCAGGAGCCCAGACCATGAGGTTACCTGGCCAAAGACAGCAGCCAGCACCAAGACATCAAAGAGGGTGGGTAGAAAGGTCTTCACATGGGGGTTGACTGCAGCCAGCACCAGGTTCCTCTGTACTTCTGGAACACACAGGCCTCTCCTTCCTATCCCTGAAGTGCCCCTGCCCCCACCCCAGCACCCTAAAGAACAGCCCAGTAGATGCATTTGTCCTGGATCAGCCCCACTGTCCAAGCAACTGCAATTTCTGACTAGAGAGCCAGGGCGGGGCAGGGTATAGGAGGGGTCCCTGGAAGATGCTCCCCGGAATGCCCTGGTGCCTAAAACGTTCCCCATTGGGCCTTCTCAGGGAGGGAGGGTTATGGCAGCCTGTTCTCTCCAGCCACCTCCATCACCACAGGAGCTCTTACAGATGTTACAGGAGAGAATTGACCCACTGGCGCCAGAAAAAGCATGGATGCAGCACTGAGGCTGAGGCTAAGTGGACTCTGGGAGACCGTCACTCTGTCTTCAAGCTTTGGTCTCCTGATCCTCTACAAGCCAGGCTGTTTCAGGATTTGCATGAGGCCTTGCACAGAGACAGAGTTCAAACACAGCTGGTGAATACAGTGGGCTTTAGGAAGGGGGCATATACCTAGTGGTGGGGGCTGGGTACCAAGGAAAGGAGGCCCTATGGCTAGCATGGCCTGTCTGCAGGTGACACAATGACACATGAACCATGTGAGGAGAGAGGGTCCACCTGGAAGTGTGGACCAGCCAGATGGCCACCAAGCTGGATGGCCACCGCCAGAGCCTGCAGGACAGCAGAGGGGGTTGGGAAGGGACAGAGGACAGCTGAGGGGCAGGGAACATGGTTTCCTTCATACAGACACATCAGTCTTCCCAAAGTGGTTCTTCCTCAAGGGGGTGAGGGGAGATTCAAGACACACCTCTAGTCTACCTCAAACCATCTCAGGAGGCCACCACCAATGCACACAGGCCAGCTGCATTGTCACAGTGACCCCAGAAGAGCACAGCCCTGTCCTTCAGATGAATAAACAGAGGGAGAGACACATCTCACAGCCAGGAGCAGGGACTCAGACCAGGTCCAGCTGCAGTGCTGCCTCGATGGCTCCGCCTGCACCTCCTCCAGGACTCAGTTCCTGCTAACAAGTGAGCACTTGAGTACGGGTGAAATAGGTCCTATTATCCCTGTCCAGCTGCTGGGGAAAGGGAAGCAAGGCACAGGTGACTTGCCCAAGGCCAACGTGACAGGGCTGGTTCAACCCCGTCTGTCTCAGCCAGCACATCCCCATGGCAGAGGCTTTACTGTGATCCAAACCTGGAAGGTGGAACTCCTTCCAATGTCCCACCCAGGGCACAGACCATGCAGCCCCATGTTTGGGGAGGTGACAGTGTGAGAAACAATCTGGCTTGGCCATGGACTCTTGGAGCCCAGGGTTTCCTAGGGCCAGGAGAGCTCTGGAGCCCACTCCAACACCTACTGTAAACCTGGAATCCGCACCTGCAGGAGATCAGGAGAGGGGTTCAGCCTCCGCCGCACCTACAGCAAGGTGAGACAGGTACAGGTGGGCGCCCTGCTTCCAACCAGCCTCAGGTGGGCAGGAAGCAGATCTCCTGCTTGACCTTCCTCTCCTGCCTCCCCCAAGTAGAGGAGAAGGGGCAGCCACCCATCAGGCCTTTACCCAGATAGAAGCCACTGAAGCTAGGTCCCAACAGGCGAGTGTGACCCCTGACTATCCCAGGCCTGGCCCAAGGCAGTCCTGTCTCTGGTGAGGACCTGGTAGACAGGAGATGTGATGTCCCCAAGTGGCTCTATAAACCTCTGATTGAGGATAATCCAGGAAATGGACAAGACCATCATGCTCAGCCAAGAACCTGGCAGGCAGAAGGGGAACCAGGGGAAGGCAAAAGTCAGTTTGGGCCCAGGCCTAGCCCCTGGAAGGGTGGTGGATGAGGGGTCAGCCACAGTGACACGGAATGGATGGCCACGGGCTGGGTGGCCAAGGCTCTCAACTCCTGCAGCCCCTGCAGAACATCTGCCCAGGCCTGGCTCTGCACTCAGCCTTCTGCCTGGAGCCACAGGTGCCTGGACACTGGCATCCAATAGGGATGGTGGTAGGAAAGGCACTGTGGCCACATGTGGGCACCTAAGCATGGGACAGAGGAGTATCTTGCCCCCAAAGAAACCACAGAGGCCAAGAGCTTAAGCAGATGTGACGCCATCAATAAACCCTCTTGTCCTGGGTCACATCAATTAATTCAGCGCCTACCCTGACCCTGAAGCTGCAGCTCAGTCTGGTTGAGACTCACAGAGAGATGTTAGTGCTGGGCAGGGGGCCTGGCCCAGCCTGCAATGTCCAGCAAAGCTGTGGGCTGGACAAGAATCTCTGAAGATTAGTCCAGCACAAGGAGAGCTGTGCCTGGGCAGGGAGTGGCGGCAATGCCCAAGGTGCAGGAGGCCTGAGGACCTTTAACTAGGTAGGGTTCCAGGTCAGGATGCACAGAAGAGAAGGTGGCATGGCAGCATCCTGCCCGAGGCCAGGCTATAAACCTAGGGGCCACCTTGTCGAGCCTAAACCATGCTGCCACCCAGATGCCATCCTTCAAATGTGAGGCAGGGATGGGAGAGCCCCCAGAACCCTCATCCCTCCTGCCCCAAGCTGGTTCCCATCCCTCACCAGAAGGAAAGGGGACTCTTCTATGGGGCACAGAATGCCCGCCAGGTTCTCTATCACCTGGGGGAAGGGGCAGTGGGGAGGGGGAGCTGCAGGTGGATGAGAAAGAACTCAGATCCCTCTCTGTCCCTACCTGACAGGTGACCTCCAGCAAGCTGCTTTCATTGCCTGGGGCCAAGGAGAGTCACAGGGAAGGGACCAGGTTAAAAGAGCTCCACCCTGGAGCCCAGAGCCACCTACAGAGAAAACCCCCCATCCTCCTGATTCTGCTCCCAACTCTCGCTGCTGGGATAACATACTCACCATCAGAGAGGCTGTGGGAGGCAGAGGCTGACCCTGCTCCTTCAGGCACCACAGTGGGTTTGGGTCTACATTCTTCATGATCAGGGAGGGGGTCCCTGGGATCACAAAGGTGAGGGGCAGCTTCTTGGGCTCCAGGTGCTCCAAAGTAGACCCTGCAGGGCACCAGAGCTAGAAGGGTGTTAGGGAGGCCAGGCGCAGTGGCTCAGGCTTGTAATCTCTCCACTTTGAAAGGCTGAGGTGGGTGGATCACGAGGTCAGGAGATCAAGGCCATCCTGGGTACAATGGTGAAACCCCCTCTCTACTAAAACTACAAAAAATTAGCTGGGCATGGTGGCATGCACCTGTACTCCCAGCTACTCAGAAGGCTGAGACAAGAGAATCACTTGAACCCAGCAGGCAGAGGTTGAACAGGGCCAGGACCTGAGCTCTGCCTGGCCATGGTGACTCTGAGCCAGGTAAGCATTCTGTCACTGTGTCTCATGGGGGATGTCAGCATTACCTCTGGAGTCAAAGTAGGTAAGCCAGGGTAACCAGAGTTCCCAGTAGGGACCAAGACCAAAGGATGCAGGGGTCGGGCCTATCCCGGAAGGTCAGGTTGGATGAGGGGCTCTGTGAAGCTGGGGCAACTGAGAGCCTGCCCTTCAGGTTACAGGCATCTGGCTCCTGGTCTAGACCCTCATATGCCATCCAGAGACCCAACCCTAGGGACAATTCCTCCCAGGCTGGTAGCAGAGAGTCGATCCTTATACTCACCTTACCAAAAGTTCTGAAATGAGGGGGCCTATGGGTGGGGGAAAGACTCGTCAGGACAAAGTTCTCAGGTGCAGGTATGGTTTTAGCTGGGCCTTAGGGCACCCAGAGAGGTAGGTGACAGGCCCGCTCACAAAGCCTGCCAGAGCATGCAGGAGGGACACAGGTGTAGTGGTGAGAATGTTCTGGAAGTCAGCAGGCAGCCTCTTACTCACCAATGGGGCCAAGTACAGTCAGGTCCCCACACCAGGAGAAGCTGGTATCCACACGCTGGTGCACTTTGTTTCTTGTTTTAGAGACAGGGTCTTGCTCTGTTGCACAGGCTGGAGGGCAATGGTGCAATCATAGCTCGCTGCAGCCTTGACCTCCTGGGTTCATGCGATCTTCCCACCTCAGCCTCCTGAGTAGCTGGGACCACAGGTGCATGCCACCATGCCTAGTTTTATTTTTTGCAGAGACAGGGCCTCGCTATGTTGCCCAGGCTGGTCTCAAGAGCTTTCTACCTCAGGCTCCCAAAACACTGGGATTACAGGGACAAGCCAGCACTCCTGGCCACGCTGGTGCATTTTGGCTGCCATGGTGCACAGGAGGTATGAGCTCCAGGGGTGCAGAGTCTGCTTCTGGACCTCTACCCAGGCCTGCACCCAGACTGACCCCTGGGCAGCAGGGAACAGGTGTGGAGAGAACGCAGCAAGCAGAGTGGGCTAGCCAGTGATGGAGATACAGGCTGGGATTAGGAGAGGTAGGGCTCCAGGCTTCAGCCTAGTGGCCGTGCCCAACCCCTTGGGGCCAAGATGACTTCCTAGGAAGCCAGGCATGGAGGCCAGCATGCACCTGAACTGAGGACAGAAGACTCTGATGGGGGGGGGCCTCTGACGTAGTTTGGATACTTGTCCCATCCACATCTCGTGTTGAAATGTGATCCCCAAAGCTGGAGGTGGGGCCTACAGTGTAAGGTGTTTGGGTCATGGTGGGGGACCCCTCTTGAATGGATTAGTGCCCTCCCCATGGTAATGAGTGAGTTTTCTTCTTTTCTTTTTTCTTTTCTTTTCTTTTCTTTTTTTTTTCTGAGACAGATTTTGCTCACAGCCCAGGCTGGAGTGCAGTGGTGTGATCTCAGCTCACTGCACCCTCCATCTCCCAGGTTCAAGTGATTCAATGAGTGAGTTTTTTTATCAGTTCACAGGAGAGCTGGTTGTTTAAAAGAGCCTGATGCCTCCTCTCTCTTTCTTCCTCTTTCACCATGCGACAGGCCTGCTCCCTCTTTGCCTCCCGCCAGGAGTAAAAGCTTCCTGGGACTGTTTGCACCAGGGTCTGCACACCCGTCATCCCAGACCTCAGTCAGTACCTCCTTCCCTCTGCAGGCCCTCTCCCTCTGTCCATCTGCCTACTCCACATGCCCTGATCTGAAGCCTGCCTCCCCCCCTCATGGAGCCCTCCAAGATGCTCCTAGCCCCAGATCTCTGGTCCCACAACACCTTCTGGGCCTAGATTCTGCCTTCTCAGAAGTCTGGGAGACAGGGCCCCACCTGGTCATAGCCTTCTAGCTCTGCTCTAGGCACTCCTGGCCCAAAGCCTCCAGCCCGCTGGGCATCTTCATCTCCAGCTATGCAGTGGCTCTCCTCATCCTGAGCCTCCTGCTCGTCAGAGTTTCCCTTGTCCTGGTGAGTGTCTGGCTGGGCCCAGGCTGCTTCCTGAGGGGCAGGCTCAACCATTGATGCCTTGAGCCTTTGAGCCAAGCTGAGGGACGAGCAGGTCCCTTTACCCCCCTGATTCCCCCATCCAAGCCCAGCACCTCCTCATCCTCCAGCTGGGGCCACGGGGTTTAAGGCCAGGGGTGTGGGCCTGATCCCAGTGTCCCCGCCTTTCTTGTCAAGGTGCTAAACTTGAGGGCATGCCTTGGGTGCTGACGTTCCCAGGAACTCAGAGCCAGAGAGAGCCAGGCACCAGCCCGAAGTCACACAGCCAGGGGCTTCTTCCCTCCTGGACCCCCAATGACTGGACTTGCAGGGCTGGGAAAGAGGCGGAGTGGGGGAATGCAATGAATTGTCAACCCATGCAGGGAGCCCCACTCCCATTCCCAAGGTGCATAAAGTCAAGGAACACCCATTTCCAAGTCCATGCTCACTCAGGGCCCTGCTCCAAGTGCTTGGCACTCACACCGGCCTCCCGCCCTCCATGCCACAGGTATCGGTCTCATTTACAGAGGGGGAAATGGTGGCCAAAAGCCTCCCCCAGCACACATAGCTAGACCACACAGAGGTCTTAGGTGCAGCTGAGGGGTCCACAGTCTCTGCTGCCCCTTCTGCCACTCATGCTCACAGGGACCACGCTTCGGAGAGGGAGGAATAAGAGTGAGCTGAGTGCTCACACATGAGGCACAGGGAACTAGGGAAGGGTCAGCCAGGAGGAAAGGGCAAGGTCTGATCCTGTAGGTACAAATCCACAGCCCGCGGAGTCAGGAGAGCCAGGGCCAGGTCCCAGCTCTGCAGCTGCTTGGTATGTGACCATGGTTAAGTTGTCTCCCTGGACTCTCCATGCACTTGTGTGCTGCGTGCACCTTCTAGAAGGAGCCTGGACCCTGGCTGGCCTCATACTTGCTGCGTAGGCTGCAGATCCACAAGTGCTTCTGCAAGGGGCTTTGCTTCTCCTCATAACAGCGGCACACGCCGGCCACTTGCTCTGGGGATAGAATGGAGTAGCTCTGGAGGTAGCAGGTGGGGGCTGGGCTTGGGTTCCTGGCCCAGACGAGGCAGAGTACACCTCAGGGTCACATGGCTTTGGCAGCAGCCCTTAGCCCACACAGGCTGCCCAGGTGCCCACCCACAACCCATACCTTTGGGCAGCCCCAGCTGCTGCAGTTCACTGGCCAAGGATCCGCCATCGACACTGTGCTTGGCCGCACTGGAGAGGATGAAACTCAGCACTGCTACTGTGGCCTTCACATCGCCTGACTCTGATGGACCCGTGAGTGGGACAGGGGGTGTCACTGTGGCCCCAGCCACCTCCCAGTTGCCCTATTAACTTCAGCACAAAGCTCCCAGGCCTCCTGGAGCCACAGGCACTGCTACTGCTACACCAGAAGCTGGCAGAGGACAGTAAGGTGGGACTGTCAATGTCTTTCTTTCCCTCATGCTCCTCCACTAGGGAAGGTAAGTTAAGGATGCTGCAGGGAGTGGAGGGGGCCCCTCTGTACCAGGCACCATGTCAAAGTCCCAGGGTTGCCTGGGGCCTGTGAACTCAGCAGGGTACTCACCAAACTTGGCATCAGCCATGAGCTTCAGGATCTTCTCATACTATGGGGAAAGGAGACCTTCAGGGGGCGCCAGTACCCTATTCACCAGCCCCTCACCCTCAGCCTGGATCCTGCAATAAGAACAGACAGGCTGGAAAAAAGTATGGGAGGTGCCCAGAGAGATTTCGAGGCTGGGTCACCCATCTCCCCGGGCCTAGTGCAGAGCTTCAGGGCACTGGGGGTCATAAGGTCATGGGACAATGGGGTGCTGGGTCTTGTACTCACATCATTCCCCTGTCCCAGCAGCTCTTTAGTACCTGGCTGCAGAGCAGCTGCAACTTCACAGAGGACTGGAAGGGAAGTCCTTACATCAGCCAGGCTGGCGAACCTCACCCCTCCTTCCTGGGGACTGGCTCAGAGCAGGCCAGACACTGATCACGGTCACAAAGCATGGTAGCACGGGCTGAGAGCACTGAGGTCCCAACCCCAGAAAACCTCACCATCCTCTACACCCACAATCCCCAGCCCCAGCGCCCCTCCTCCACCCAGACTAGACGCTGTGTACTCAACCATCTTGGCCAGCGTGCCAATCTCTGCCAGGACCCACTTGGGACAGTCCAGATCACCACAGAACCCAAACCTCTGCAAGGGAGGGAGGCAGGTAATCAGGCTGGAGGGACGGCTGAGGTGTGGCCAGGATCCGTGTCTCCCACACTTCTGTCCAGCAGGGACCCTTGGTCCCCATCACAGATGGACACCCTCTGGCCACTTGTTCTCCCCTATCACCAGGGTGTTGAGTGAACTCTCTCCTGACCCACCCTGCCACCAAACCCTGCTCTGAGGTCTACTCCAGGCATTCGTCTGCTCAGCAAACATCAATCAAGCGCCTTCTCTGTGCTAGCTCCCACTCTAAGCGCTGGGGGTAGAGCAGAGGATAAAACAAAGTCCTGGGCCTCACACAGATGGGTGATCTCTCTCCCCTCTTCCCCATACCCACACAACTCCAGCCACTCCGGCTTCCCTGCTGCTGCTCGGGGACACCAGCCTTGCTCCCACCGCCATGCCTGCTGCATTCTCTGTGTGGCTTGCTATCCTTTATTTCATTCCACTCTCGGCTCAAGTGACCCCTCATCAGACCAGCCCCCCTCTTTTTTTTTTTTTTTTTTTAAAGACGGAGTCTCGCTCTGTTTCCCAGGCTGGAGTGCAATGGTACAATCTTGACTCACTGTAACATCCGTCTCCCGGGTTCAAGCAATTCTGCCTCAGCCTCCCGAGTAGCTGGGACTACAGGCATGCACCATCTCACCCGGCTTTTTTGTATTTTTAGTACAGACAGGGTTTCACCACATTGGCCATGCTGATTTTGAACTCCTGACCTCAGGTCATCCACACACCTCAGCCTCCCAAAGTGCTGGGATTACAGGCTTGAGCCACTGCACCCTGCCAGGCTGGCCCTTCTTGATCATACTTCCTAAAGTAGCCCCTCACACAAGGAAATTGTTGGGGCGGGTGGATATGTTCATTATCTTGATTGTGGTGATCCAAGAGCCAGGAAGATTTGATCTTTACTTATGCAACCTCATCTTTCCCTAACCTCCAGATGATACTCTCCCAGCTATGGGAAATGTATTCATTCCTGGGAAGCCATGCTCTCTCTAACCTGGTCTCTGCACATGCTGTTCCCTGTCTGAAGACACATGCCTCCCACCCTTGCCTCCCAACCCCTGGTACACAAACTCTACTTCAGCCAGCCAGCTCCTGCCATCGGCCTTTAAGGTTGATGGCATCCTCAGGGAGCCCCCTTAGCACTACACACACCGCGCGGTTAGGTCTCCGCCCCTGGAACCTTAACTATGACTGCCAATTCAAGCCTCCGATTTCTCCTTCCCTTGGCAGCTCAAGTCCTCCCAGTGCCTAGCACACTTCATGGTATGGACTAGTGCTTAGAATGCACGGATGGATGGATTGGATGGATGGATGGATGGATGGATGGATGGATGGATGGATGGATGGATTGGATGGATGGATGGATGAGATTGATGGACAGGTAAGTCTCAACCCCAAACTACTACTTTCGGGATCTGGAGAGAGTGGAGGGGCTTCCTAACACTGTGGAAGAGTGAGGCTGATTCTAAGCAAGTGTCCAAGTCCCACAGGAGAGCTGGGGAAGACGGTGTCCTTGGGAGGTCCTCTTGGGGCTGGGGAAGACCTGAAAGGACTCCGAGCTCCAAACAAGCCCCACTTCCTGCCCCGGGAGACCGGGGCCCTTCCTCCCGCCAGGGAAGCAGGGGGACTCTGAGCTGGCCGGCCTGCTCTGTCTTACCCGCCCCCCACCCCCGCCCCCGTGTCGGGAGCGGGATGGCGGTGGACTTTTCTCTACCAGACCTGCAGCCCTCAGGCTCGCACACACTGTGTTTGCCGAGAGGCCAGGGCAGACAACCTCCCCCACCCCCCCGCCCCGTGTCCGGAGCCACTGACGCCCCCTCATTCCCGCTCCAGCAGCCCATGCCTTGCTTCACCCCTGGTGCCTCATCATCGCGCCAGGAAGCCAGGGCCCGGAAATTTCTTTTTCCAGTCGCGTGGGGTCAGCTGATTCCACGATCAGGTGACTTGGACTAACGGACTCTGGGAGGGTGGGGGCTGGTCCAGTGAGGTAGAGAGGGGACCTCAGCCCCCTGGAGGTGCCCAGGCGAAAAGCTGGCGTCTCCTCCTCCTCTCCCAGAATCCTTCCCTGGAAAAAAACCAGCGCCCACCGCCAGTTTAACTGACAGTGGGAGTTATTTCATTTGTTTAACTTAAGGGGGCAGGATCCCGGGAGCCGGGGAGATTCAGATTCAGGTCATTGCCATGTTTTCCACTGTTAAGCAAATAGCATTATACACAGCTGCTGGCTGTGGCAAAAGACATTTTAAAAACTATTGAAATATGCTGCACATACAGAAAATTGTAGCTATTATAAATAAAAAGCTTAATAAGTTTTCATCAACTGTAGACCTCACATAACCTGCACCCAGATAAGGAAATAACCAGATAACTTCTTCAAGTGCATGGGTATTTTATTTCATTTTGATGAATCGTCTAGGTGCCTAGCAAAAAGGGCTGTCATAATTAACATGCTCAGGAAAACTCCTTACAGCTTCAACATGAATAGATGCTTAATTATTGCCAATCTGATGGGGAAAAAATCGGTTGCTTAGATTGCAGTGGTAGTCAGCTTACTGGTAGCTTTGAGTTAATGGGTAGTCTAGAACAACTAAGTTTCTGACATTGACTTGAAGAGGCAAAAACAAAAAGACAAAACAACAACAAAAATACATTAGAGAATAGACTAATAACCAGAGAAGAAATTGAATAGAGTCATCCCTTAGTAACCTCAGGATATTGGTTCCAAGACCCCAGAGATACCAAAATTCACCCATGCTCAAGTCCCTGATATAATATGGCATAGTATTTGCATATAACCTATACACATCCTTCTGTAGATTTTAAATCATCTCTAGATTACTATAATACCTAATACAACATAAATCATAAATGCTTTGTAATTACCTGTTATGAAGTATTTATAAATTTTTGGTTTTTATTGTTTTCCTTTTTCCAAGTATTTTTGATGCACAGTTGGTAAAATGCAAGGATCCCGAACCCGAGGATACAGAGGACTGACTGTAGTTTGAGCTCTGTCCTCAATTCCATGCCTATCCTATGCACCAGGTGCAGCTGGTTTGATTGTTGCAGGGTTTCAGGTTTTCGAAAGACAGAGCTCATGACAAGTAAACTGCTCTATAGAATAGAAAGAAACGGAAAGTGTCCCAATTCATGGTAAAATTGAGCTCATTTCTGAAGAGTTCTTTTACAAATCATAAGCACTAGCCTGTTGAAAACAACAGTATGTTAAGTTACTAGACTATCCTATACCATGTCAAAGAACAATTTTAAGAACATAAGACCTGTAATCATAGCATTTTGGCAGGCCGAGGCTGGTGGATCACTTGAGCCCAAGAGTTCTGGATCTGTTGGGCAATATAGGGAGACCCCAGTCTCTACAAAAAATTAGCCACTTGTGCTGGTGCACACGTGTCATCACAGCTACCTAAGAGGCTGAGGTCAGAGTATCTCTTGAGCCTGGGAGGTGGAGGCTGCAGTGAGCCATGATGGCACCACTGTACTCCATCCAGCCTGAGCAACAGAAGGAGACCATCTCAAAAAAAAAAAAAAAAAAAAAAAAAAAAAAAAAAAAAAAAAAAATGCTGGGTGCAGTGGCTCATGCCTGTAATCCCAGCACTTTGGGATGCCGAGGCAGGCAGATCACCTGAGGTTAGGAATTGGAGACCAGCCTGGCCAACATGGCAAAATCTCTCTCTAATTAAAAAAAAAAAAAAAAGGCAGGGCTGGTGCTGGATGCCTGTAAATCCCAGCTACTAGGGAGGCTGAGGCACAAGAATCACTTGAACCTGGGAGGTGGAGGTTGCAGTGAGCCAAGATCGCACCATTATATTCCAGCGTGGGTGACAGAGTGACACTCCATATCAAAAAAAACACAGAATAATGGCTCAACTTTAGTTCCATCCTATCAATAGCTTAAAGAAGAGAAAAATGGATAGATTTGGAAAACCATTTTTTATTTAAAAAGAGAAAATTAGGAACAGATGAAAACTGTCTTAAGAGTATTTGAAAAACAAAACAGCAAATTTAACATCAGACAGACAAAATATTTAAATTCAGAAATAAAGTTAAAGGTGGGTGCCGTGCCCTTTTAATGTCATACTGTAGCATTGTTTCATAGATACTTATTTTATAATTAAAGATTATTTGACTATTTAGAGCCTTGGCTCTCACACATTAGAGTTTATCATCATCACCTGCAGGGCTTGTGAAACCAGCTGCTGGGCCCCACACCAGAGTTTCTAACTCAGTAGGACTGAGGTGGGGCCTGAGCATTGCATGTCTATGTTCCCAGGTGACGGTGATGCTTCCAATTAGAGACCATGCTTTGAAAACCACTAGTGTAGGGAAATATACTAGAGAATATGTTATGACTATACTGGAGAATATGTATATAAGTTAACTTACAGATTTCTGTACAGTAGGAAAGATAACTCCCAAAGAGGACAGTTTTATTTCCCAATATGATTTTTTTTTTTTTTTTTTTTTTTGAGACAGAATCTTGCTCTGTCGCCCAGGGTGCAATGCAGTGGCATGATCTTGGCTCACTGCAGCCTCTGCCTTCCAGGTTCAAGCAATTCTACTGCCTCAGCCTCTTGAGTAGCTGGGACTACAGGCACCCACTACCGATCTGGCTAATTTTTGTATTTTTAGTAGAGACAGGGTTTCACCATGTTGGCCAGGCTGGTCTAAAACTCCTGACCTCAGGTGATCTGCCCACCTCGGCCTCCCAAAGTGCTGGGATTACAGGTGTGAGCCACCACGCTCAGCCTCCCTTTAGGGTATTAACAGGCTTTGTCTCTATCTCAGAATGCATTTCAGAATGCCCTTCCTGGAGCACTATAGACACTGACTCTCAAAACACTCCTTGAACTAGCTTCACCATGTTGCTGACTCCCTTATAAATTAAAGAAAATACCTTATACATATTCCTTCATTATTTGTGTGAAAGTCAAGCTTTTCATATTGTGAAAATTATACTTCAGGCTGGGTGCAGTTGCTCACGCCTGTAATCCCAGCACTTTGGGAGGCCGAAGTGGCAGAATCACTTGAGGCCAGGATTTTGATACCAGCCTGGTCAACATGTTGAACCCCATGTGTACTCAAAAAAAAAAAAAAAAAAAAAACCCCATCAAAATTAGCTGGGTGTGGTGGCACACACCTGTAGTTCCAGCTACTTGGGAGGCTGAGGCACAAGAATTGCTTGAACCCAGGAGGCAGAGGTTACCATGAGCTGAGATCGTGCCACTGCACTCCAGCCAGAGCCGGAGCGAGGCTCTGTCTCAAAGAAAAAAAAATGAAGAAAGAAAATTATAGTTTGATACAGTATGCTAATATAAAGGATATGATGTGATTTGACTCTGTGTTCCCATCCAGATCTCACCTTGAATTGCAATAATCCCCACAGGTCAAGGGTGGGACCAGGTGGAGATAATGAATCACGGGGGCGGTTTCTCTCATGCTGTTCTTGTGATAGTGAGTGAGTTCTCATGAAATTTGATGGTTTTACAACAGGCTTTCCCCTTTGCTCCGCTCTCCTTCTCTCTCCTGCTGCCCTGTGAAGAGGTGTCTTCTGCCATAATTGTAAGTTTCCTGAGGCCTCCCCGTCCCAGCAGAACTTGAGTCAACTTAAACATCTTTTCATTATAAATTACCCAGTTTTGGGTATTTCTTCATAGCAGCGTGAGAATGGACTAATACAGTGTACTGATAACAGCCCAGACAGTAGTATACAGGTGCTACTATACTTTGATGCCAGAGGTATTCCCATTAAGGTCAGGAGCAGTATGTGCTATCATTACCATGATCCAACATTGTTCCATAGGTTTTTAGGTCAGCAGTTGTCAACTGGAGGCGATTTTGCCTCCCTGGGGATATTTGACAATATCTGAAATCATTTTGGCTGTCACACTGAGGAGTGCTACTGGCATGTGGCAGGCGGAGTCTGGGGATGCTGATAAACATCCTGCAAGGCACAAACAGCTCCAAACAAAGAATTATCCAGCCCAAAACGTCAATAGTGCTGCTGCTGAGAAACCCTAGTCTAGACAAATAAAACATGGGAAATCCATTAACATAAATGTGGGAAAATAATAAACTAGTATTTGCCAATGACAGTCTAGCTAGGAGGTCCAAAAGAAGCACGTGAAGAACAGTTAGATTTTGCAGGAGCTGCATGGTGGCTCATGCCTGTAACCGCAGGGCATTGTGAGGTTACATTGGGAGGCTCTCTTGAGGCCAGGAATTCAAGACCAGCCTGGGCAACATAGTGAGACTGTACCTCTACCAAAAATTAAAACATCAGCCAGATGTGGTGGTGTGCTCTGAGAGTCCCAGCTGCTGAGGTGGGAGTATCGCTTGAGCCCGGGAACTGGAGGCTACGGTGAGCTGTGATCATGCCACTGTACTCAAAAAAAATTTTTTGAGACAGGATTTTTCTGTTACATATGGGGTCTTACTATGTTGCCCAGGCTGGTCTCGAACTCCTGGCCTCAAGGAGTCTTCTTGCCTCAGCCTCTGAAAGCGTTGAGATTATAGGTGTGAGCTACTCCCCCTGGCCTTAAAAAATAAAAAGAAAAAATAAATTACATTGTGTTATGTGGCCAGTTGAAAGATGTTGGAAAACAGTTGTGCTTGTGACCCCGCTGTAATCAGTTATAAAAGTATCCGGATTAAGAAATGTACTGGGTGTGGCTTTCCCAAGTTTAGGTACCTGCTAAAAGAATGAGACAGATTTTTTCTTCCTCCGCTCCTCACCTTCCTGCAAGAACCAGGATTGTGCATTTTGACGGCCAGGCTTTTACCTCTGGCAGGCCACGGGGGCATGCAGAGCCTTTCTGCATGTGTTTTTGGGCACGCGGATAAAGACCTCCTGTCCAGGCCTTTGGTTAGGATATTTGGCCCATGGAGGAATGAGGCTGGAATCACTTGGGAGGGATAGAGACTTTGACTGGAAGGAGGAGTGACCTGAACTCCAGGTTCTGGGCCTACACTTTTTTCCCATGCAGTACCCTGTTAGTGGTGATTGGGGCCTGGAAGTCAGGGACTTTGGTGACCAAGTGTTGGGGGGACAGGAGGAGCTAAGGGAGGCGAGGGGCATTGCTCCCATACTGCCCCCTGCCCAGTCCCCAAATCAATGCCCTCTGTCAGCTCAGACACAGCCCCAGCCAGCAGCAGTGCGGGTCAGGAAGGGCGAATGCGCTCAGCACGGATCTGCTCCATAGTCTCCGCCTCACTTCATCTCAGGTTGAGGGGAGTGAGTCCCCGCAGCACCGATGATATGCTGTCAGCTGAGAATGTTCAGCTTGATTTAGAAAGATAAGGTGGGACATGTCTTGGGCATGGCGTGTGGAGCAGTGCCATCCCTCTGTGGCAGTGAGCCTAGCAATAAACCAGAATGTGCAAAACCTGCGTCCCAGAATCACCGTTCCCGGAGGGAAAGCCTATGTTATCAAGATGCCCACAACGTAATTAGCCCAAACATTCCACCCAGCCTCGAAAACCAGTAGAACTTTGACATTAATATACTAACGCTCAGGTCTTTACAGAAATGTGTAAGAATAGCCACATACTGTAACATGCGGTCATTGAGAGAGGAGCCCATCAGAACAAATGGAACCAAGTCCAGAAACGTGTCTGTCTGGGCGCAAGATGCCAGCATGTGTGTCAGCCAGGGAAGCAGACCAGGAGCAGATATTTATTAAGATTTAAAACGGGCTCCATAGCTCAGGCCTATAATTCCTGCACTTTGGGATGCTGAGGTGGAGGATCACTTGACAGGAGTTTGAAGCAGCAGTAAGCCATGATAATGCCACTGCATTCCAGCCTAGATGACAGAGCAAGATCCTGTCTCAAAAAAAAAAAAAAAGTCCTCAGATGCGCCCTTACCTGAAGCCACCTTTGGCAGAGCTTCCAAGACTGGAAAGGCCTCACTCAGGACCAGGGGGCCCAACCCTAGCTCAGTTTCCACCACCTGAGCGGCACCTGGAGGAGGTGGCCACAGTGTCCTCAGTCCAGGCTCTGTAGGGTCTCAGAGATCATCATGCCTTTTCTGCCCAAGCTCTGCCTCATTATGGCCTCCACTGACCACAGCCTCTTCCACCTTCCCAAAGGGACCCCTGCTCATGCTCCCCAGCCCAAAGGAGTGCCTGCGTCTCCAGGAAGCCCACCCTGCTGGCTCTGGGCTCTATGTAGGAGAGCTGGGCAGGCTGGATCCCACCACTGAGTTCAGTCTCAGGGGTCTCCACCCACGCTAGGCTTCCACTGATGGGACATAAGTGGCCTGAGGGTCCTTTACATCCACACAAGAGCCCCATGGTGACCAGGAGTGGGGTTCTGAGAGGTTAAATGACTTGCCCAGGGCCCCAGAGCTGGCTAGAATTCCTGCACTGCCACATCCAAGGCCATGTTTGGGCCTCCCACTCGGGGGCCCGGACACCCCTCTGCATCTACCAGGCTGGGGAAACACTTGTCTGCCGCAGTTTCCTCCCAGTGACTTACAGCAGCTGCAGATCTTTGGGGGGCCTTCTATGGATCCCACTGCAGCAGGGAGCCGAGAACTCTTACAGAGCCCTGTGTTCTCTCTCTACGCCCTTCAGCTCCGAACTCATGTACTAGCTGCTCTGATGTAAGAACAGGCCTTGGTGAGGGTGTGGGGCTCTCTCTGGTCAGTAGCCCAGGACTTCAGGAATCAGGTGATATCAATCTGGAGAGGAGGTGCCTGCTGCAGGCAGCAAGCATGGGCCAGGGTCCTGGCCCCCTGCAGGGGCAGCCCCTCTTCCTTCCCAGGGTCCCCTGAAGATCTGAAGGCATCCAGAGTAATGTGCAGTGTTCAGCTGTGTCCTGCAGTTCAGGAAAGCCAAGGAGAAGTTGTTCCACCTGCTGTCCACCAGGCACCCTGGCAGAGAACAGCCTCAGCCCACTCCAGCCCAACACCAGATCCCAGGGACTGATCCACCTGTAAGAGGGCAGCATGAGACTGCCCCCATTGTCCCCAGGGAGTCCCCTCAGTCATGGGCCCTGACCAGGGTGCAGGTGGGCCCAGCAAGTTGGCCAAGAGTGGGTGTGGCTGCCCATTGGTCCTCTGAAGAGCCTCAGGGGCTTGTGGCAGCTGCTGTGTGTCTGGGCTTGGAAGTAGAGGATGACCTCCAGCCAAAGGGCAGGGGACACTTGTTTTGTATTCCAGTCCTCTGCAAGGACAGGGACCCCAGGCTCCAGGCACCCCAGCTCTGCCTGCCCTACCCACAGCCTACCACCGTTTGGCCCAGGCAAGTTGCCCCGGCTCCCACAGAGGGAACCACCCTTCCCAACTCCTGATGTTTGCCTGCACCAGTCAAGCTCCATTCTGGAAAAACCCTCCACATCCTTGGGAAGGCACCTCGTCCTTGGCTCCTTTCCAGAGCTGTCATCCCCACTTCCATTTTCTACCTATCATTCGATGCAGAGACCAGCTTCTTCCCTGGGCCAGGGCTGTTCTGGAGGCAGGGAGGTTGTGGCCAGGCCATAGGTGTAGCAGAGCACTGGGTATAGACCAGGCTCTCCAGGCACACCTGGGCAGAGAAGTCAGAGACCCACAGGTGAGTGCCCTTCCTTCTGGCCCCACCCACCTCACTGGCAGAAAGAGGGAGGCTCCACAAGGAGGCTGAGGCAAACAGGTGAGCCTGGATCACCTCTCTCATCTCCGGCCCTCCTGGGACAAAGCCAGATGTTGGAGCTGGGAAGTGTCGAGAGCCCTGGCCCAGCCCTGGTTTCACTGATGAGGCTCAGGGAGGGGCTGGGTCAGCCCAAGTCACTAAGTGCATAAGGGAGGGTTCTGACTATAACCCAGGACCCTGGAGCTAGCTGAGGTCCCATCCCTTTCCCACGTAGACCAAGGTAGGGGCATGAACTGGCTTCTGGCTTCTAAGTCCGAGGCCCAGCACACCTTTCCCTCCCCTTGCCTGCAGCTGTTGTCACACATCAAAAGTGAGTTTTTCCCTGAGGGGCTGGAGGCGCAGCTCCTTGGACTGGACCAGTTGGCCAATCCAAACAAGTCCCTGTGTGTCCCCACCAGCCGGGAATTCTCACACCACGCAGCAGCTGGGGCCACCAGGATACCCTGGGGGATTCCAGGGATGAGCCCTCCCCAAGGCTCCCACAGCAGCACTGTCACCCCCAGACCCGCCACAAGCCCCGTGTCCATGCAGCCTTCGAGAACCTGGCCCCTCACACATACCTGCCCCGCTCCTCACACCTGGCTTTGCTGTGAAAAGTGGAACTGGTTCCACCTAGGCCAGCTGGAGACGGGCCTCAGGAAATCACCATTTTGGGGATTCATTCCAATCATTCATTCATTTATTCACCAAATACCCACTGTCCACCTTTCTGTACCAGGCCGGGGTGATGGTCAAGCGGAACACATGTCCCAAGGAGTTTCCTCTCTTTAGAGACATACAGGCAGACTCTCACACCATGAGGTGCCCTCTGGGCTAGGGGGTGCCCAGGTCTGGATGCAGGGGAGGGCCTCGCCCACAGGAGGTGCTGGTGAGTATGGATGTGGAGGCCGCCATGGGGTGAGGGTGTCCAGAGGACCTAGTATGTGCCCAGAGTGTGACCTGGGACAGGTGCGGGGCTGCTCTATCTGGAAGGCTTCCTGACTCTGCCAATGATAGGCCATGACTGGATCAGGCTTCATGTCGATTTTTAACATTTAATAAATTTTGATTGTGTACTATGAATTGTGATAAAAATTATGAAATATAAAAATTAAAAACACAAAAAACCAGCAAACCCCATCTCTCCCTAAATAACAGCTTCAACAGTATTTTTGGACTTTTTTTCCCATGTATCTGCAGCTATAAACATAAGCTGCCCAAGATAGTAT
Source organism: Macaca thibetana thibetana (assembly GCF_024542745.1). Lineage (NCBI taxonomy): Eukaryota > Metazoa > Chordata > Mammalia > Primates > Cercopithecidae > Macaca > Macaca thibetana. Next base: position 160,054,036 of record NC_065584.1, on the reverse strand, counting down.
CCTTCCCCATATTCTGTTTTGGAGCTGGAGTTTTCACCCAGCAGTGAATAGAGTCAGGCTTTAAACAGGCCAGGCATTGTGAGGGCCCTGGGAAAGGAGACTGACCATGTTGCTGGGTGACTTTGGGCAAGTCTCACCCTCCTCAGAGCCTGGATTTTCTCAGTCCACTGAAGGGCAGGAAGGGCTGTAGTAGGACTGCATCAGCGCTTCCCAAACTCAGAACTGCCACGTGGAGCTGTGTGAGCTGTCACTGCACAGCCCCAGGGGCAGGAGCAATCTTGTCATAGCCTCTGTGGGTGGGGTTCCTGCCCGGAAGTGTGGTGTGTGAACCTGGGGCCCACAAGAGGATTTCAGGTGATATGCAGATGCATTTATTTTTATCATTACCTTCTATTTGTAGTAAATGAGACTGATTCTCACCGGGGGGGCTTGTTAACCCACAGATCACTGAACCCACGCCTCAGAGGTTCTGATTCAGGAGGTCTGTGGTGGCACCTGAGAATCTGCATTTCTAACAAGTTCTCAGGTGATGGTGATGCTGATGCTGCTGGCTCAGGGACCACACTTTGAGAACCACTAATCACAAATTTCCTTTTATTCATTTTTTATTTAAGGCAGGGTTTTGCTCTGTCACCCAGGCTGGAGTATAATGGAGCAATCATGGCTCATGGCAGCCTTGACCTCCCAGGCTCAAGCAATCCTCCTGCCTCACTTCCCGAGTAGCTGAAACCATAGGTGCACACCACCATGCTGGATATTTTTATTTTTAGTAGAGATGGAGTTTCACCATGTGCTGAGGCTGGTCTTGAATTCCTGGACTCAAGCAATTAGCCTGCCTTGGCCTCCCAAAGCAAAAGTTTCCTTTTTAAATACATTTATTTAGGTTTTAAAAATGAGTTGACTTAAAGCACAGGAATAGATCTTCAACACCAACCACTGGGGAAATGCAAATTAAAACCACAGTAAGATATCACTACATATCTATTAAAACAGCTCAAATCAAACATAGTGATAATATCAAATATTGGCGAGGATGCAGACAAAACTCACTCCAATACATCGCTGGTGGGAATATAAAATGGTACAGACACTCTAGAAAATAGTTTGGCAGCTTCTTTAATTAAACATACACCTTAATATATGACCCAGGAATTGTTTCTGGCCATTTGTACCAGAAAATAAAACTGATGTCTGCACAAAACCTCACACATGATTGTTCATGGCAGATTTATTTGTAATAGCCCCGAACTGGGAACAAACAAATACCCCCCAATAAGTGAATGGTTAAGCAAACTGATACATCCATTCTATGAAATACTATGATGGCTTACACATGTAAACTCAGCACTTTGGGAGGCCGAGGCAGGCAGATCGCCTGAGGTCAGGAGTTCAATACCAGCCTGGCCAACAAGGTGTAACCCTATCTCTCCTAATAATGCAAAAAAAAAAAAAAAAAAAGCTGGACATGGTGTCAAACACCTGTAATCCCAGCTGCTCAGGAGGCTGGAGCAGGAGAATTGCTTCAGCTTGGGAGGCAGAGGTTGCAGTGATCCGAGATTGCACCATTGTACTGGGCAACAAGAGCAAAACTTCATCTCAAAAAAAAAAAAAAAAAAAAAAAAAGGCCTGGTATGGTGGTGGGTACCTATAATCCCAGCTGCTCAGGAGGCTGAAGCAGGAGAATTTCTCGAACCTAGGAGGCAGAGGTTGTAGTGAGCTGAGATTGCGCCACTGCATTCCAGCCTGGGTGACAGAGCGAGAATCCATCTCAAACAGAAAAAAACAATAAAAAGGAACATGCACAACTTGGATGGATCTTAAAGGGCATTTGCTGAGTAGGAAAAAAAAAAGCCAGTCTCGAAAGGCCACATTCTGTGTGATTCCATTTATATTATCTACAATAATGTTCTTTTTTCCTTTGTTTTTTTGTTTGTTTGTTTGTTTTTGAGATGAAATCTCACTCTGTGGCCCAGACTGGAAGGCAGTGGCACGATCTCAACTCACTGCAGCCTCCGCCTCCCAGGTTCAAGTGATTCTCATGCCTCAGCCTCCCAAGTAGCTGGGAGTACAGGCACACACCATCATGCCTGGCTAATTTTTGTCCACTTGCCTCGGCCTCCCAAAGCACTGGGATTATAGGTGTGAGCCACCATGCCAGGCCTTCATTCATTCATTCATTGAGAGAGTCTCGCCCTGTCTCTCAGGCTGGACTGCAGTGGCAGGACACTGTAGCCTCCACCTCCCAGGTTCAAGCAATTCTCCTGCCTCAGCCTCCTGTGTAGCTGGAACTACAAGCTGGTACCACCATGCCTGGCTAATTTTTGCATTTTATAATGTTCTTGAAGTGAGAAGATTATAAAGACAGAAAGCAGATTAGTGGTTGCCAGGAGTAGGAATAGTGGAGGGGAAGAGCCTGGAATGAGTGCAGAGGAATAGCAGGAGGGGGATTTTTGTGGTGGTGGAACAGTTCTGTATCTTGATTGTAGCAGTGATTAAAGGAGTCTACATATGTGATAAAATGGCATAGACCTAGACATGTGACATTGTTAGATATTGTTCTACACTAATATAAAATAGAACCTTTGGAGGAAACTGAGTGAGGAGTCCATGAAACCTCTCTGTACCATCTTTGAAATTTCCTCTGAATCTATATTTCCAAATAAAAGGTTAAAATTTTTGAAGTTGCTTTAGACAAAAATATTAAATAAAAATAATATTGATTGTATGCTGGCCTGGCAAACCTTTGACACATGAATGACTGGCATCTCAAACCCATCCAATGCACAATTGCCCCTGGCCAGGCCCTGTCCTAGGCTGGGTCGCCTGCTGGAAGGTAGGACTCTGGACTCTCTGCTGCTTGGCTTTGGGGTAGAGATGCCAGATAAAATATAGGACACCCAGTTAAATTTAGATTTCTGATAAAAAGTAAACTATTTTTTTAGTAAGTATGTACCATGCATATTTAGGACGTACTTATACTAAAACTTATTTCTCTAAATTCTTTTTTCACCATCCTTCACAGGTATTGTTATTTCCCTAAATTATTTAATGTATGTACGTAGTTACTTTAAAGCGCGTCTGGCCTGATAATTCCAATGTGTGAGAAAGAGAGAGAGTCTTTTCTCTCTCTCTCTCTCTCTTCCTTCCTTTCCTTCCTTCCTTCCTTCCTTCCTTCCTTCCTTCCTTCCTTCCTTCCTTCCTTTCTTTCTTTCTTTCTTTCTTTCTTTCTTTCTTCCTTCCTTCCTTCCTTCCTTCCTTCCTTCCTTTCTTTCTTCCTTTCATCCTTTCTTTTTCCTTTTTTTTTTTTTGAGATGGAGTTTCACTCTTGTAGCCCAGGCTGGAGTGCAATGGCACCATCTCAGCTCACTACAACCTCTGCCTCACCTGGCTGGTCTTGAATTTCTGACCTCAGGTGATCTGCCTGCCTCAGCCTCCCAAAGTGCTGGGATTACAGGTGTGAGCCACCATGCCTGGCCCTTTTTGTTTATTTGTTTCTTTGAGATAAGGTCTCACTCTGTTGTCCAGGCTGGAGTGCAGTGGCATGATCTCAACTCACTGCAACCTCCACCTCCCAGGCTCAATCCATCCTTCCACCTCAGTCTTCCAAGTAACTGGGACCACAGGCACGTGCTACCTGCAGTCCTGACTGGTTTCACAGAAGACAATTTTTCCAGAGATGGAGTCAGGGGCAGTGGTTATGGTATGAAACTGTTCCACTTCAGATCATCAGACATTAGATTCTCATAAAGAGTGCGACACCTAGATCCCTCACATGTGCAGTTCACATTAGGGTTCACACTCATATGAGAATCTAATGCCTGCTGATCTGACAGGGCGCAGAGCTCAGGCAGTAACACTCACCGCCCACCACTCACGTCCTGCTGTGCAGCCTGGTTCCTAACAGGTACCTAACTGGTACCATCTACAGCCTGGGGGTTACGGACCCCTGCACACCACCACACACAACTCATTTTTGAATTTTTAGTAGAGATGGGGTTTTGCCATTTTGCCCAGGCTGGTCTTGAAGTCTTGAACTCAAGTGATCTTCCTGCCTTGGCTTCCCAAAGTGCTGGGATTATAGGCATGAGCCGCCATGCATGGTGGGTCTGTTTGAATTGACTGGTTTTCTCTTAATTTTAGGATGTATTTTCTCACTTTTTCACACATCTAGTAAGTATTTCTTGAGCTGTTGGACATTGTCAACCTTCACTGTAAAGATGTGGGTTATGTTATCCTACTCTAGTGTTGTTGTATTTTGGCAGGGAATTAAATCACTGATGGGTTAACTTGATCATGTGTGTCAAGGCTCCATTTTAGGTTTTGTTAGGGTGAGCTGTTTTTCAGTTTTGCCCTTATTCCTAGGGAATCCTCCTTAATCCCAAGGCATGGCCTTCTGGACCCTCCTGTGAATGTCTGGGATATTCATCAAGACCTGAGATTCCAAGACTGGAGACTCTGGCTGAGCCAGAATTCAGATGTATCTCCAGCAGTCTGTGACCACTGAAATTACTGTTTAGCTTTCAGCTCCCCATTGGCTGTTCTGTGCTGGGCCTTGCAGAGTCTCAGTCCACACATTCATAGTGTGCGATTTGGCCAAGGACCTGCAGCAACCTCTATAAGATTTCTGGGGCTCCTTCTCTGCAACTCTGTCCTTTCTGATACTCTGCCACACACATTTTAGCAGCCCTGAGCGGCAGTCTCTGTTTTCTCCACCAAACAAGACTGATTCTCTTGGCTTGGACTCTGCTTCCTGGTGCTGTCATTGAGGGTTTGGAAACTCCCCACCAGAAAAATGTAACAGTAACTTCATGTGATTCCCGTCTCTCGGATAGTACCTGGAACTGCCTATTGTCCAATGTTTGAAGACAATTTCTTCATGTACTTTGTCCAGCTTTGTAGTTGTGCATGCTGGGAGACTATCATCAATACAGGTACTCCATCATGGTCAGAATTTGAAGTACAATTAATATCATATTCATTCTATTTCAAAAGTAGAGAAGACAAAGACCAACAATTCTAAGAAAAATTGAAAACATATATGAAAGTTCAAAGAAAAAGAAACGCAAATGCTGTTGACACACAGGAAAAATTGTTTAACTTCACTGATAATAAGAAAGATACAGTTTTAGGCCAGGCACAGTGGCTCACACCTGTAATCCCAGCACTTTGGGCGGCTGAGGTGGGAGGATCACTTGAGGCCATGAAGTGGAGGTGGCAGTGAGGTGAGATGGCACCACTTGGGGTGACAGAGTGAGATCCTGTCTCAAAAAAAAAAAAAAAAAAAAGTAAAGATACAGATATAAACAACATCCTGCAACCTCTACATGTGGCCATGATTGATAACAGGGACCAGATTTGCCTCCCACCTTGAACAACTAGAAAAATGGAACAAAATATATAAAACAACAGTTTTTAGACACTGGAGATAGGTCAAGCAGAACTGTGATCCCTAAAAGAAGGTGAACCCTACAATGTCCTCAGTTTACTGCTGGTAGCAATTCACAGGCTCCAACACAGGGGAATCCAAATTCCAGTGACATGTACACCACTCTTGAGCTGTTTTCTATTACCTCCAGGTCCTTCCGTCCAGCCCTCCTGGGGTTCTGCCTTGGGAATTGGTGTTGGTGACCAAGGGAATAGAGAGGAACATGCATAGAGCTCTGCATTTAGACTGACATATTCACACTGCGTTCCAGTTTCAGCTGACAGACGGTGAGCACATCGCGAGCCCACTCTGATCCTGTCTCCTAGTTGTGTGATCACCTATTTCCCATCAAGTGCGAGGCTGGAGAGAAAAGTGCCCACACTGGCCTGTACACGTTAGGAGCTTAGTGAGCTTAAGCTCTCTTGCTTCCCCACTATCCTAAGGTATTAGGGGAAAGATATGTGGGGAATGGCACCTGGGAGGCTCCAACTGTATGCTTCACAATCCTACCAATGAAAAATCTGAATTAGGCTTCAGTTTCCCGTCTACAAAATGAGACAGGACAGGAGTGGGTAGGAAGAGGAGGAGCTGGGTTCTGTTGGTTTAAGCTGGGCCCATCTTATTCTGTAACGTGGACTTCAGGGTCCAGCCAACTCCCCAGTCGGGGCTTCCCCTGCTGGGAATGTCTTTTGGCCAAGTCCAAGGTTGTCCAGGGTCAGGGTGTGGAGAAGCAGTTCCCACACGTAACCTGCAGGTGGCACCAGAGCAGCGCGGGAGCCGAGGGTTCCGCTCCAGCCTTCCTGGAGCCCCGGACAGGGCGGGGTAGGGCGAGGCAGAGGTGGTGCACGCCGCTCAGTTGGGCAGCGGCACGGGACTGTGGGCCAGTCCACACCGTTTAAAATGGACACATGGGTCTTCTGGCTAATTTCTTCTCTTTGGTAGGGTGATCATAAGCTTTATCTCGAAATCCAGACACTTCGGAGAGTGAAAGGGGCACTATAATAATTGCACCGGGACAGCAGACATAACCTTAGCTGTACCTTGTTGCTGGGTAACTTTGGCCTAGTCTCGCCCTCCTCAGAGCCTGGATGGTCTGAGAACGTATGGTCACCCTACTGTCTGTCACTTTTCCTTCCTTGTTTCTATTCTTTAAAAAAAATTTTTTTTCCTTTTTAAACACAGCATTCTCTTTTCCCGAGCACCACTGTCTTTGAAAATGCCCTTGCATTCGGGATATTTTCTACCAGGCAACATCTGCTTTCACATCTTGAGTCTGAACAGTCTCTCTGAACCCACCCCAAAGGCTGGTTTTAGCTTCTGGTCAGAAGATTCTGTTCTTGGCTTGCCGTCCCCATGACTCAAGAATTAAAGGTGTCGACGTGGAACAGTGACCCTTATCTCAACTTTGGCACCTCTTTGCTAAATTTATCCCTGCAAATTTGTGTTTGTTTGTTCGTTTGTTTGTTTTCTGAGACGGAGTCTCATCGCCCACGCTGGAGTGCAGTGGGGCAATCGGGTCACTGCAACCTCCACCTTCCGGTTCAAGTGATTCTTATGCCTCAGCCTCCCAGGTAGCTGGCACTGTAGGCACCCACCGCCATGCCCGGCTGATTTTTGTATTTTTAGAAGAGATGGGGTTTCACCCCATTGGCCAGGCTGGTCAGAAACTCCTGACCTCTGGTGATTTGCCTGCCTCAGCCTCCCTAAGTGCTGGGATTACAGGCATGAGCCACTGTGACTGGCTGTATTCCTATAATTTTGTTCTGAGTGCTCATGTCCTTTGTCTCTTTGAATTTACGTATATTGGTTTATTGAATTGCAAGTAGACAAGTCCCATTAAGCACGATTCTTGTATTTCCAAGATCATCTCATTACTCCATTCAACCCCAAATCAGCATGCCATTTACCCCCTTGTTTCTGAACCCTCTTCACTTAATAGTCTCATAAACATCCATCCATTGCAAAAAGGACTCTAACTGTTCTCACTTCCATTTTTAGTTGATTCATTGCTATCCAAGTAATGATTTGTCTGGGGAAGTCAGTAGAGAATTGTGCCCTTAAATTTATTTTAATAGTTGGATTCTGTTAGTTAATATCTGTCTCTGTCATTCTCACATCGCAACAAATGACTATGGGTTTCTATCTCAACCTAAAATCGAGGTTAGAAATTTGGTTTTATCTGAATAAGATATTAATAGATAATGTGAGAAAAAATTAACTTACTGAAACTTTTCTCAGCGAAGAATGACACTCATGGTCACAAATGTGTATGTATGCAAGTGGAAAACTGGGCTGTAAATATATAAACTCTTAAAATACTATGTTTAGAGACAAGATTTTTCTTTTCTTCTTTTTTAGTGAAGTATATTTGCTATGGTTGGAATGATTGTGTCTCCTCCAAAATTCATGTTGGAACTTAAACCCCAGTGTGATAGCATTAAGAGGTGGAGTCTTTAGGAGATGACTAAGTCATGAGGGAGGAGCCCCCTCATGAGTGGGATTAGTGACCTTATGAAAGGGCTTGAGGGAGCTACCTAGCTCAGTTTTCTTCTTTTGTTTTTCTGTCCTTTCCACCATGTTAGAACACAGTGTTCAAAGTGCCATCTTGGTGGTACCCAAAACATGGCTAAATCTCACATGATTCCATGGATTCGTTTCGCCTGTTCTTGAACTTCATGTAAATGGTATCATTCAGTATGTGTGCGTTTGTGGCTGGCTTCTTTCATTCAACATAATCCTGTGAGATTTAGCCTTGTTTTGGGTACTGGTAGTTGTTTATTTTTCTGGTTGTGTAGTTTTCCGTATTTCATTTATTACCCTTCTACTTTTGGCTCTAACTCAGTGTCTTGTGGGGTCTATTTGTCCTTTTTAGCTAGACTGATATTGAACATCTTCTTATCAATGGAGCTTAGGAAATTTTTAGAAGACAAAAGCCTAATAAATCCAAGCCCCCCAATCTTAAGCCAAGCTTCCTTCTCATGCCTGCTTAGTTGCTCTTCTTCATTTAGTATTTTTTCCCTCACAAAACTGATGGAAATTAAGAAACCCAAAAGCTCTTCATCATGTTATCAGCTTAGGGACTCTTGTTATCTGAGTAACAGGGTAGATATTTATAATCTGAAATGTTAGAATAACTATAGCAAACATTTATATAGCAATAACTGCTGTTCAAAGTGCTTTATATATATTATTTTCCTCAAAACAACTCTGTAAAATAGACACTATTATTGTCATCCCTACATTTTAGATGGAGATATTGAGGCACAGCAAGACCATGTAACCTTGCCAAGGTGATACAGCCAGGACTTGAACCTGTGTTTTCTGGTTTTAAAGCCTGCACCCTTCACCACCACACCATATTGTGAGGCATGATACTTCCTGTGGTTAAAGTGTTTTATTAGCTTGGGAGTATTTTCTGAATAATTTGAATCTTATAAATTTGCTTCGAAGAATACAAGTAAATTGAACTGAAAGATCTAATATAGAATGTGTGGCATTCGTGAATAAATTATAGTACTCTCTGGTTTTAAATAATAATTATTTGCTTATCTTGTGACTTTCGTCAGCAGGGCTGCAATGTGCTTGCCTCATTTTCCTTCTCTTCAATAGGAGGAGATGGGCTCAGAGACAGGCACAATTTATCATAAAATCTGATCACACTTTCCCTCACCATCTGGAAGCTGGAGATAGGTTTGTGAAATCTTGGTTGAGAAAGAGTTGAATGCCACTTGTAGCATAATGAATTTAAGAAAAATGATTTTACTAGCCAGTTCTGTTGCACAGAGTCCTGCAAGTTTTGGCGATTAACATATACGATGGACAGTTTCTCACAAAGATTATCAGGGTTCTAGAGGAAATTATCTTGCAGTTTTATTCTGCTGCAAAAGTGCTACATATATATATATATATATATATATATTTTTTTTTTTTTTTTTTGAGACAGAGTCTCGCTCTGTCACCCAGGCTGGAGTGCAGTGGCCGGATCTCAGCTCACTGCAAGCTCCGCCTCCCGGGTCTACGCCATTCTCCTGCCTCAGCCTCCCAAATAGCTGGGACTACAGGCGCCCACCACCTCGCCCGGCTAGTTTTTTTGTACTTTTTAGTAGAGACGGGGTTTCGCCGTGTTCGCCAGGATGGTCTCGATCTCCTGACCTTGTGATCCACCCGTCTCGGCCTCCCAAAGTGCTGGGATTATAGGCTTGAGCCACCGCGCCCGGCCAAGTGCTATATTTCTTTATAGATGAACTACTTAATTCTTGATCACTTGTTTTTCATTAGACATTTCTCTGCCTCTTTATGCGGTGCTTTATGTCTTTTTATGTCCAACCCCAGGTTTCTTCTTCTAATTGCAAGAAGATCATTGAAATTTTCTCTCTCTCAAACTCCTAGGCTCAAGTGATCCTCCTTCATCTGCCTCCTGAGTAGCTGGCATTCCAGATGTGCACCACTGAACAGATACACACATATATAACAATACTTATAGACACACAAACATCCACATATAAACACAAACACACAGAGACATACACATATCCACACATACTCATTAAATATACATTTACACACACAAACACACATGTGCACACACACACGTGCACACACACACGCATATACACACCTTGTTTCCATCTTCTTCTCAGGACTCGGGGCTCTCAGAGAGTGGAAAGAGTCTTGTACCATGAGTCCAGGATCGACTGCGCAACCTTGCCCAAGCGTCTTCCCTCTTGAGATCTTGTTTATAATAATAAACATCCTTACCCACCAATTAGGGTTATTTTGAAGATAAAACAGAAAGGATAACAGAGTGATGGCATGTTATACAGTTTCAAATAAAAATTAACCTTGACCAAAAAGAGGACTGTCCTTTGTCCTAGACTCCTGGGAGGTAATCTTCAATGTGTAATGCCTGACAGGAGTATCTTTGCCTGGGGCTCTTGGGTCATAACGGATAGTCTAATAATGAGATTTAGGGTGGGGTCTAGCCAGGTCAGGAATACCTACTAGGAGATTTAAAGTCCAGACTTTAGGTCACCCCTGGAAGGACTGGAAACTGAAAACTGAGAAGATCCACGTGGACAATCAAGCATGCCTCTGTGATGAAGTTCCAGTAAACACCTTGAACACTGAGGCTTGAGAGAGCCTCTCTGCCTTGGAATACTCCATGTGTATTGGCACATAGCAAAGCCAGGAGGGTAATGCACTGCTAGACTGAGAAGACTACAATAAATACCTAACTCTTCAATGCTCAGGCATTGAATATCCACAAACATCAAGACCATCCAGGAAAACATGACCTCACCAAACAAACTAATTAAAGCACCAGGGACCAATCATAGAAAAACAGAGATATGTGACCTTCCAGACAGAGAATTCAAAATAGTGGTTACAGGGAAACTCAAAGAAATTAAAGATAATACAGAAAAAGAATTTGGAATTCTATCAGATAAATTTAACAATGAGATTGAAATAATTAAAAAGAATCAAGCAGAAATTCTGGAGATGAAAAATGCAATTGACATAATAAATAATGCATCAGAGTCTCTTAATAGTGGAATTGATCAAGCAGAAGAAAAAATTAGTGAGCTTGAAGACAAACTATTTGAAAATATACAATTAGAGGAGACAAAAAAATTTAAAAGAATGAAACACACTCACAAGATCTAGAAGTAGTCTCAACGGGCAAAGCCAAGAGTTCTTGGCCTTAAAGAGGAAGTAGAGAAATAGAGGTAGAAAGTTTATTCAAAGGGATAATAACAGAGAATAAATATTCAAGTACAAGAACATTATAGGACACCAAGCAGATTTAACCCAAAGAAAACTACCTGAAGGCATTTAATATTCAAACTTCCAAAGGTCAAGGATAAAGAAAGGATCCTAAAGCAGTAAGAGAAAAGGAACAAATAACATACAATGGAGCTCCAATACATCTGGCAGCAGACTTTCAGTGGAAACCTTACAGACCAAGAGAGAGTGCCATGATATATGTGATGGGCTGAAGGAAAAAAAACCTTATACCCTAGAATAATATATACAGTGAAAATATCCTTCAAACATGAAGGAGAAATAAAGACTTTCCCAGACAAACAAAAGCTGAGGGATTTCACCAACAGCAGACCAATCCTACAAGAAATGCTAAAGGGAAGTCTTCAATCAGAAACAAAAGGACATTAATGAGCAATAAGACATTATCTGAAGGTACAAAACTCACTAGTAATAGTAAGTACACGGAAAAACACGGAGTATTATAACACTGTAATTGTGGTGTGCAAACAACTCTTATCTTAAGTAGAAAGACTAAAAGATGAGGCCGGGCACAGTGGCTCACGCCAGTAATCCCAGCACTTTGGGAGGCCAAGGCGGGCAGATCACGAGGTCAGGTGATTGAGACCATCTTGGCTAATACAGTGAAACCCTATCTCTACTAAAAATACAAAAAAAAAAAAAAAAAAAAAAAAAAAAAAATTAGCTGGGCGTTGTGTCATGTGCCTGTAGTCTCACCTACCTGGGAGGCTGAGGCAGGAGAATCACTTGAACCCAGGAGGTGGAGGTTGCAGCGAACCGAGATGGCACTACTGCACTCCAGCCTAGCTGACAGAGTGAGGCTCTGTCTCAAAAAAACAACAACAAAAACTAAAAGATGAACCAAACAAAAATAATAACTACAACAACTTTTCAAGACACAGTACAATGAGAAACAACAAAAAGTTAAAAAGCAGAGGGACAAATTTAAAGTGTAGAGTTTTGGTTAGTTTTCTTTTTGCTTGTTTATTTCTTTGTTCCTTTATGCAAGCAGTGTAAAGTTATCAGTTTAAAACACTGGGCAATAAGATAGTATTGCAAGCCTTGTGGGAACCTCAAATAAAAAAAAACACACACACTCAATTAATACACACACAAAAAAGCAACAAATTAAATCATACCACCAGAGAAAATCACCTTCACAAGAAGAAAGACAGGAAGGAAGGAAAGAAGAAAGAGAAGACCACAACCACCAGAAAACAAATAGCAAAATGGCAAGAGTAAGTCCTTACAGATCAATAATAACCTTGAACGTTAATGGACTAAACTTCCAATCAAAACTGTTATGGAAAGAACTGTTAGGAAAAGCAGTTCTGCCGGTCCCCACACACACCATTTTTCATCAACTCTAGATGAGGTAAGGGCCCCCAGATGCCTTAGGCATAGCATTCTTTGGGGTGAAGTCCCTTCCTGCTCAGAGTCTAAAAACAAGTAGTGACACTGTTTCTGCCTAATAGACCTTCAGTCTCCAGAGTGGAGAATCTGCCTTTGTGTGGGGTCTTAGTAAGAAAAGCTAGGATCCAGATCGGATCCTCTCTCGCCCTGCTGCAGCCAGGGAGTGTGTATGTGACTTAGACTCAGCCAACCAAATGCTCTTTCCTTGTATGTGGACATTTGGGTGAGAAGGGCGGGGAAACACAGATGGCTGCAATACCACCAGAGGTCATGGGGTGGGCAGGCTGAACCGTTTCTGTTAAGAGACTGTTGTTGTGGTTCTTGGGGCCTTCCTCTTTGTTTCTCGGTTCTTAACTGTTCTCAAGCCTGATCCATCAGCTTCCTTCTATTCTGTCAGTTCCCTGACAGTCTTTCAATAGGTCTCTTTTACTTAAGTTAGCCAGATTAGTTCTCAAGCTTTTAACCAAGAATGCTTCCTGGTGGAACTGAGCCTCTCTCACCCCTGTGGTTTGGCCAACAGAGAAAGGAATCTCTTGGGGGAGCAACCTTGAACTTGGCTTTGTTTCCAGGCTTGCCTCACTGTGGCAGGCTGGCCTTAGCGTACTGCCTTGGCTACCAGGGCCCTTCTCAGTGGGATCATTATGCCATATATTGATCTTAAGTGTGACTTCCTCTCTGTCTCATGTAGGATAGGTCCTTAACACTGGCAAGAACTAACCTCCCAGAATCAGACACAGAGGAGACGGCTTCTCTAGGACCCTTCAGTGACAAGCTAGTGCCAGTTCTTGCGGTCAAGGGTCGACATGGGTTAGGAACAGAGAGGTAAATGAACTCTTGGGCTGCTGGAAAGTTCCAGCTGTGCATCCCCACCCTCCCCTGCATCTTTTCTCTTTTGTGTAAATTTCCATTCCTGGTAAGGATGGACATGTGGGGAAACTCATCTTTGTTAACACAATGTCATCCCCCAAATATCACTGGTGGGGTTGTGGCCTGGAGTTCTGCATCCAGGGGCTTAGTGCAGACTTCTCAGGCTGGCATGGAGGTGGTGCTGTTTGCATGTGGTCAGTCTGGACTGATAAAGATACTACCAGGGTACTGGATAAGATTCACTAGCTAAACCTCACTTTGCATCTCTGTATTTGGATTAAAGAGGTTAGTTAGTGAAAAACAGGTGAATTTCACTTCTTTGGAGTGGTATAGAGGATTTTCTAACACAAAACTCAGACGCTATAAAAAGACAAGGTTAACAAATTGATTGCATAAAAACTTCAAATTTCTATAACAGAAAACAAAAAGCAAACTGAGAAATAGTAGCAACTATTGTGTCAAAGAGATAATTTTCTTAATATACAAAGAGCTCTTACAAATAAATCCAATTAAAATGGGAAAAGGACTGGGCATGGTGACTCATGCCTCCCAGCAATTTGGGAGACCAAGATGGGCAGATCACTTGAGGTCAGGAGTTTGAAACCAGCCTGGCCAACATGGTGCAACCCTGTCTCTACTAAATTAGCTGGGCGTGGTGGTGCAGGCCTGTAATCCCATCTACTCAGGAGGTTGAGGCAGAGGAATCACTTGAACCCAGGAGGTGGAGGTTGCAGTGACCGGAGATTGTGCCACTGCAGTCTAACCTGGGAGACAGAGCAAGACACTGTCTCAAAAAAAAAAAAAAAAAAAAAAAAAAAAAGGCAGTTATTTCACTGCATGTGCCTCCAGTAATTGCTCTGTGCAAAATATACAACTATTCCATCACAGGCCATTAAGGGTGCCTCTCTCCATTCTGAGATTTTCCACTTGAGTTTCTAGGCAGTTTCTCACCTGTTTTCAAGCAGGGTTCGGGCAACCATTTCTTCAACAGCGCCAGCCCTAGGAACACCAAGATACAGGCCATCCTCCCAGTCCCTGGCACCCTCCGTTCCCCCATGCTGAGAATGACAGGTAAGCAACATGGTGGTCAGTACTAAAATGGAGAGTCAGTCGGGTGCAGTGGCTCACACCTGTAATCCCAGCATTTTGGGAGCCTGAAGAGGGAGGATTGCTTGGGCCCAGGAGTTCGAGGAGACCCTGGGCTCAAGCAAGGAATTCAAGGAGAGAGGTAAATCTATCTATTTATCTATCTATTTATCTATCCATCCATCTATCTATAGATATATATATATATAAAAATAGAGAGATCTTGTCTCTCTCTCGCGCGCGCTCTCTCCCTCTCTCTATGTGCGTGTGTGTGTGTATATATATATATATATATATAATTTTTTAAAATAAAATTTAAAAGACGTCCAACAGGTGTGCTGGAGCAGTGTCTCTGCCTAGGGAGGTGATGACAGGGCAGGCTCCACCAAGGAGGAGCTGAAAGAATGGGAGTTCCACGGCAGAGGAGGCGGGCAGAGCTTTTCTCCGAACACAGGTATACCACGTGCGAAAACAAAGCGGTGTACCAAGGCCGGGTGCATGTGTACAGCTGCAAACTGGGAAACAGGCGCCAGTCTTGGGCGATGAGGGATTTTTCCTGCATGGATTCCCTTCCTGCCCAGGGTCCTCTCTCGCTGGTCGGGGGCGCCTAACAATAATCCTTGCCACGGGTTCGTAGCTGAAAACGACCTTCAAATCCGTCCATCCACCTTTCAGTTTTTATAGACAAATACACAGAGGACTTAGAGAAGTGAAACGGTTTGTCTCAGGTCACAGCTCTGGCCAACACTGGGGTCCTGACGGCCAGTCTGCGGATTTTCCTGCCTCTGGCCTGCGGGCACTGCCCAGGCTATCAACTGCAACCCTGCTCAGGGGACCTTGGTCCGGTTCGTCTCCGGGCGGACTACGTCTCCCACAATGCGTTGGGCCCAGACTCCTTCCCGCCCTCCGGCTTTGGGTGCTGTCTCCGCCAATAGAAAGGCAGAATTCCCAGGGCCGTTCTCGGCAGCCAATGAGCGCGGCGGTGGGCGGACCTGTCCCGCCCAGGACTCTCCGTGCTCCACGGGCTTGAGCCAGAGTGCAAGGGGCCGGGTCGATTGTTTAGCATATCATCAAAAAGGCCGGGGGCACTTTTGCACGTAGAGCAGCCGCCACCGCAGGACCTGGTATCCCGAGAGGTGACCTGGAGATGCAGGTCTGGAGCCGCGCGGACCCCGGGCAGTAGACCGAGGCAAGGGAATAGCGGGCCTGGAGCCAGCTGCCGGCAGCCCTGCTTGGGCTGGGGCATCTGGGTCGCCCTTCGTGTCCCGTGGGCCCGGGCAGCCTCAATTTAGGCGCCCGGCTGCGCTCCGCGAACCATCCCGGACGCTTCTCCTTGGTGGAGCTCTCCTTGCCTCTCCTACCTGGAAGCGCAGACTTTGGACGGGAAGGGACATTCGACGACATCCCGCGCAGCCTACGCGTTTTACAGATGGGGAAACTGAGGTTCAGAAGGGACGTGTGATGCCCCAAGTCAAACGGCAACTTAGCTAACCGGGCACAGTTTTCCCAGGCTCCCAAGTAGGAAGGGTTCTCTTTTACCATATGCCACTCTTTCTTCTAGTCATTTGAGTAAAATACATGTTGAGAGCTTCAGTTTTCCCAATAGCTTTTTCTTTCTATCTTTCTTTCTTTTTAAGCTTTTTTTCCTACTTTCCCCCCACCTTTTTATTGAGGGGGATTGTCATCTGAGTCTTTATGATGTAGTAATTTTTAATTTTTTTTTTTTTTCCTTTTTGTAGAGACGGGGTCTCAAGCTGTTGCCCAGGCCAGTCTTCAACTCCTGATGTCAAAGGGGTGTGAACCACAGCAACTCCATCTTAAATAGGAGCTGGGTAAAATGAGGCTGAAACCTATTGGGCTGCATTCCCGGATGGTTAAGGCACTCTAAGTCACAGGATGAGATAGGAGGTCAGCACAAAATATGGGTCATAAAGACCTTGCTGGTAAAACAGGTTGCAGTAAAGAAGCCGGCCAAAATCCACCAAAACCAAAATGGTGACGAGAGTGACCTCTAGTCCTCCTCACTGCTACATTCCTACCAGTGCCATGACAGTTTACAAATGCCATGGCAACGTCAGGAAGTTACCTTATATGGTCTGAAAAGGGGAGGCATGAATAATCCACCCTTTGTTTAGCGTATCATCAAAAAATAACCATAAAAATGGACAACTGGCAGCCCTCAGGACTGCTCTGCCTATGGAGTAGCCATTCTTTTATTCCTTTGCCTTCCTAATAAACTTGGTTTCACTTTGCACTGTGGACTTGTCCTGAATTCTTTCTTGTGTGATATTCAAGAATTCGCTGTTGGGATCTGGATCCGGACCCCTTTCCTGTAACACTGGCCTCAAGCCATCTTCCTCTTCAGCCTCCCAAAGTGCTGGTATTACAGGCATGAACCACAGTACCTGGCCTAAAAATAATTTTGTATTGCTTTCGTATTATTTTTTTTAAGTCGTTTGCAATTCCACTGCTCTCGATATTTTCTAACTGCCATCTGGTTCTTTTTTCCTGTGTATGAGTTCATTTTTAAAGGGAATTGGGGACTTACTGTGTCTGTGGTTTTTCTGCCTTGCTGGTTTTGTGTTTATCCATTATTTAATTAATTAATTAATTTTTTTTTTTTTTTTGAGACAGAGTCTCAGGCTGTCTCCCAGGCTAGAGTGCCGTGTGCAATCTCTGTTCACTTCAATCTCTGCCTTCTGAGTTCAAGCAATTTTTCTGCCTCAGCCTT
Organism: Macaca thibetana thibetana; assembly: GCF_024542745.1. Taxonomy (NCBI): domain Eukaryota; kingdom Metazoa; phylum Chordata; class Mammalia; order Primates; family Cercopithecidae; genus Macaca; species Macaca thibetana. The sequence goes on along the minus strand of NC_065584.1, from coordinate 160,036,733 downwards.
CTAAGTAGCTGCGATTAGAGGTGTGCACCACCACGTCCAGCTAATTTGTGTATTTTTAGTAGAGACAGGGTTTCACCATGTTGTTCAGGCTGGTCTCAAATTCCTGACCTTGTGATCCACCCGCCTGAGCCTTCCAAAGTACTGAGATTACAGGCGTGAGCCACCATGCCCAGTGACGTTTATCCATTATTTTCATATCAGAAGGATTATCTTAAATCGTTAGTGATTAGTAATCTTTGTGAGCATAATTTTTAAAATATTAAAAAATCATATAGTATAATGCACAGATGTTAAATTTCATGTTTGCTCTTATGCAACCATTGCCAAATCAAGATATCGAAAATTTCCAGCATCCCAGGTGACTCCTTTGAGCCCCTTCCCTGTCATTACCACCCAAAGGTAGCCTTTATTATACCACAGTTTCTGATATGTGCTACTATACGGATGTGCTGTAGTTTATTAGCCATTCCCCTGCTGGTGGATTCTTAAGGACTCAATTTTTTGGAATTAGAAATGATGTTGTGGTTTTGTGTCCTTGCAAATAAATTTCTTTTTGCAAAGATGGGTTTTTGTTGTTGTTATATATAAAGTTTTGGTGCCGCAAAAGAAATAGCACTCTAATATAAAATTTTCTTTTGAATTTTCAGCAAGGCAAGTTACTTCTATAGAAGGGTGCGCCCTTACAGATGGAGCAATGGTGAGCACACACTTGGACCAGGGAGGGGAAGGGGTTCTTATCCCTGACACACATGGCCCTTGCTGCTGTGTTGTTCCCCTATTGGCTAGGGTTAGACCGCACAGGCTAAACTAATTCCAATTGGCTAATTTAAAGAGAGTGACAGGGTGAGTGCTTTGGCCGGAAAAAAATGGTTATGCAGGGTGGAGAATGAGTCAGGGTGGAGCAGGTAGCAGGTAATCTGAATGAGTCAGGGTGGAATAGGCAAAAAAGATTGCTTTGCAAGGAAGTTAAGTTTAAAAGTAGAAGGCAAAGAATTGAACATACTGACATATTGATTCTTTGAAGATAAATTTGGAATTTATATCTAACATTTTTAAGATAAATTACTGAGGGGCCAAGACTGGATTGGAGATATATGAGCATGTCTTAATCTTCATGAAGTATGGTAATAATGCAGTCGAGATATTGCCTTTCTTCCAATGAAGCTCAAAGTGCTTTGATATCTGATCCACTGCTAATCCTTAAGATGCCCCCGTAAGAATAAAAAGATGAGTGTTATTATCTCTCTTTATTCAGTGGTCACTGAGATTGAGTGACTAAGTTGTATGTTAGGTCAAGGTCACACAGTGCAAGTCAGAGCTGACTTAGGAGAGTCCTCAGTATTTCAGTCATGGGTTTTTCTGGGGACTTTGCATTTCTGATACTCATTCTCTGGTGTTTTGGAAGGAACAATGCTGTATTTTTTGTGCTTGTGATACTTTTTTTTTTTTTCTTTTTGAGACTGAGTCTTGCTCTGTTGCCCAGGCTGGAGTGCAGTGGCGTGGTCTTGGCTCACTGGAACCTCCACCTCCCAGGTTCAAGTGATTCTCTTGCCTTAGCCTCCTGAGTAGCTGGGACTATAGGCGCATGCCACCACACCCGGCTAATTTTTGTATTTTTAGTAGAGACAGGGTTTGGCCATGTTGGCCAGGCTGGTATCGAACTCCTGACCTCATGATCTACCCATCTCAGCCCCCACAAAGTGCTGCGATTACAGGCGTGAGCCACTGCGCCTGGCCACTTGTAATACTTCTTAACTTCTCTTACCACAGAGAGAGATGTTTTCAGGAATAAGTCATTTTTCCTTTAAGAGCAACAGGAAGCATCTGTTGGTTTGCATATGTAAGGACCACCTGGTGGTCTGACCTGGGCTCTTGTGAGTTAGATTGCTTTAGGAAAGTCTACTTAGTGATTATGTTTCTCTTTTTTGTTTCTCAGCAGGACTACTTGTTGCGATTTGAGGAGGGAGGCGTCTTACCCCAGAGCCTGGCTGGAGAAGACTGAGGTTCAAGGCTTGAAGCCTAAGTGATTACCCCAGGACCTTGGATGATGGCCACAGAGATATCGAAAGTGACCACTCCGCTGAGCCCCTTGGTCCAGGTGCCTCAAGAGTGTAAGAGTTAAAGAAAGATTAAAAAAAAAAAAAAAAAAACATGAACTACGGCTAGACAGTTAAAGACAGGTTTACTTTAGATAAAACCTGAGAGGGGCTTCTGGCCAATTTCAGTCAGGAGCCCTTTCTCTTCCAGACTAAGAGTATATATTGGTTTTAGGGTGAGGGTGCTTATCACAAGCTTGGAATGTTTCTGTGTGGGGCAGAAGTTTTGGCAGGTTTGGAACGTCTCTGGGCAGAAGGGAGGTTATCTTGGGGCTGACATCTTTCCGGCAAGAGGTGGGTTGTCTCAGGACTAGCATGTCTCTGGTTGGGAAGGAGTTTTGAATGTTTCTGGTGAGAGATGTTAGTTTGTGGCTTATGGTCATGCTGACCTTAGCCATTAGGCTGATGCCCTTTGGATTTAGGTTTTTGATTGGATTTAGAATAGGCTTGCCCAAGATGGCGATGCTTCTGCTCTGTCAAAGAGGAAGAAAGACAAGAGGAGGAGGTCACCATAATGATCCTGGAGGATGACTCCTGGGTGCAGGTAGCTGTACTGCAGGAGGATAGCCCTCAGTCTGAGCCCTTTCCCCAGAGTGCCGGCAAGGGCAGCCCCCAGGCGGAGGCAACCAGGGGACTGCAGGATGTACTCGGCCACCTCTGAGAGCTCTGTCATCACTGGCTGAGGCCAGAGGTACACACCAAGGAGCAGATGTTGACTGTGCTGCCAAGGAAATTCAGGCTTGGCTGCAAGAGCATTGGCCTGAAAACAGTGAGGAGGCAGCAGCCCTGGTGGAAGACTTGACCCAGACCCTTCGGGACAGTGGTGAGATATACAACCTCATAGGGAGAGGATGGGAGCACCCTTCCAAGGTGGAGGAGTGTGTTGTTTCAGAGGAGAAGGTGGTGTCCAAGACAGAGTGGGGGACAGCGCCATCCCTTTGTTCTGTCTGTAGGCAGTCAGTGTACTCATCAGCCTTTTAGTGTCCTCACTGTGTGTAGTGTCAGCTCCAGAACTGTGGTGTAGGAGGGGCTTAGAGCTGCATTTGCATAGTAAGCACAGTTTTTACTTATATTTGGAGAGGTTGGAAAGCTGATGGAAGTTACACAGGGAGGAGCTGGAGACCCCTGCAAACCACACTCTGTCACCTTCACTTGGTTGTGCAAGAAACATCCAAATAGTTCCTGGAATTAGAGAAAACAATCTGATGTTTTCAAAGTGATTATTTTTATGAAACCAACATAAATGACAAGTAACCCAGCTAATGACTAGAGACTTTCTGTGGTATGAAGTCATCCTGGGCTCTTAAAATAGTAATTGGAAACTTGAGCTCTTTGCAATAGTTACTCTATTTGTCTCCAATGTTACTAATAAGTGTTGGGATCCCGACCTGCTGTTTAACTGCCCTGTCTCCCTCCTGGTTTTCCGTTTTAAACTGGACTCACTTGATCACCAAATATTTACTTTAGATGAACCTGTGCCAGTAGAGTTGTCTCAGGGTTCATAGGATATAGCTGTCTTTGTGCTGATGAGAACTACAGAAGTTCAGAGAAGGTAGCGTGGAGTGGAGAGGTCAGGTCAGAGAAGGCTTCCTGGAGGAGGTGACACCAAAGCAGGAGGTTGTAGAAGGGAGTAGAATTTGGAAAGGCATAGGGCAAGGAGCAAGCAGCTGAGAGGAGCTGTGCTGAGCAGAGGCTGGGAAGGGCAGAGCCAAGGTAGTTTATACCTTTGGGTGACAGGAGAGCTGGCTGATTGGAGTGGCAAGTGTGTTTTTAGGAAGTGGTAGGAAGTAGAGTTTAGGGGAAGGGTGGGTGAGGGTTTGGACTGAATGTCGTTGGCCTCAGCCGGTTCTTGAACTAGGGCCCAAGGGGCATGGGAGGAAGCGGAGTGTGGCAACAGGATGTAGGTTTGATTAGGGTAGTGAGAGGTAGGGACAGGAGAGCAGCCGGGAAGCTGGGAAGGTGTGCAGTGATGGTGGTCAGCCCCAGATGGGACACATGTGAGAAAGAACTGAAAGTCACAATGGCTAGCATTTCCCAAGCTCTTTCTGCAAGCCAGGAAATATGCTTGGCATTTAATACGGAAAACTCATGTAATCTTCACCACCCTGGAAGATAAGCAGGATTATCACCAGAGATCCCTTAAGATCGCTGTCTTTGTACCAGGCAAAACCAAGATTTGAATGCATGTGTCTGAAGACATAGCCCATGTTTTAAGCATTTTGTCACATGCATGATTTTTTTTTTTGAGACAGAGTCTTGCTCTGTTGCCAGACTGGACTGCAGTGGCATGATCTCAGCTCACTGCAACCTCTGCCTCCTGGGTTCAAGTGATTCCCCTATCTCAGCCTCCCAAGTGGCTGGGACTACAGACGTGTGCCACCACGCCCGGCTAATTTTTTGTATTTTTAGTAGAGATAGGGTTTCACCATGTTGGCCAGGATGGTCTCAGTCTCCTGACCTCATGATCCTCCTGCTTCGGCCTCTCAAAGTGCTAGGATTACAGGCGTGAGCCACTGCACCCGGCCTGTCACATGTATGATTTTAAGTGACAGTTCCTACTGGGTGTTGGAAGGAGGGGATGCAGATGGAATTAAGACAGTGGCTAACTCCAGAGCATCTGGCCTGGAGGATTCAGAAGAGAGAAGAGAAGAGAAGGAAACTGAAGGGGGTTTAGGGCAGAGACTGTGACAACTGCCAGGGACTGGGAGAATGAGTAGAGCTGCCCTCTGGCAAAAGGGACTGATGCCGAAGGCCCGCAGTGACCCAGCCCTGCCCTGGGCACCTTCATGCCTGTCTCACTAAGAAGCCTGTGAGTGGCTGGCATTGTCATTTCACAGATAGGAAATGCAAGTTCAGGAAGCTCATACGGCTGTTAAGTGATGGAGCCAGGAGTCAAACTCAGACCTGTCTCTTTCTGCATAGAGATCCCAGTTTTGCTTGAAGCAAAGTACTTGATTTTCTTTGGCCCCGAAAAAAAAAACTTTTAATTTTATTCTTCCTATTAAAATAAGCAAACTTTCATCCTATTTTACAGCTGTCTTTGCTTCCTTCCTAGTGGAGGTGACCAGTTTGTCATGAACTTTGGATCTGCAGTCAGATACTGTGGAGGAGAGAGTGGTGGAGGGCTGAGGAGAAGCCTCAGGTTATTATTTGGTTGGGGAGGCACAGAGCAGAGTTTCAGGTCTCAGCAGGCGTCAGAGGTGATTACAGCTCTTCCCACCTGGCTTGCGGCAGGGCCTCTGTGCCTTTCATCTTTCACTGGGCACCCAAGATGGGGCCCACTGGGGACCATCCCAGGTGCATGGGTTTGTCTGTCCCCGACTTCTGCCTCTGAGATTGTCTTTGTTGGTCTTTGTTTAACAAATGCCCCTGACCTTCCTCATGATTGCTCACAGGAGTCTGTGCACTTGTCTTCATTCCTTCTTAAACATGTACTCGACATAAGGCTGCTTGACCTCTATTCTAATTGTCCAGCTTGGGACCTTTGGACACATTCACCCAGCTCGGGATGTTTCCAGAACTGGTTAGACTGTAGTTGTTTAATGTTCATCTAGCAGGAACTTCTAGGCACTCACAATTCATGTATCTTCTAATTCTAATGAAGATCAGACCTATGTTAACAGTTTAAGTGGCAGAGCTTATCTCTATCTGTGAATGTTTCCTAAGGACATTTTACCTCCATACCCAGCCCTAATCCAGGCACTTGGTGTTTCTCACCTGAATTCTTGCAGCTGCTACCAAACAGCCTCAGCCTCTGCCCCTTCATTGTAGCTCTTTCACTCCTTCCTGAGTGATAGGGTGCTCCTGCTTAAAAACCTTCATGAGCTTCCCATTGTCTACTAAATTAAGCATGACCTCCATGTTCTGCTTGGAGTCTGCGGCCCTATGGGACCTGGCCCAGATCTCCCCTGCAGCCTGCTCCTGCCCCCGGCCCCCCATGCTCTATCCCCACTCCATTCTAGACCAGATCTTGCTGTTTCTTGAACACAGCCTATGTTTTCGAGTATTCACCTTTTGCTACTGAATTTTTTTTTTTTTTTTTTGAGACAGTGTCTTGCTGCATCCCCCAGGCTGGAGTGCAATGACTCTATCTTGGCTCACTACAACCTCCACCTCCCAGGTTCAAGCAATTCTTCTGCCTCAGCCTCCTGAATATGAGTAGCTGGGACAACAGGCACATGCCACCATGCCCGGCTAACTTTTGTATTTTTAGTAGAGAACATGTCCAGGCTGGTCTGGAACTCCTGACCTCAGGTGATCCACCCACCTTGGCCTTCCAAAGTGCTGGAATTACAGGTGTGAGCCACCATGTCCGGCCCTTGCTCCTGAACTTTTGGCTTGGAATAGCCTTGTCCCATCTCTGTGTGACAACATCCCAGCTGTTGTTTGAGTGCCAACCCTTGGAGATCCTCTTCATAAAGCGTTCCTTAAACCCAGTCCCTTTTCTTGGTCATCAGTTCCACACCCCTGGGAGCACCTCTCATCACCTCTGCTGGAAGTCTTCTCCCCCAGAATATTTGGATTCTTTCTCTTGGCTTTGTGTCATAGTTAATCTTGTTTCCTGTTTATGTGAATATTTGTCTTATTTCTTCTAGGAACCTGTCCTTTTTCCTCCCCTCTCCCTTTTTCCTTCTCTTGCTCATTCCACCACCTCTCTCTCTTTCTTGCACCCAACTTCGTCTTCCTCTCCCTCTGTCTCTAATATCATGAACCTCTGGACTCCACCCTAGAACTCCTGAATCAGAAACTTCGAGGGTGATGCCCAGCACCCCTCTAAGTGATCCCGATTCAAACTCCAGTTTGAGAATCTCTGTGCTTGACCTCTGGTTCTCAAACTCAGCCGCACATTAGAATTACCTGGGGGCCTGGAGTCCACTCCCAAGGATTCTGATTTTCTGATTTAATTGGTATGGGGTATTGCATGGGCAAGGGATTTTTGAAAGTGCTCCCGGTGGTTCTATTATGCAGCAAAGTGTAAAGACCACTGCCATAGAGCTTTGTTACCCAGGGGGTGGTCAGTGGGCCAGCAGCATCGGCTTACCTGGGACTTTGTTAGACGTATGGACTGGCAATCTCACCCAGCCCAGCTGAAGTGAATTTGCATTTGACAAGATTTCCAGGTGATTCCTATGCCCTTTGAAGTTTGAGAAGCACTGCCCAGGAGAGGAATAGAGGTTATCAACTTCAAGCCTACTCTTGTCCAACAGTTCAGCAAAAGAGTCACAGCTGACCTCTCCAGCCATCCTCAGCATCATCTGGCTTTCAGCTGTCAGAGGCAACAGGTGATTTGTTTTGAGCTTGCTGCCCTAGCAAAATGCTCCCTTAATGATCACAAATGAACACGTGCATTCATCTTGGTCAAATAAATAAATACGGTGTGTATACATGCAGACACACGCATACAGATACATATACACGTCCACACAGCTAGAGACATTTCTTTTTCTTTTTTTTTTTGAGACGGAGTCTCGCTCTGTCGCCAGACTGGAGTGCAGTGGTGCAATCTCGGCTCACTGCAACCTCCATCTCCCGGGCTCAAGTGATCCTTCTGCCTCAGCCTCCTGAGTGCCTGGGACTACAGGCGTGTGCCACCATGCCCAGCTAATTTTTTGTATTTTTAGTAGAGACAGAGTTTCACCATGCTGACCAGGATGGTCTCGATCTCCTGACCTCGTGATCCACCTGCCTCAGCCTCCCAAAGTGCTGGGATTACAGGCGTGAGCCACCGCACCCGGCCTGAGACATTTCTTAATACAAATCTATATTTGTTTAAAAATATCTATGAACATTAAGTAGCAAATCTCTTTTAGGGAAACTGATAATTTCAGCAAATTCAGTAAACCCTTCTGAAAATATGTTGTTAACTTATTTGTATAGTATAATCAAAAATATATATACTAGTGTCTAACTTACAAATAATATATTCTTGCAAAAATGCCCAGCTTGGAAGTATTAATATACATTGATCTCTCCTCCTACATCCCTGCCCCCAAAAAGCCCACTTCTCAGGAGCAACCACTTGCATCCATTTTCCATTGGGTGCTGTAACAAATTATCACAAACTTAGTGGCTTAAAAAAACAATACACACGACAAATTGATTATCTAGTCCTAGAGGTCAGAAATCTGAAATGGATCTCGCTGGATGAAAATCAAAATGCTGGCAGGGATGAGTTCCTTTCTGGAACTCTAAGGGAGAATCTATTTCCTTGCCTTTTCTAGCCTCTAAGGCTGCCTGCATTCCTTGGATTGTGGCTTCTTTCCATCTGCAAACCTGGCAATGGTGGTAGAATCTTTCTCCTACTATATCATTCTGAAATGACTCTTCTGCCACCCTCTTTCACTTCTAAAGACCCCTGTCATTACATTGGGCCCACCTGAATAATCTAGGCTAAGCTTCCCATCCCAAGATCTTAATTTAACCGTATCCACAAAGTTCCTTTTGTCATATAAGGTAACATATTTAAAGATTCTAGAGATTGGCCAGGCGCAGTGGCTCACGCCTGTAATCCCAGCACTTTGGGAGGCCAAGATGGGTGGATCACGAGGTCAGGAGATTGAGACCATCCTGGCTAACACGGTGAAACCCCATCTCTACTAAAAATATAAAAATTAGCTGGGCACGGTGGCGGGTGCCTGTAGTCCCAGCTACACGGGAGGCTGAGGTAGGAGAATGGCGTGAACCCGGGAGGCGGAGCTTGCAGTGAGTGCAGATCGTGCCACTGCACTGCCTGGGTGACAGAGCGAGACTCTGTCTCAAAAAAAAAAAAAATAATAAGATTCTAGAGATTAAGATGTGGACATATTTGAGGGGCCATTTTTCTGCTTACCAAACCATCATTATGTGTTTGGTGCATACCTAGGAAGACTTTTTGGTACATATTCAGTTATATTTGTATTTCAAAATCTTTTATCCAGCTACTTGGGAGCCTGAGGCAGGAGGATTTCTTGAGGCCAGGAGTTTGAGACTGTAGTGTGGTATGGTCATGTCTGTGAGTAGCCACTGCACTCCAGCTTGGGCAACATTAACAAGTCCCTGTCTCTAAAAAATTAAAAAAAAAATTTTTTTTTAATTACCAAAATGAGATTTCATACTATTCTGCTGCTTGATTATTATTACTTAACAGTATATAATGCATAGCTTTCCACATTGGACAAGATAAATCTATTAATATTTTAAAGGAAGATTTTCTTCTGAAATTTTTAGAAAATGTGGCCGTTTTTGGTTAGGCATGGTAACTCACATCTGTAATCCCAGCACTTTGGGAGGCCGAGGAGGGTGGATCACGAGGTCAGGAGTTCAAAACCAACCTGACCAACATGGTGAAACCCCGTCTCTACTAAAAATACAAAAAAGTTAGCCAGGCGTGGTGGCAGGTGCCTGTAATCCCAGCTACTTGGGAGGCTGAGGCAGGACAATTGCTTGAACCTGGGAGGCAGAGGTTGCAGTGACCTGAGATTGTGCCACTGCACTCCAGCCTGGGTGACAGAACAAGACTCCGTCTCAAAAAACAAAAAAAAAAAAAAAAAAGAAAGAAAGAAAAAAGAAAATGTGGTCTTTTTTTGTTGTAATAAATAAGGGAGGGAAAAAGAAACCAGGAATCCTGCCTGAGGCTAAATGAAGTGAAAAATGAAAGTGGGAAGTTCAAGAGAAGTAGTCTCAACTGTTTGTATATGGCAGGTGAATGTGGTGTTTTAGGAAGCAGTTACTATCCAATTATGTTCTGCTTAGCTCTGGTGAAAATACTCATATGCTCCCTGTAGTGGGCATTTGTGGTTATTTTACTGCTTAGCATCCATTCCTCTTACCAACAGCATCTGACTTTCCTTAGAGAGAATTACACTCCCCAGTGGATAACATTTTTGGGTGTGCCCTGCACATCTTCTAGCGAAGGTGGCCACATGACCCAAGCGAGGCCAATCAGATACTGCCTCTTTTAAACCTAAAATTTGGAATTTTTTTTTTTTTAATGGGACGGAGTCTGGCTCTGTCACCCAGGCTGGAGTGTAGTGGCACGATCTCAGCTCACTGCAACCTTTGTCTCCCAAATTAAAGCAATTCTCCTGTTTCAGCCTCCCGAGTAGCTGGGACTACAGGCACACGCCACCACGCCAGCTAATTTTTGTATTTTTAGTAGAAATGGGGTTTCACCATATTGGTCAGACTGGTCTTGAACTCCTGACCTCAGGTGATCCACCCGCCTAGGCCTCCCAAAGAGTTGGGATTATAGGCGTGAGGCACTGCGCCCAGCCTAATTTGGAGAAATTGACAATTAAAGAACAGTTGAAGTTTATGCATCCTCAAAATGGCTCTAAAATGATTAAAAACAAAGCAAGTACTCAGCAAAATATAAAACAAAACAAAACCCTAAAACCAACATTGAAGCAGGTCTTCAGAATTGTAACAAAAAATAGTTGTAAGAATTGTTGGCTAGGCACAGTGGCTCATGCCTGTAATCCCAGCACTTTGGGAGGCTGAGGTGAGCAGATTGCTTGAGCCCAGGAACCAAAGACCAGCCTGGGCAACATAGTGAAACCCCATCTCTACAAACAATACAAAAGGCAAAAATGAAATGGGCACGGTGGTGTGCGCCTGTAATCCTAGCTAATCACGAGCATGAGGTGGAAGAATCGCTTGAGCCCAGGAGGTGGAGGTTGCAGTGAGCCGAGATCACACCACTGCACTCCAGCCTAGGCAACAGAGTGAGACTGTGTCTCCAAAAAAAAAAAAAGAAAGAAAAAAAGAATTGTCAGTCTGTCTGCAGCATGGTAGATAAGAGCTATTTTGTTGAGATCTCTGGTTTTTATCATTGGGGTAAAAAGGTGAGGGTATCCTGGGAATTGATCATGCAGTCCCAAAATATAGATAGCATTTAGGCATTGGTAACCAAACATTACAATTTGGGACACTAAGGTCTCTTTTGCACCCAAGCCATGGTGCCCACCTACCTCTGTACTCCGTAGCCAGGTCAGCTGAGTTGAACAGCTTTAGTCAATATCTGAGCTGGGTGAGGCTGGGTGAAAGAGCAACAGGTGAAAACAATTCCAGCAAGATACCGTTTATTCCTTAGAAATCAATTACTGAGATATCAAAAAGGAAAAGCAGCAGATTAAGCAGTTGAGTTTATAACTATTTGATAAAATAACAAAAGTAAATGCAGCACATTTATCAGAGCCCTTGTTTGTAAACAGTGGGAACCCACGTTGGCTTACTTTGAGCACCACAGAGGAACGAAGGGAGAGATACAAGAGGCACTCCCAGAAAGTGGGAGGAGAGAAGGACCAAGCCCCAGAAGACAGGGGGCACAGATTTGGCCAGTGGGATTCTCCAGCTCTAGAACTGGGGACTTGGCACTTTGTATCATGTGTCTGTACAATTCGACTTCATTCTTTCATACTAGCCTTCTCCATGTGGTGGAGGTACATGGCTGCTTCCAGACATCATCACTAGAATAGAAAGCTCTTCCTCCCTATGGAACTCCACTTCAGAATTCTGGGGAAGGCCTCTGATTGGTTTAGCTTTCATAGCCTCTATGAAAGACAGTGCTTGATGCATGGTAATTAACAACATTCCTGCCCTATGACTGAAACAGAGAGATCAGGGGTCCATAATTAGAAGTTCACACTAGAATCACATGATTGAAATGGAGAAAGGTAGAGAGAAACAACTGATGTTCAACGAAGCCTGTAATATGGAGGCAAATATGCCATATTTGGGTATTCATAAGCCTATGGGAAGAAAGAATCTGGATATCATTTGGTTTCACAAACTAATATCCCATCAAAAGTGAAAACAAACAGGATGTATTCAACAAATATTTATATAAGTTCAAATGAGCAAAGCTTGTTTATTCCTGATTTTTGACCACTCACTGGCTTTCTCAGTATGCCACTGACATTTTTGTCTCTGAATGTGGAGGTCTTTCTAAATTTGTCTTAGTAATATCCCTCCTGAAGGGTTTCCTAATATGCAAGAGATAAAGAATTACTATATACTTGCCCTCAGCATGAATTTCTTCAAAAGCTGGATTCCAAACGGAATACTGCATCCATTACCAAAGTTAAAATGCATAAGTCTATAGAGCTACACTTTGAAAATATTTAAAATACAAAAAGATACGTGCATGTATGTCTGAATGCAAATGTGTGTATGTGTATTTGCATATGTAAAAACTCTGCTGTAAAATGAAAAATAAAGGGCTGAGTATCCTAGATAGTTCAACAACTTTTAAAGGAAAACGTACACCTATTAAATTTGACTTTTGATGTTTATTTTGCCTGCATCGTGAAAATGTTTATTTCATTGGTCATAGTAGTTGGCCAATGACAGCAATTTCAAAATAATCCCTGGATAGTTGACAGCCTGCCAACCATTTCTACAGTTATGAAAATATTCCTCTTTATATGATGTTAGGATGTACTGCTGCATTTTTTTCAAAGTTCAATTTCTTTATTTTTCATAAGCTAGTGAAAATAACTTTTAAAAATTGCTCTTCACATTTTTACTGCAGGTATCACCACAAGTATGTATTATTTAGGCCTATCAACTGACAGCATATTACTTTTGTCAAGAAAATTACTAATATTTGTAGCAAATAAGAAATAAATGTAGACAGGCAAACTTATGATGAAAACTTACATCTTTGTTTGGGTTCCCCAAAACGCAGACTGAGATAAAGACTTGATTACAGATAGTTTATTTGGTGATCTCAGGAACTTCATGGGATGGAGTGAGGAAAGGGAGAGGAAGAAAGGAGAAAAATTAAAAGGGGGTACCTTAATTAGTAGGTTCCATTTTCCTAAGCCACTGGGGCTCACTTCCACTGGGGAGCCTCTGAGAAACCATATAGAATATGCCTCAGGAGGAATTCACTGAGGGATGGGGAAGTTGGGAGTGCTTATCTTCTAACTCTTGAACCTTATTGATTAAAGGTTGACCTTGGGGTCACTATGCCCTCAGCACTTCCAGGCTACTCTCACTACGGGCTGGGAAGGGCCTCAGCAGAGAAGCAGAGTTACGGCACTCGTGGTATGAAGATGTCAGTGTGTATGGACATGTTTGCAAGCTACAGGGGAACTAACAGGTGGTCCGTGGGCAGGGTGTCAGTAGTGACTACTGTGTTCACTCCTTGCTCTCAGCAGATCCTCTCATGCCCACCCTGAGTTTGCTCTGTTACTGACATTTCAGGGTTGTAGCTGGCTGCAATCTCCAAAAATGATTGAAAATAGAGGAATATGTGGAACAAGTCACAATCTTCACTGCTACAGCTGGTCCCAAGGCTATAATCTATACTCATCATCTCTCTGCTCCACCACCTCTTCTAGATTTCCCGAATCCTTGGCTAGCACTTCCACTAGTCATCGTTGCTTGCTCAGTGAATGACTGCACCTTTATCTCTGAGTGGTTGAGCCTTGATTACCTTGCCCTTGTCAGGCCATGGTTGCTTCACTTGCTTCTCTGCTATTATCATCAGGCATAGAAACACTAAGGGGTCCCCAAGTGAATCCCCCAAGTTCTAGACATCTTCCTCCTTGGGCCCATTGTGTAGCAGCAACTCCAACTCTTCAAGATAATCAGTCAGTCACCCCTGCCAGTGTAATCATGCCCATTTTGCCTGCTGATCTGACAGCATGGAGATGCCCAAGTCCTCAGGTGACACTGTATTGATGCAGTGAAACGCTTACTGTCTCCCTCTGTCCACACACCCTGAGACCAAGGCTTTTCATCAGGAAGAGCCTGAAGTTATAAGAATTAAAAACATAATTTCCACTAGTGGCTCAAAGGGAGTGTGTTTAAGTCCATCCTACTTGCACCCTTTAATTAGCGTTCCTGTGTATTCGAGATGCTGGGGAAACAGCACAGTGATTGCATATGGTGATCATTGGTTCAGCAAACATACTGCATCCTCAAGGACAATGACCCAGCCATGCGAGGTGTCATTTCTAAATTGATGCCTTAAGTGTTTACAAGGCTATTCAGATGCTTCCTCTGACCTCCTCAAAGCCAATAGTCTTCTGATACAATGGATCAGAGCGTTACTCTCAAGGGTAGTTTTGGTTTGGTTTTGTTGTGTCTTTTTGTTTTTGCTTTTGCCTCAAGAATTCAAAGCAGCTCAGCAAGTGCTGTGCCTCTCTCTTAGTGGTAGGAAATGTAAAATATTCCTTCAGATAGGACGTCTCAACATACCTTTAGATCTTTGGGCCTCTAAAATACTCCCTGACGTGGCAGGCTTCCAGAACTTTGTAGGGTTTATCTCTCATCCTTCAGCATGAAGTATTTCAAGCCAGAATACTTGCTCCTTCCTGAAAACTAAGTCCAATTATTATTCTGTCATTAATATAATGGGCCAGGATTATGTTCTATAGAATGTCAAGATGATCAAGGTGACTGCAGACTATATTGTAACAGAAATGAGGAGCATTTAACAAATTCCTAGGACCAGGTCGTGAATGATAAAGAGAATGCGTTCAACGAAAACAAGTCTTTGGCACTTAGTGTGAGACTATTGCAAAAATAGTTTGCATTCACAAGAGAAAGATAGAAGTACACATTCACTATCAGTATGAAGGATCTTGCTAAAGCAACCAGCTTACTCAGTGTTCATGTGGCTTTGCTTTCTTTCAGCATGGTGGCCTCAGGGTAGGTTGTCTTCTTACACAGTAGCTCAATGCCACAGAGGCAACTGTCCCCAGGAATAAGATAGAAGTTTCATCACCTTTTATGACTCAGCTGTGAGAATCACACAGCATCCCTTCTGAACACTACTGGTCAAAGCAAGTAAAGTCCAGCTCAGATTCAAGGGGATTAAAATTAGATTTCAGCCGGGCACGGTGGCTCACACCTGTAATCCCAACACTTTGAGAGGCCGAGGCAGGCGGGTCACTTGAGGTCAGGAGTTCAAAACCAGCCTGACCAACATGGTGAAAACCCCGTCTCTACGAAAAATACAAAAAAAAAAAAAAAAAAAATAGCCAGGCGTGGTGGCAGCCACCGGCAATCCCAGCTACTTGGGAGGCTGAGGCAGGAGAATTGCTTGAGTCTGGGAGGCAGAGGTTGCAGTGAGCCAAGATCGTGCCATTGCACTCCAGCCTGGGTGACAGAGCGAGGCTCCAAGGCTCTGTCTCAAAAAAAAAGAAAGAAAAAAGAAATTAGATTTCATCTTTTCGTAGGAGAATGACAAGTTTGCATCGTAGCAAAGCAATTGGGATGAGAGATATTGTTGCAGCCTTCTTTAGAAAATACAACCTGCCACATGTCTCACAGCAAGAACTATGCTGCCCTGCTCAGGGCCTGCTGAGACTTGTTCCTAGTTTTTGGAATAGACGCAATGGGGGCAGGCAGTGGCAGACCTTGAAGCGATCTTGGAGGTGTCTGCTTCAGAGGAGGACTGTGTAGAGTCTCTAGGCAGTGGGAAGCTGTTCTCTTCAACTAATGGGGTGCAGGATACTTCTAACCTGGAGGGTTCAGGGAATGTAGGGGTTCAAGGTTCTCAAGCATGTCTACCCAGATGCCTGCCTGCACCCCAGTAGTTCTAGGGACCGTTTCCTTCCTCTAGGGCTTTGTCTTTTACATCAGAGGACTGCCTGGACTGTGCCTTCAGTCGGCTTTGTAGTTCTGTTACTCTTGCAATGAACCCCTGAGTGTCATTTTTTAGAACAATCTGCCCCCAGTTGCAGGAAATGGAGATTTTTTTTTTTTTTTTTGAGACGGAATCTGGCTCTCTGTCACCCAGGCTGCAGTGCAGTGGCATGATCTCGGCTCACTGCAACCTCTGCCACCTGGGTTCAAGAGATTCTCCTGTCTCAGCCTCCTAAATAGCTGGGATTACAGGCGTGCACCACTATGCCCAGCTAATTTTTGTATTTTTAGTAGAGACGGGGTTTCACCATGTGGGCCAGGCTGGTTTTGAACTCCCCATCTCAAGTGGTCCACCCGCCTCAGCCCCGCAAAGTGCTGGTATTACAGGCGTGAGCCACCATACCTGGCTAAGGAAATGGAGATCACTTTAGATCCTTCCAAGGAGGCCTTCTGGCTTTCACTGCTATGCTCTGAATGGATAGTTGGATGATATAAACCTGTCTTTCTTTTTTCCCAATTCTTCTAAGGCAGTTAACAAGAACAAGACAACTCTTCAATTCCTGTGACTATCACAACCCCACATCCTTCAGGAGGATGAGCACTACTGCATAAGCTAAGCTTCTCTTTCACCTTTACCTCATCCAAGTACACCATGGGTCAAGTGTAGGTATGGAATCTTCGAAGTGCCAGGGTTTGTCACCACCTTACTCACCACCACCAGTGGGGTTTTTGTTGCCACCATACCATTGAGAATATACTTTCTATAGTCACTTCCAGTACCCGTTACCTTAATTTGACTTCCTCCAAAATCAAACCTTGTGACAAAGCTTTGGATACAAGAGTCTATCTTGGAGAGGATCCCAGGTAGAGCAAGTGAGTGAGTGTGGAAAGTGAGAGAGGTGAAACAGAAAACTGAATTGATGAATGGATTATTACTGTGGGCAATTTGGGCTCTTTCCCATTTGGGACCTCTGAGGAACCACACAGAATGCCTTATAATAGTCCCACCAAGGTATGGGATGGTTGGATATTAATCCACTGATCCTCATCCTTCATGGGTTGAGGGGTGTTCTGTCCCCAGCAATTCTAGGATGCCTTGTGAAGGTTGGGCAAGTTTTTGTTGTACTGGAAGAAATCCTCAGAGAAGCAGAATGAGGCAGGTGCTTGAGTGGGCAAGCCGTCAGCATGCTTAGGATTCCTAAGTTCACTGCAGCTGCAGGTCAGGTCAGCTCAGTTCAGGGGACATGGGGAAGGGCATCAAGACAGTCTGCTACCTATTCTTCAGTAATTCATATGGAAAAATCAGGAGGCAGTCCCTGTTAAACATCGTGGACTGAACACATGTGTTTATCACAGCTCCATCCTGAAGCCTCTCTGAAATGACTGAAAAGGAATAAAAAACAATCTTATAAAAACTGGAAGGATAAAGAGAACAGAAGAGGCAACAACAGACAAGAACTAGCAACAAAATGCTGGAAGATGGAAGGCAGATGGGTGAGCGGTAACAAAGTTAGCAGAGCAACAAGAAAGTTTGCTTTGCTGTGAAAAATATCAGAAAACCAAAGCAATATAGGGCGCTGTAGCAGAAGCTGTCCCTGCTCTACCTGTGTCATCTGGGATCCCTCTGCCATCTCTTTGTAGACCAGCTGGATTCCAGTGTGCATTCTTTCACAGAAGCCAGCATTCTGCTGGAAGGTGCAAGAGAGCCAGAAGCGCCTGAGAATTTGTGTCCCTTCCCTCCCGGCACAGCCCTTAACCAATGACTGATGAGGGTGGGGACAGACATACTCCAGCTCTTTTGCCGTCTCACTGGGATGACTTTGAGGTGTGATCTATGATGTTCCCCCAAGCCCTCTGTGGGAATGAATCAAAATTGCCTTCCAATTGGGACTTGACTTGATGTTGTACCCTTACGTGGCCTCTTTCTACTCCTACTTTCTCACTTCTCTCTTTTCCCTGGAAATATTTCCTAAGAAATCACTTTCATGTGCATTTTCCTCTAGTGCAGCACTGCTTGAAGATACTTCTGTTTCAGTGATGTAGGAGAGTGTGTGTGTGTGTGTGTGTGTGTGTGTGTGTGTGTGCGCGCGCGCGCGTGCACACGTGCATGCACTGGGTTATCATTTAACATGGATTTCTTATCGTGAAGCCAGTTTGAAAGCCACTGTTCTATACCACATTAAACTGCCTGTTTGTTCACTGAGCTGGAAGTTTTTCTTGATGCCCCAAAGTAAGAACTGTAGATCACATTCCAAATCTTACTGCTTATTTGAGCACAGTGACTTAAAACATATTAAATAAAAATGTAGGCTGGGCACAGTGGCTCACACCTGTGATCCCAGCACTTTGAAAGGCTGAGGCGGGTGGATCACTTGAGGTTAAGAGTTCGAGACCAGGATGGCCAATATGGCGAAACCCTGCCTCTACTAAAAAAAAAATACAAAACAATTAGTCAGGTATGGTGGCATGCAACTGTAGTCCCAGCTACTCAGGAGGCTGAGGCAGGAAAATCGCTTAAACCTCGGAGGCAGGGGTAGCAGTGAGCTGAGATTGCACCACTGCACTCCAGCCTGTGTGACAGAGCGAGACTTTGTCTCAAAATAAACAAACAAACAAACAAGTATTAGTTATGGCTCTAAAGAACGAGGTCAACTTTGACACAATTGGCTGGTCTGGTCTTTGACTTCTTGGGCAGCCAAACATGCTAAAAAGCTTTCAAAGTCCAGGCATCCCTTTAAGGTTGATAAATGTGGCATAAAGGTTGTGATAGTTTGTTGGGAACAGACCCCCCAAAATCTGGCCATGAACTGGCCCCAAAACTGGCCATAAACAAAATCTCTGCAGCACTGTGACATGTTCGTGATGGCCATGATGCCCACGCTGGAAGGTTGTGGGTTTACGGGAATGAGGGCAAGGAACACCTGGCCCACCCAGGATGGAAAACTGCTTAAAGTCATTCTTAAACCACAAATAATTGCATGAGCGATCTGCGCCTTAAGGACATGCTCCTGCTGCAGATAACTAGCCAGAGTCCATCCCTTTATTTTGGCCCATCTTGTTTCCTGTAAGGAATACTTTTAGTTAATCTCTAATCTATAGAAACAATGCTTTTCACTGGCTTGCTGTCAATAAATACGTGGGTAAATCTCTGTTCAAGGCTCTCAGCTCTGAAGGCTGTGAGACCTCTGATTTCCCACTCCACACCTCCACATTTCTGTGTGTGTGTCTTTAATTCCTCTAGCACCACTGGGTTAGGGTCTCCCTGACCGAGCTGGTCTCAGCAATAGTTGATCGTTAATGTTTTTGCAGGCTGGCAGAAACAAGAAGGTCAAGTTTGCCTTGTAGCAGAGCCAGAAAGTGTGCCTGATCACAGGGCAGGACAGTCACCCGAGGACTCTGGCCCTTGGCTTGGCTTGGCTTGACTTGGATGGAGAGAGGTGAGGTGTACAGAATTGCTTTGCATTTGCCCCCAAAGACAAGGTAGTTAAGAGAAGATAACACACCACATATTCACTAATAACCAGTGAGACCTAGCAAAGAGGTCACATAAATTTCTGTCAGATTTGTGGGAATCCCAGGGCAGGCCTGACTGCCAGAATCGGTCGGAGGCCATGAGTGGAGGGCTGAGAACATCATTTCTATAAGTACAGTGGAGATGAAATCTGGAAGACATTGCAAAGGAAGGGGCAGGAGACTCATCTTCCCAGGAAAGCCGTGGGATCGTTGACATTACGTGTGTCTGTTGATAATCCTTATTTGTCAGTACATGACGTAACACTGTCTACATGTTTAGAAAAGAGGAAAAATATGTTGAAAAATCTGATGGAATGATTGAGACACAAGGAAGAAGATCTAAACTCATCAAATTTAGGATGGAGATGACTGTGAGTTAAGAATTTATAGGGGGCTGGGTGTAGTAGGTTATGCTTGGAATCCCAGCACTTTAGGAGGCTGAGGTGGGAGAATCACTTGAGGCTAGGAGTTTGAGACCAGCATGGGCAACGTAGTGAGACCCTTTCTCTTAAAAAAAAAAAAAAAAATTAGCTGAGCTTGGTGGTGCACACTCGTAGTACCAGCTACTCAGCGGGCTAAGGAGGCAGGATGACTTGAGTCCAGGAGTTGGAGGCCGTAGTGAGCTATGATTGTATCACTGCGCTCCAGCCTGGGTGACAGAGTGAGACCCTATGTCTGAAAAAATAATAATAATTTTTAGAGTCTAATATTGTCCCGAAGAAGAGCCTGACTTTCTGGTGGGCATGGATATTCTGGACTCCCTGAAGGTGTGGTGGAGCGTGGGGAGTAGGTGCTCATCAGCACCACCAGGGTCTCTGTTAAGCAGAATACTGTGTATGGGTATCAATCCCTGCAGGGGAATTCTGTGTACTTATTAATCCCAGGGGAGAACTCTAAACACTCACCAACGTCTACTACTACTAAGGTTCCTAGATCTAGCAGTTTTCTAGATCTAGCAGGAGGTTTTGCCCAAACCCAGCTGCCAGTGTTGGTGAGACACAGCACTTGGGCAGCATGTCAGGCAAAGCAACTTACTACTCCCAGACAGGCAGCAAGGGCCAACAGAAGTCTAGGATCCATGATGTGCTGGCCCCCAAGGCTCAGGGAGGCTGCCCACAGTAGATGCTGACTTATCTGTATGTGCCCTACTTTGCACCTGATATAGTTTGGATATTTGTCCCCTCCAAATCTCATGTTGAAATGTGATCCCCAGTGTTGGAGGTGGGGCCTAGTGGGAGGTGTTAGGGTCATGGGGGTAGAGCTCCCATGAATGGCTTCGTGTCCTCCCCATGGTAATGAGTGAGTTCTCACGCTATTAGTTCACATGAGATCTGGTTGTTTAAAAGAACCTGGCGCCTTCTCCTTTCTCTCTTGCTCCTCTTATGTCATGTGACATGCTGGCTCCCCTTTTGCCTTCTATGAGTGGAAGCTTCCTGAGGACCTCACCAGAAGCTGAGAAGATGCAGGTGCCATGCTTCTTGCACAGCCTGCAAAACCATAAAACAAATGAACCACTTTTCTGTATAAATTACCCAGATATTCCTTTATAGCAACACAAACTGGACTAATATAGCACCACAGCTGAGGCACCCTGAAAGCATTCTGCTCTGGTTTTATACCTCAGAGGCCACTTGGGTTGCTGAGCCAAGCAGTGCAGGCTCTTCTAGGAATGACAGAGATGAAGCCTGGAGTATTCTGGGCATTTCCTCCTCATCTCAGCACGTTGCATTCTCCATACATTCTGCCCAAGAATTGCAAGCAAGAGAGAGTCAGCCAAGGCTGTTTGGGGACTTGTCCTCCTGTCTGGTTGAAGGATCCTTCAGCACCAGCTGCCTCTCTCTCCTGGCTCCATGTTCAGTCTGCTACTTTCTGATTATTACTCCAGGTTGGAGAGATGGCTCATGGACAACCCTTTTCTCATCACTGGGAGGGCATGTTCCCCATTGAAACTTAATCCACTGAGTTGAGACTCAGTCAGTATCATGTGCGTTTAGGTTGTGGGAGCCAGTTTTCAGCACCAAACTCTCTCCAAGGTGTGATATTCAAACTCCTGGCTGAAATAACACATATAATGGCTTAGCGCTGTGCCCAACAGACTCTAGGTGTTTGGTGAGCAACGGTTGTTATTAACTCTAGATGCCAAAGCCTGTTGAAATATGTGTAATTGAGAAATCAGCAAGAATGAAATCCAATTTTAAAACTTTCAGGCCAGGCACAGTGGCTCACACCTGTAATTCCAGCACTTTGGGAGGCCAAGACAGGTGGATCACATGAGTCAGGAGTTCAAGACCAGCCTGACCAACATGGTGAAACCTCCTTCTCTACTAAAAATACAAAAATTAGCCAGGCATGGTGGCACATGCATGTAATTCCAGCTACTCAGAAGGCTGAGACAGGAGAATTGTTTGAACCTGGGAGGCGGAGGTTGCAGTGTGCTGAGATCACGCCACTGCACTCCAGTCTGGGCGACAAAGCAAGACTGTCTCAAAAAAACAAAACAAAACAAAAAATTTCCAATAGTTTGTGCTTCTATAACATGTCATTAACAGCCCACATGGGAATTTGAGAAATATTGTTATTCGCATCCGAGAGGGATGTAACTGGAAGCTGTGAAGATTAACATCTGAGGGCACAGAGAACAAGCTCAAGTTTACTGTTATGTAGCCCTCCTCCTAGATCCTGTGTCCCATTGGAGGTGCCCCGAAATCTTTTTTTCTCTAGTCTGTGATCCACCCACCATTTAGGTCTTTATGTGTCCATTTTAAATAAAAATTGCATTCCCACTATGTAATTTCCCCATTGAAAAGCTGGGGCACACAAAGCCCTGTTGATCTCATCAAATCCTGATTAGTGGCCCTGCTTCTTGCAACTCATGGAAGAAGACATTTAAAATGAAGTCCTCGTTTATACATATATATATATTTTTTACATTGTTCCTGCTTTCCAATCAGTTTAGGTATAGGATTTGATTGATTTGAGTGGGCATTTATTTGGATGTTAGTAATTAGAGGATTCCACAAAACGGGAGAATACCCAGAAACATACTCATCCTAGACTCTTAACTGTCCTTGCCCTCCCATCCAAGCTTCTCAGATTGACTCCTTCTAATGTGTCAAGATTAAACCAAAACCTTACCTACTGAGAACAAAAATAGTTATTAAGGAGCAGAAACACATCTTTAAACAAGTTCTGAAGATTACCTTCATTGGGCTTAGTTTACACCCCAGGGTAAAAGTAGGGTCTGATCTTTGTTCCCACCTGAAATATTCATCCATGGCTACATGAACGAAGCGGGTGGCAAGACCAGTTCTGTTGTTTAGATAAGGGTTTCCAAAATAATTGTACTGTTTAAATAACACAGCTTTATGGTCACAGGAAGTCATTCTTAAATTTAAATTTATATATAAATTCCTTTTGCGGAGAGGCTCATTTAAGACAATAAGAGAACTTTAGATAAAGTTAGGTAGAGGAAAGAGAAATAGAAATACAAGTATAAGAAGAAAAATGAAGAAAAGCAAGACCTTAATGATTTGTATAATTGGACAATGGTAGGGAACAGAGTGCTATGATATTTACATTCCATTGACTATTCTAAAAATGCTGTTAGAATTTTGTTTTAAAGTCAATATTTATTTTTTATTTATTTCATTTTTTGAGTCAGAGTCTCACTCTGTCATCTAGGCTGGAGTGGTGCTTGGATTACAGGCATGAGCCACCATGCCCGGCCTAAAGTCAATATTTAGAAGATACTGCAAATTATACCCTTAACAACTATTTAATCTTACAGAACTTGTCGTTATCAATCTAGCAATGTGTGTCTGTGAGACAGAGGAGGGTGGGGAGGGGACACATAAGTTTCTAAAACTCTTTTGGAGGTACCTGAGCCAAAAAAATGTTTGGCAACAGCCATTGTGGGATTTGGAGGCTTAAGTGGCAGAATCTGTCCTCACTTCCCTAAATCTGCGTCCTGCAGTACAGTAGCCACTAGACATATGTGACTGTTGAGTGCCTGGGACACGGTTAGTCTAAAGGAGATGTGCAGTAAGTATAAAATGTATACCAGGTTTCAAAAACTTCGCATTGGCTGGGCGTGGTGGCTCACGCCTGTAATCCCAACACTTTGGGAGGCCAAGGCGGGCGGATCATGAGGCCGGGAGTTCAAGACCAGCCTGGGCAACATGGCAAAACCCCACCTCTACTAAAAATACAGAAATTAGCTGGGCGTGGTGGCAGGCGCCTGTAACCCCAGCTGCTCGGGAGGCTGAGGCAGGAGAATCGCTTGAACCTGGGAGGCGGAGGTTGCAGTGAGCCGAGATCACACCACTGTACTCCAGCCTGGGTGACAAGAGCAAAAATGTTTTAAAAAAACAAACAAACAAACAAACAAAAACTTTGCATTAAAGGAAAAAGAATGTAAAATATCTCAAATAGTTTTTATATTGGTTACATATTAAATTATAGTATTTTGGACATATCAAGTTAAATAAAACATATTATCAAAATTAATGTCACCTGTTTCTTTTGTATGTGGCTCCTAGAAAATTTTACAGTACATATCCATATGTGGTTGCATTTTTGATTTCATGTGATATTTCTATTGAACAGACCTCAGAAATCCCTGTAGCTCTTCAAGATTTTTGCAATATCTGCTATTACTGATGGCAATATTATGAAATCATTATTTTTCACTTTATATTGACTGACATTTTAAAGTTATTTTAAAAGGAAGCTATAGATCATGAGTTTAATATATTAGCTCAAATTGTTAATACACATTAAATATATAACTCTTGAAATTTAAAAAAGTCTCTCCCTCAGCATACCTCTGAAACCATGTTATGTTGCAGTAATAACAGGGCAACTATACACTGGGAAACGTTGCCCTGAACTGAGGAAGAGGGATTTAAAGGGAGTTTCCTTGGGTGGTGGAAGCTCTTGGCCCACTCTGGCCACCAGAGGACTGGCCACCAAGAGCCATGGCCTTGGGAGCAGCTGTGAGACAGTAGAATCTGAACTTCAGAGGAGGGATGAAATTGCCTGCCTTAGGGAGACTCTAAGACAACTCTAAGAAACATTGGCATAGACAACAAGCATCTCAGTGGCAATCAGATGGACTGAATAATAAAGATCGTTCTCTGTTTTCCATACATCCCAAAAGCAGCGCCCCAACTCCCCAAAGGAAAGATTGCCCCACCCTGACATATAGGGTTTGAAGTCAGGTTAAATTTGATTTAGAAAAATAATATGAGTCTTACCCCCAGGATTGTGCAATAAAATTCAGACCCCTTAAACATGTCTGCAACATGGGTGCCATGATCCCCATATAGATATCAATGAAGCTCAGATGTCCTAAGTGACTTCCCCAATGTCATTATAGTTAACAAATGACAGCCAGCTGGCTCCAAACCTGGAAGCCTTGTTATACCCATTTTACAGTAGGGCACCATGGACACAACAGAGATATGGCCCTGCCCTCCACACCTGTCTGTTCACTTACTTCATGTCAGTGAAACTTGGGAGGTGTGGTGCCAATCTAATTGGGACCCCAAGGCAAAAGGCCTTGGTAAATATATCTAAGTAATAATATTATGATGATCATAGCAAAATAATCATTCCTTGTTCTTCTCTTTCCTCAAAATTGACTTTAATACAAAACAAGAGCAAGCCTTTCATCTAAGGAGCATAAAAAGGCTAAAGGGAGTTTGTGTGGCTGCACCTGTCCACTTACTTAGTGTCAGTGAAACATGGGAGGTGTGGTGCCAATCTAATTGGGACCCCAAGTATTTTCCGCTATTATGTATTAGGAAAACACCAGAAAATATTTTCACTGCAAACATAAATCCATCTAAGGCTATGTTCAGCATCCTTCTGTTCGTCACAAATACATTTCTTATTTGTTTAAATTTAATATTTATAGAGACAGGGTGTCACTATGTTGCTCAGGCTGGTATCAAATTGCTGGCTTCAAGGGATCCTCCCAACTCAGCCTCTCAAAGTTCTGGGACTACAGGTGTGAGCCATCACGCTCAGCCATTTATTTTAGTTTAATATTTTCCTCTGACCACAAAGATGTGATCATTTGGCAGCTGTGGTGACAAGAGCCCAGGCCGAAATCTGACAGACCTGACTTACAAATTCTAGCTCTGCCCTTTACTGTGTGACTTTGGGGAAATATGTCACCTCTCTGGGCTGCAATTTCCTCATTTGTAAAAAGGGAAAAGTTGTTTTAAAATTTAGAAATAATGTCTGCAAAAGGCCTTGGTAAATATATCTAAGTAATAATATTATGATGATCATAGCAAATAATCATTCCTTGTTCTTCTCTTTCCTCAAGATCAACTTTAATACAAAACAAGAGCAAGCCTTTCATCTAAGGAGCATAAAAAAGCTAAATGGAGTTTGTGTGGCTGCACCTGTCTGTTCACTTACTTAATGTCACCATTTTCCTAGAATCAATATGATTATTCACCTGTGGACATAGTTTCCTAGCAACACACATCTTGAACCAATTCAGGTAAATTTCCTCTATCACTTATAGTCACCTGGCTTCTGCATCAAGTGGCTCTTCGCAGGCCTCCATGAATATTAGTATTATGCCTGCTTAAGGGAAATGAGCAAATGTTAAGCTTACACACCACCTTTCTCTTGGGATTTTATGATACGAAGCAAAGAGCCATCAGCTGAGGCTGCCACAGTCTCTTTGAAGGCTGTTGGGTGGTCACAAAGCCTTGAAAACAGAGCAGAACAGATTTATCTTCAGGGTTTCCTGATCGTGAGGGAAAGGAGTAGTCCTTATTCAACAATCATTGTTAATGATCAGGAGATAGACCCAGGAAATAATCTGATTGTCCTACACAAGGGTCTAACCTGGTCTTCCCACTGAGAGCAGGCTGGCAAGCACCTTTAAGGCAAACGACAGTCAAGTTATTGCCAAACCTCTTAGCAAATAATGTATGATTTTTCCATGTTTTAAGTGTAAATATTATTTATTTTAAATTCCCTTTATCCTTCCAAGACTGATTAAAAGAAAATGTTTTGTTGTTTGAATCCCTACAGGCAGGACATTCACTTTGATATTCATTCAGTGGGTTTTTGTGGTTGCTAATCATATGTTCAACAATGATGTACCACTTTTAATTAGAAAAGTAATGACAATTGGCCAGGCGTGGTGGCTCACACCTGTAATCCCAGCACTTTGGGAGGCTGAGGCAGGCGGATCACCTGAGGTTAGGAGTTCAAGACCAGCCTGGCCAATATGGTGAAACCCTGTCTCTACTAAAAATACAAAAATTAGCCGGCATGGTGGCGGGCGCCTGTAATCCCAGCTACTCGGGAGGCTGAGACAGGAGAAGTGCTTGAACCGGGAAGCAGAGGTTGCAGTGAGCCTAGCTGGCATCATTGCACTCCAGCCTGGGCAACAAGAGCAAAACTCTACCTCAAGAAAACAAAAAAGGGCTGGGCACGGTGGCTCAAGCCTGTAATCCTAGCACTTTGGGAGGCTAAGGTGGGTGGATCGCCTGAGCTCAATAGTTCAAGACCAGCCTGGGCAACACAGTGAAACCTCATCTCGACTAAAATACAAAAAATTAGCTGGACATGGCGGCATGCACCTGTAGTCTCAGCTACTCGGGAGGCTGAGGCAGAAGAATTGCTTGAACCTGGGAAGCGGAGGTTGTAATGAGCCAAGATTGCACCACTGCACTCCAGCCTGGGTGACAGAGCAAGACTCCGTCAAAAAAAAAAAAAAAAAAAAGGAAAATAAAAATTAGCGGGACCTGGGGGTGCACACCTGTAATCCCAGCTACTCAAGAGGCTGAGGCAGGAGAATTGCTTGAACCCGGGAGGCAGAGGTTGCAGTGAACTAAAATTGCACCACCGTACTCTGCCTGGGTGACAGAGCAAGACTCCATCTCAAAAACAAAACAAAACAAAACAAAACAAAACAAAACAAAACAATTTGACATTGGTACAATCCATAGAATGTATTCATATTTTACCAGTATAGGCTCATTTGTGTGATGTGTGTGTGTGTGTGTGTGTATAGTTCTATGCAATTTTATTACATGTGTAGCCTTGCAAAACTACTCCCTTAATCAAGATACTCAAACTGGACCATCACCATGGGTCTCCCACTTGCCATTATTTTATAGCCACATCTCTTCCCTTTTCGTCGTTAACTTTTTTTGAACTTATATCTTTCTTTCTTTCTTTCTTTTTCTTTCTTTCCTTCTTTCTTTCTTTCTTTCTTTCTTTCTTTCTTTCTTTCTTTCTTTCTTTCTTTCTTTCTTTCTTTCTTTCTTTCTTTCTCTCTCTCTCTCTCTCTCTCTTTCTCTCTCTCTCTCTCTCTCTCTTTCTTTCGTTCTTTCTTTCTTTTTGTTTTGTTTTGTTTTTTTATAAAGACAAGGGTCTGGCTAGGCGCCGGGGCTCACACCTGTAATCCTGGCACTTTGGGAGGCCGAGGCAGATGGATTGTTTGAGGTCAGGAGTTCAAGACCAGCCTGGCCAACATGGCGAAACTGTCTCTACTAAAAATACAAAAATTAGCCAGGCAGTAAGGCTCGGCGGGAGGCTGAGACAGGAGAATTGCTTCAGCCTGGGAGGTGGAGATTGCCCTGATTGCCCCGGGAGCCGAGATTGCGCCACTGCACTCCAGCCTGGGCAATAGAGTGAGACCCCGTCAACAAACAAACAAACAGACAAACGACAAGGTCTCACTCTGTTGCCCAGGTTGGAATGCAGTAGCATGATCAGGGCTCACTGCAGCCTCAACCCTCTGAACTCAAGCAATCCTTCCACCTTAGCCTCCCAAGTAGCTGGGACTACAGACATGTGCCACCACATCTGGCTACTTTTTCCATTTTTGGTAGAGATGGGGGTCTCATTATGTTGCCCAGGTTGGTCTCAAACTCCAGGGATGAAGTGATCCTCCCACATTGGCCTCCCAAAGTGCTGGGATTACAGGCCTGAGCCACTGCCCCCAGCCTGCGAGTATTTTTAAATTAACTGAAACACACACTTTATCATATAACCCAACAGTCTCACTCATGGCTATTTACCCAGGATAAATGAAAGCATAGCTTCACACTAAGACTTGAATGTGAAAGTTTTTAGAAGTTTTATTCATAATTACCCAAAACTGGAACAACCCAAATGCCCATCTAATAGGAAATGGGTAAACAAATTGTGATGCATCTATACAATGGAATACTATTCACAACAAAAGGGAATGAAGTACTGATACGTGCAACAACGTGAATGAATCTCAAATGTGTTAAAATGAGGAAAGCAAGGTGCAAAAGACCTCATGAGTGATTCCATTTATATGATACTTCTAAAAAGTCACAGCTACAGAAATCAGATCAGTGGTTGCCAGGCACCAGGGTTGGGAAGAAGATTAATTACAAAGGAGCGTCCTGAAGGAATATTGGGGACTGATGCTTATGTTCTCTATCTCAGTTGTGGTGGTTCTTACACAAGTATATACATTTGTCAAAAACTGATCAAAGTATACATCTAAATTTTACTATATGTAGATTTTACCTTAACCTGGATTTAAAAAATAAGTATGATAGACAAAGGTCCTTTTTGGTAGCTTACACAGCATTCTTGTGTTCAGCAGTGCAAAGTGGGCATAGCTGCGGTATAAAGTCAACATTTCATAGAGTTGCAGAACTACAAAGTCAATGAGTGGTCAGGCAAGGCAGGTCTGCTACACTAAGGTCAGGGCCCTAGTTGAGAAAAGCTGGGACCCTGAAACATGGGATAAGGACATCTGGGTGAAGGACCCCTGAAGACTGTGGCTCTGCAAACTCCCAAGCCCTTAGAGGCTGCAGAAGTGCCTCACCCCACAACAAGTTGAGATCTTTGCCCAGGAAGGAGGACACTGCAGAGGCCTCTTTTCTTCAATACAACAAGTGTCCCCTCAGAATACTACCTCTTCTCCTGGTGCCAGATGAATAAACAGGGCTAAACCCCAGCATACCACTTCCAAGGACATGCTGTGACTGATCATGGAAGAAAAAGATCACATCCCAAAACAGCTAGAAGAATTAGCCACCATGGACTGGCAGAAGCCAAGGGAAGAACTCCTGGGATTTCATGTTGAGGGTGTTACATCAAAGAGGCCAGAATATAAGACTGGATGAGCAAGACTTCATAGTCTTGGGACACTGTCTTAGGACACTGGATTTAACACCGTGTCTCTTAGGAGATAGGCAGATTCATGTCTGTGTGGTTCTTGGAAGCACGAAGAAAGTGATGACCCTACAGAAAGCATTCTCCAAGGAAGAGACACTGAATAAGCAAGTAGGCAAAAATGACCTGGGCAGCCAGTGTTATCCAGCCTTTGTCATTAGTTGCCCCAGAATTAAGCTGCCACAGAATGAATGAAGCTGCCACAGAAGCAGAGCTGGGCCCAATGGCATGAACTCCCATGATCTAGCTATGGCTGCCTCTGAACATCCAATCTTCCAGCAATAGATCCCAACGCTGACCCTCCTATATGGCGCTATCTCCTGAGGAGACCAAATTGCCACTTGGTGACAAGTTGACTACATTGGTTCCTTTTCCTCATTGGAGGGCCAGTGATTAATTCTTATTGGAGTAGATAGCTATACTGGTAAAAGTCTGCATTTCTTGCCCACGGAGCCTCAGCCTGCTAAGCTCCCTATTTGGAAGCTTATGGAATATCTGATCCATAGGCATGGAATCCCACACAACATAACATCCAACAGGAGACGCACTTCACACTAAAGGAAGCCCATGTCCACAGGGCCAACTTGTTGTACGACAACCATCCAGAAGCAGCCAGCCTGAAAGAGCACTGCAATAACCTTCTTACTGCCCAACTTCAGTGCCAGCCCAGACACAATATTCTGTAAGAGCGGGTGTCATCCTCCAGGATGCAGCATATGCACTGAATCAAAGACCTGGGGAGGCCTGTCCTCACGCATGCAGCTGTGTCTCCAGTGAGAAGAATGCATGGACCCAGGAACCAAGGGGCAGGAGCAGGAGTGCCTTCCTTTCTACCATCTTCTCATCCTTTCTAATGACTCAAAGGGGACATTTCACTTCCTGGCTGCACAACTGTGGTCTCTGTAGGGTTAGAGCTCCCGGTCCTCAAAGTGGGTGCACTCTAGCCAGGGAGCAAATCCAGAGTTCCATTGAACACAAGGTTAAGGCAGCCTTCCAGGGCACCTTGGGCTCTTTGTCTCCAGAGACCAGCAAGTGAGAAGAGAAGTCACCATCCTGGCAGGAGTAATTTATCTTGATCACCAAGCGAAGGTAAGAACATTTTTATACAATGGGCAGAGGCATGGTGTACATATGGAACTCAGGTGACCTACCTGGGTGCCTCTTAGTATTCCCATACCCACCTGTACTGTGAAGGGACCCCTTTGTATAGCAACTTTGGCCAGAGATTACTCACGACTCAGCCCCTGCAGTAATGTGGTCTGGAACACGTCACCAAGTAAGCATCCAAAACTTGCAGAGGTCTTAGCCAAGGGTAAAGGGCATTAGAATACATAGTGGAGAAGAGAGGAAATGAGTGCCAGTTGCAACTCCAAAACTAACCACGGTGATGGGGGTTGAGGTTCATCTGACCTCCCTCTTCTGAGCTTCTCCCCAGGAAGCAAAGCTCACAGTAACTGTGAAGGAGCAGCTCCCTGATCATGCATGGAAAAGTAGTTCACATGGGGTGAGCTGCAGAGTTGGTTCTGATTATGCTACTAAAATTAAAAGCAAAATTTAATGTT
Organism: Macaca thibetana thibetana; assembly: GCF_024542745.1. Taxonomy (NCBI): domain Eukaryota; kingdom Metazoa; phylum Chordata; class Mammalia; order Primates; family Cercopithecidae; genus Macaca; species Macaca thibetana. The sequence goes on along the minus strand of NC_065584.1, from coordinate 160,005,790 downwards.
CCTCCACATTTTCATGCCAAGAACACTTAAATTATTAAAATTTGGGGAAAAAGTCCATTTACAGAAATATAATCATTTATACTTTAGCAAAGGCACTGTCCCACAAAGTGGGTGCATATGTAACACATCTGCTCAAGAACTTTCCAAAACATCCCCAAACAAACAGGTTTTAATCTATTTCTTCAGGTCTCATCAAGTTTTCCTATTTCTACAACTCCTGATTCTAAAACATACATATCAATTTTTCAACCCCAACCCTATAACATGTTAAAAAAATTTAAGTTTTCACCTATTGAAAAGGAAACTACTGTTATATAAAACACAAATAACTGGACAGTTTTGGAGGGGCTTGTGTCATTATATGTAAATGGTTTCAAGTATTTTAATTTCATCCACGATCAGACTTTATGCCAATAGAGAGTAAGGTCTGTGCCTTATATTTCGTGTATCCCTCTGGGCCCCAGGAACTCTGCCTGGGCTTAACAAGTTTCAGGCTGGGCACAGTGGCTCATGCCTGTAATCCTAGCACTTTGGGAGCTGAGATGGGTGGATCACCTGAGGTCAGGAGTTCAAGACCAGCCTTACCAACATGGTGAAACCCTGTCTCTACTAAAAATACAAAAAATGAGCTTGCTGTGATGGCAGGCACCTGTAGTCCCAGCTACTCAGGAGGCTGAGGCAGGAGAAGGCTTGAACCCGGGAGGTGGAGTTTGCAGTGAGCCGAGATCACACCACTGCACTCCAACCTGGGTGACAGAGCAAGACTCTGTCTCAAAAAAAAAAAAAGTTCAGTAAACAACTAATTTATTTAATCTCTCTCCATCCTCTCCTTTCTTCTACCACGACACTAGGATAATAGCCATTATACCTCTTAAGGCCAATTCATTTTTTTTCTTTTTCTTTTTCTTTTTTTTTTTGATTATTTAGTTTTTATTTCATAATCATAAACTCAACTCCGCAATCCAGCTAAGCATGGAAGGGAACAAGGAAAACATGGAACCCAAAGGCAACTGCAGTGAGAGCACAACGATTCTAGGATACTGTGAGCAAATGGGGTGGAGGGTGCTCTCCTGAGCTACAGAAGGAATGGTCTAGTGGTTAAGATAAAACCTAAGTCAAACTTATTAGAGTTGTCCCACAGTCAGCAATGGTGATCTTCTTCCTGGTCTTGCCATTCCTGGACCCAAAGCATTCCATGGCCTCCACAATATTCATACCTTCCTTCACCTTGCCAAAGACCACATGCTTGCCAACCAACCACTCAGTCTTGGCAGTGCAGATGAAAAACTGGGAACCGTTTGTGTTGGATCCAGCATTTGCCATGGACAAGATGCCAGGACCTGTATGCTTTAGGATGAAGATATCATCAAATTTCTCCCTGCAGATGGACTTGCCACCAGTGCCATTATGGCATGTGAAGTCACCACCCGACACATAAACCCTGGAATAATTCTGTGAAAGCAGGAACCCTTATAACCAAATCCTTTCTTTCCAGTGCTCAGAGCATGAAAGCGTTCTGCTGTCTTTGGAAACTTGTCTGCAAACAGCTTGAAGGAGACATGGCCCGAGGGCTCGCCGTCGTCGGCGATGTCAAAAAACACAGTGGGGTTAGCCACGGCTGATAGTACCGGGCTCCCGACGGCGGGGGTGTCTGCAAAGCCTCCTTGGTTTTCTTTTCTCAATATGCCTAAATATTTAAAATTATTATTTTTAAATTATATCAGCAAGTCTTCTTATTTTAAAAAGTAAAATATATTCATATATATATAAGAATAACATTAATAACCTTCTTCCAGTCCCTTCCATCCTCACCCCATAAACAAGCAATAGTAACAGCTCGATGTCCCTTGGTCCATATCTTTCCTTATACTTGTACAGACCTATAAAAATTGGTATATCCAAGTATAGTGTGTTTTATGATTGATAAAAAAAAAAATCACACTTAAGCAATGTGATTTTTTCATCTCTCTGTCTCAGCAAGTGAGACTCTGGATCAATATTTTTAAAAACTACATCATATTCCAAGTTATTGATAAAACCACAGATTATTCAGTTTGCTTATTCCTGAGTTCTAATGACATTGAGTGTATTTTCATAATATTATAAAACACGTTTCTCTGCTGCGCATTGTTTGTTCATATTCTTTATTCCTTATATTTAAATGTCTAAACCATCAGAACCTTATTTTTGTGAATGGCATGAGACAGTGGATTTAGTTGTGTTTTCTTCTAGATTGATGGCCAGTTTATATTTAAAAAATTAACCTTTTCCCACTGAATTGAAATAGTACCCTGCCTATATTTTATGTTCTTATATATACTTACATTGATTTTGGGATCAATTGCTGATCCACAGAGACATTTTTATTCATCTTTTAATGTTGTTTTGATTATAGTGACTTTATAATGTAGGTTAATAATTTGGTAGGGCAATTCTCCCTGTTTCTATTTTTTATTTTCATAGTTTTCTTGCCTATTCATTTATTTTTTCATTTGAACTTTACGTTCATTTCATGTACTTTTGTAAAATGACTTGCTATGGTTTGAATGTTCGTGCCCTCCCCAAATTCCTATGTTGAAATCCTATCCCCCAAGGTGACAGTATTAAAAGGTAGAGCTTTTGGGAGGTCGCTAGGTCGTGAGGGCAGAGCTCCCATAAACAGGATTAGTCCCTTTATAAAAGAGGCCCAAGGGAGCTTGCTTGTCCCTTCCCCCACTGAGTGCATAACAAGAAGGCACCGTAAATAAACAATGAAATGGGCTCTCACCAGATACTGACCTGCCTGTGCCTTGATCTTGGACGTCCCAGCCTTCAAAACTAGAAAAAGTCAATTTATGTTGTTTAGTAGCTATCCAATCTATAGTATTTTGTTACAGTGGCCAAAATGGACCAAGACGTAATTCAATGTGATTCTAATGGGGATTGCATCACATACATTAATTTTTCTAAAAATTAATATTAACACTATCCTTTCTGGAGTACTAGCATGTCACTCCACTTGCTTAGATCTTGTTTTCTGTCTTTAAAAATGACTTCATATACAAACATTCTTAGCCATTATTGTTGTTGTTTTTGTTTTCATTTTCTTTTTCTTTTTTCTTTTTTCTGTATTTTAGTAAAGAGGGTGTTTCACCATGTTGCCCGGGCTGGTTTCGAACTCCTGAGCTCAGGCAATCCGCCCACCTCGGCCTCCCAAAGTGCTAGGATTACAGGCGCGAGCCACCGCACCTGGCCTATTGTTGTTTTTAATCATGATTTTTTTTTTTTTTCTTGAGACAGAGTTTTGCTCTGTCACCCAGGCTGGAGTGCAATAGTGCGATCTTGGCTCACTGCAAGCTACGCCTCCCGGATTCACAGCCATTCTCCTGCCTCAGCCTCCTGAGTAGCTGGGATTACAGGCGCCCGCCACCATGCCTGGCTAATTTTTTTGTATTTTTAGTAGAGACAGGGTTTCACCATGTTAGCCAGGATGGTCTCAATCTCCTGACCTCGTGATCCGCCCACCTTGGCCTCCCAAAGTGCTGAGATTACAGGCGTGAGCCACCGCACCCGGCCGATTTTTTTTTTTTCTTTGAGATGGAATCTTGCTCTGTCACCCAGCCTGCAGTGCAGTGGTACAATCTGACTCACTGCAACCTCCGCCTCCCAGGTTCAAGCAATTCTCCTGCCTCAGCCTCCCAAGAAGCTGGGACTATAGGTGCATGCCACCACGCCTGGCTAATTTTTGTAGTTTCAGTAGAGACGGGTTTCACCATATTGGTCAAACTGGTCTCGAACTTCTGACCTAAAGTTACCCACCCATCTCGGCCTCTCAAAGTGCTGGATTTGCAGGCATGAGCCACCCGGCCCGGCCTTATCATGATTTTAAAGAAGCTATTTCAAATTTAAAATTGTATTATTAAATATTTCAAATATACAGAGAAATATACAAAATATTCCAGGCAACATGTACCCTCCTCTCATACTCACTAGATTTTAACATTTTGACATATTTATAGAATGTGATGACATTCTTTCATCTTCCCCCTTTCTAAATATGTGGCTAGTGTCTAGGAGCCAGTGTGTATAATTCCCAGGCATTTAAACATTTTTTAAATGTATTTTTGCATTTCTAAATAATAGATAATGGTTTTATATGTATTCCTATGTAATATATAATGCTTTTATGTGTTATTTAAAAAATAAATTTATATCCATGACTAGTTATTCCTCATATTGAGAAAGGCTAATATTTTTTATGTACTGTGTATATCTTGATTTAAGATATTTTATTAAATTATTTTAATGGTAGTAGTATTTATCTTATTAAAATCAAATTTTCTCTGTTCTCTATTATATGCGAAAATATTCAATTTTACCTTTTTTGTATGATATACATACCAATTGTTTTCTTTTTTTCACTTTAGTTAGCTAAACATTTTAAATAATGTTGACTAACACTGAGGAAAGCAGCATGTTTTTCTTATTCTTGATTTCAATGGAAATGACTTTAGAAATTCTAATATAACGCTTCTGTTAATTTTTATAAGCTTGTCATATTTAAGCAAGACTTTTAACTTATTTTTTTTCTTTTTAGGATAATGTTTTGATGAATCCTCACAGTGATCCAAAGAGGCATGTATTAGTCCGTTTTCACACTGCTGATAAAAACATACCTGAGACTGGGAAGAAAAAGAGGCTTAATGGAACCTATAGCTCCACGTGGCTGGGGAGGCCTCAGAATCATGGCGGGAGGTGAAAGGCGCTTCTTACATGGTAGTGCCAGGAGAAAATGAGAGAGAAGCAAGAGCAGAAACCCCTATAAACTCATCAGATCTCATGAGACTTATTGACTATCATGATAATAGCACGGGAAAGACCAGCTTCCATGATTCGTTACCACTTCCTGGGTCCCTCCCATAACATGGAATACTGGGAGATACAATTCAAGTTGAGATTTGGGTGGGGACACAGCCAAACCATATCATTCCACCCCTCGCCCCTCCAAATCTCATTTCCTCATATTTCAAAACCAATCATGCCTTCCCAACAGTCTCCCAAAATCTTAACTCATTTCAGCATTAACCCAAAAAGTCCACAGTCCAAAGTCTCATCTGAAACAAAGGAAGTCTCTTTCACCTACGAGCCTGTAAAATAAAAAACAAACTAGTTACTTCCTAGATACAATGAGGGTACAGTTATTGGGTAAATACAGCTGTTCCAAATGGGAGAAATTGACCAAAACAAAGAGGTTACAAGGCCCATGCAAGTCCGAAATCCAGTGGGACAGTCAAATTTTTTTTTTTTTTTGAGATGGAGTCTGGCTCTGTCACCCAGGCTGGAGTGCAGTGGCCGGATCTCAGCCCACTGCAAGCTCCGCCTCCTGGGTTCACGCCATTCTCCTGCCTCAGCCTCCTGAGTAGCTGGGACTACAGGCGCCCGCCACCATGTCCAGCTAATTTTTTTTTGTATTTTTTTTAGTAGAGACAGGGTTTCACAGTGTTAGCCAGGATGGTCTCGATCTCCTGACCTCGTGATCTGCCCATCTCGGCCTCCCAAAGTGCTGGGATTACAGGCTTGAGCCACTGCACCCGGCCAGGACAGTCAAATTTTAAGCTCCAAAATGATCTCCTTTGACTCCGTGTCTCGCATCCAGGTCACACTGATGCAAGAGTTGGGTTCCCATGGTCTTGGGCAGCTCCACCCCTGTGGCTTTGCAGGGTACAGCCTTCCTCCCAGCTGCTTTCATGAGCTGGCATTGAGTGTCTGCAGCTTTTCCAGGCACATGGTGCAAGCTGTCAGTGGATCTACCATTCTGGGGTCTGGAGGACAGTTGTCCTCCTCACAGCTCCCCTACGCAGTGCCCCAGGAGGGACTCTGTGGGGTGGGCTCTGACCCCACATTTCCCTCCTGCACTGCCCTAGCAGAGGTTCTCCATGAGGGCCCCGGCAGCAAACTTCTGCCTGGGCATCCAGGCATTTCCATACATCCTCTGAAATCTAGGTGGAGGTTCCCAAACCTTAATTCTAGACTTCTGTGCACTCACAGGCTCAACACTACATGGAAGTTGCCAAATCTTGGGGCTTCCACCCTCTGAAGCCACAGCCTGAGCTGTATGTTGGCCCCTTTCAGCCATGGCTAAGTGGCTGGGACATAGGGCACTGAGACCCTAGGCTGCACACAGCACAGGGTCCCTGGCCCTGGCCCACAAAACCACTTTTTCCTCCTGGGCCTCCAGGCCTGTGATGGGAGGGTCTGCTGTGAAGGCCTCTGACATGGCCTGGAGACATTTTCCCCATGGTCTTGGGGATTAGCATTAGGCTCCTTGCTACGCACACAAATTTCTGCAGCTGACTTTAATTTCTCCCCAGAAAATGGGTTTTTCTTTTCTATCGCATAGTCAGGCTGCAAGTTTTCCAAACTTACGCTCACTTCCCTTATAAAACTGAGTGCCTTTAATAGTACCCAAGTCACCTCTTGAATGCTTTGCTACTTAGAAATTTCTTCGACCAGATACCCTATATCTTCTCTCTCAAGTTCAAAGTTCCACAAATCTCTAGGGCAGGGGCAAAATGCCACCAGTCTCTTTACTAAAACATAACAAGAGTCACCTTTGCTCCACTTCCGAACAAGCTTCCTGTCTCCATCTGAGACCACCTTAGCCTGGATTTTATTGTCCGTATCACTATCAGCATTTGCGCCAAAGCCATTCAACAAGTATCTAGGAAGTTCCAAACTTTCCCACATTTTTCTGTCTTCCTCCGAGCCCTCCAAATTGTTCCAAACTTTGCCTGTTACCTAGTTCCAAAGCCACTTTCACATTTTCAGGTATCTTTTCAGTAATGCCCTACTCTACTGGTGCCAATTTACTGTATTAGTCCATTTTCACACTTCTGATAAAAGTATACCCAAGACTGAGAAGAAAAAGAGGTTTAATTGGACTTATAGTTCCACATTGCTGGGGAGGCCTCAGAATCATGGGGAGAGGCGAAAGGAACTTCTTACATTGGCAGCAGCAGAAGAAAATGAGAGAAGCAAAAGGAGAAACCCCTGATAAACCCATCATATCTCATGAGACTTATTCACTATCATGAGAATAGCACAGGAAAGACCAGCCCCCCTGATTCAATTACTTCTCCCTAGGTCCCTTCCACAACACGTGGGAATTCTGGGAGATACAATTCAAGTTGAGATTTGGATGGGGACACAGCCAAACCATAACAAGGCAGGAATTATTATTAACCCATCTTCCCAATAAGGGAACTGAGGCTGAAAGGAAGGGATTTGCCCAGAATCACACAGCTGGGAAATGAGCAAGCCAGGACTTGCCTCAGGTGTGATGATCTCCAAGTCCAGGCATGCCCCTAACCCCCAGTGAGAGTGGGGCTTTGCCCATCTGCCCTCACTGCCTGCCCTGTCTTGCAGGACTATCTACAAGGACTATCAGCAGCTGGCCCGTGAGACACAGGAGGAGGTGAAGAGCTGGAAGTCCTCCTTTCTGAGGGCTGGCATGTACCTTGAGTGTGTTGGGGTGAGCGGCAAGGCAAGGAGAGGAGGGGCAAGCTGCTGATACTAGTGGGCCCTGGGGCACCATCCACAGTGATGCCAACTCATGCCATGTTTCTGAGCCCTTATTTGGCTCAGAAATAACCAGGAATCCTCCCCACTATCTACTCTGGGGGTGAGATCAGAGTTAAGTTTTCTGGTCCTCCCATCCTTCTCCAGTGGCAGTTTTGTGTCTCCGTCTCTGCCACAGATGGTATTTCCTGCATGCCCTTTCTATGATGCTGGTTTCCTGTGACTGCTTTCTCTTTTCTCCCCTATTTCACTGTGGCACTGTCTAGAGGAGCCTTAGAGTTGGGGTGCAGTGTCCCAGCTTCACTCAACCTATCCCCTTTTCCCCGCTGTGTGTGTCTACTTTGGCTGTGCTCCCTGGTGCCAGCAGTGGTGGCAATGTTTGTGTGTGGGCCTCCCAGGACGAGAAGAAAGTGAGTGTGACCTTCTCTTGCTTCCTGCCAGGCGTCTGCAGCCTGGCACCAGCTCTGGCCAGGTCTTTAAGCAAAGGACCTGCAGATGTTGTTTTCTCATTTCTGGATTGGGAAATTGAGGCAAACTCTGGGTACTACAGTCAGAAACAAATGAGGCTGAATCAGGGGAGTCTGGGGTCCTGAGAGATATAGGGATGGGCAGAGACCTGAAACCCTTTAGAGCATGTGGGGATCTGGGTGTCTGTTTAGGCCAGTTGCTTCTCTCTCTGCATCAGTGTTCCAGGTACCCTTGCAGGAGATGCCTGGAGCCTGGCTACATGGCCTGTGTACCCTGATGCCCTGTATTCTTCATGACAGGCCAGCAAGACCGAGGGGAATGGCTCCGACAGCTTCATGCACTCCATGGACCACAGCTGGAGCAGCAAGTGGAGACCATTCAGAACCTGGTGGACTCGTACATGGCCATTGTCAACAAAAACATGCAGGACCTCACGCCCAGACCATCATCCACCTCATGACGTGCATGTGCCGCCTCATGGGAGTAGGGGGTTCCTGTAGCACTGGAGACCCAGGTGGCCATGTTGGCCTGGGGGAGATGCCGACCAGCCTTATGGAACCAGCCTCAGAAAGGGAGGCACGGTCCAGACCAGAGTTGTCCCACAGAAATACAATGTGGGATTACAGTGGCTCATGCCTGTAATCCCAGCACTTTGGGAGGCCAAGGTGGGAGGATTGCTTCAGCCCAGGAGTTCAAGACCAGCTTGGGCAACATAATGAAACCTCATCTCCACACAAAAATTTAAAAAACTAGCTGGGCTTGGTGATGGCAGGTGCATGTAGTCCTAGCTACTCGACAGGCTGACGTTGGAGGATCACTTTGAGCCCAGGTGGTTGACGCTGCAGTGAGCGGTGATCTTGCCCACTGTACTCCAGCCTGGCGACAAAGGGAGATCCTAGCTCCAAAAAAATTTTTAAAAACTGAGTAGACAGATGTCCTGGTGGCATGGTAGATCCTGAGTCGCCTCCCAGATCTGTGACCTTAGACAGGTGACTTTTCCTCTGGACCTCAGTGTCCTCATCTGAGTGAGAAAAGGGCGGTGGGGAGGCAGACCTTCGAAGGAGTGTAAGCAGTGTAGAAGCAGTGTCTGAAAAGCTGTACTCGGGGTTCCAAGTCCAGCAAACAGTCCCAGCAGAGCCCGGCGGGGCGGCCAGGGCGGCACAGGCATCAGGTTCCAACCTCCTTCCCTCTTTGCCCACTCTCAGACCAACGAGTTCATCTTCTCGGAGCTGCTGGCCAACCTGTACTCCCGTGGGAACCAGAACAGCTGATGGAGGAGTCCTCAGAGCAGGCACAGCGGTGCAAAGAGATGCTGCGCATGCACCACGTGCTGAGGGAGGCGCCCAGCATCATCGATGACATTAACATGACCACCGTCAGCACGCCCACGGGGTTTGTAGATGACTCCTAGCTGCAGGTGCAGAGCGTCCCGGCCGGACGCAGGTACAACAGCCGGCTCCCACGACCCGAAAGCCCCCTAGCCCGGGCTACAGGAGAAGTACCAGACCAGGCAGTGGCGCGCCCCTTCCCCAGAGTGGCTACCACTTGAAGCAAGAGGCGGAGCTTAGAGAGGGCGGGGCTTGCCGTGGAGCTCTGCCTGCCGGGCGGGGTGGAGCTGGGACTTTGGTGCCGCTGGCGGCCGGGCTTAAGCTCCGGCAACCGCCTCGGGCAGGCAGGGAGGATCTTGCATGCATGGGCCTGGCTGGCACTGGGCTGGGGCGGGACCTCAGGGTGGGCGGGGCCACTCATCATTCCTCTCTCCTTTCCTCGCTCCCTGTCGCCCGCAGGTCGCCCAAGTCCAGCCCCACGACGCAGCGCGGAGCCCCCGCCGTGCCCCCAGCCTCTGCCTGCTGGGTCCGCCCTAGGGGAAGCGCCTCTTGTACCCTCCAGGCCGGGGGCTTCCCCTGACCCCTTCCGCCCTCCCCCAGCAGGTGCCCTCGCGCCCTGCCCGGGGTCCCCAGGTGAGTAAGGGGTGAATACGGTGGGAGAGGCCGCCGGACGGGCATGGCCGGGAGGGAAATGGGGCTGGTATGTGCATCGGACCTTGTGGCAGAACCGGCCGTCTCCATCCCAGGCATTCCGACCGTGGGTGCTGGAGCCCTGAGTGGCCGAGGGCTGACGGAGCCTGCCCCCAAAGGAGTACTGAGTCCCGGAGGTGGTCGTTTTTAGGGAGGGGGCTATGGGGCTCCTCTCACCTGCCCGCTTCTTTCCAGCACTTGCATGGCGCTTCCCTCCATATTCACTCTTGGTGGCCACCCTACACGTTGCATTCCTCCTCCTTTCTTCTTCTGTCTGTGCTCCATCCTCCATTCCCTCCAACTCCTCTCCCAGCCCCTGGGGAGCCTACCTCAGGTGAAAGAGTCTGAACCCCGATCTGCTCTGGTTGTGTGGATTTCCTTCAGCTACCCTGATGTCCCCACTTGCAAGTCCTGACTCCTTTGAGCCATTCCAAGGGGTGTCCGGCCACTGGCCCACAGGAGCAGAGACCAGGCTGTGACTGTGCGACCATCAAGGTGTGTGATGTGTGGGGGGGAGCTTGCAACAAGTGTAAGAATGGCACCCAGGCCTGGGCTAGGACAGGAGCCTGGGGGCCATGGGCAGTCTGATGTTTTCCTCCGCCCCCACCCCTGCCCCACCCGACCTGGTCTAAATCAATGTGGTAGTGGTGGCTGCAGTGGCAGGGACAGGAGTTTCTGAAGCCTGCTTCACTACCAAATATCTAAGGAAAAGCGTTCTGCATCTTTTGGCTTGGCCTTGTTGACCCATGGCCCTCTTTCAAGGACATTCACTCTAATTCCCAGTGTGCCCTGTTTCCACTGGCCACGTTCTCTAAGGAAGAACAATAGCATCTGTTTTTGTCTCCAAATGACTGTAGGGTAAGCGCCCATAAACCAAAATGAGGCAGGGGTTGGGGCTTGCCCTATGACCAATGTAGGTGGGTAGAGGCAAGCAGCATGGTATTGGGCAAGACCACTGGACTGGGAGTCCAGAGATGCTGCTTCACCCTGGGCCTTTAGGCAAGTCCCTTTCCCTTCCAGAGCCTCAGCGTCCTTTCTATCAAATGATTTCTTTCTGCCTTTCTCCCAGGGTGGCTGTGGGGATCAACGGAGACAGTGGCCATAGAGATGCTGTGTTAATTGCAGATGCGGCTGTAGGAGCACTTTGCTAACTACCAACGTGAGTTCAGACTCTTCAGGGTATTTGGCACCCAGGTCTGTGGTGAGGTGTGACATATGGGATGTAAGGTTTGATCCCTGCTCCGACTCCAGTCTTGCTAACATGCAAAACATTTGGCAAGTCATGAAGAGCAGTCTGGGAGAGCTTCTTCAAGGCAGCCTGGCTTCAGTGCAGCCCGGGGCATAACTGAGATAGAATTACGTGGCGAGGAAATCACCCAGGAGGCCTCAGGAAGAGGTGAGTCCTGTTCATGCACTTGGGCTGATCATGGCTGGATCCAGCTGCAGATGTCCGATGGGCAACACCAGACCACTGCGCTGCTGGAGGTGCAGGCCTTGGAGCCCTACCTCTGTGTGGCCAAATGCTCCGGCCTTGTGGTCCCTCAAGGAGGCCAGGGCACCATCGACACAGCCAAGCTCCACCTGGACACCAACCTTGATATCCGCAGTGGGGATGAGATGCACTACCATGTCACAGCCGGCCCTCGCTGGGGGCAGTTGCTCTGGGCCACTCAGCCAGCCACAGCCTTCTCCCAGGAGGACCTGTTGGATGGGGCTGTTCTCTAAGACCTCAATGGCAGCCTCAGCCCCTGCAGCACCCTGACCTTCTCAATGGAAGTGGGGCCAGTGCACACGGATGCCACCCTACAAGTGACCGTTGCCTAGAGGGCCCACTGGCCCCACTGAAGCTGGTCCGGCACAAGAAGATCTATGTCTTCCAGGGAGAGGCAGCTGAGATCAGAAGGGACCAGCTGGAGGTGGTGAGTGGGGGTGTGGGCCAGGTAGAGGGCCTCCGGCCCAGCTTCCATGCCAGGTACACATGTGACTTGGGCTGTGGCTGTGGTGGTCCCAGTTGCATGTGTGCACGGGTCTCAGATGTGCTCCCGTATATGTTGTGCTCCCAAGAGTTTCTGGGGAGCTTGCTGTACGCCCATCCTCCTGGGAGTTGTGTGTGCCTCCAGAGTTCATGTCCACTCGTGTCCATGGCATGGCTGAGCATGCAGATTTCCGGGCCCCACAAAGCCCTATTGAATCTCTGAAGTGGAGCCCAAGAATCTGCATTGCAGTCAGTTTCCTGGGAGGGCATCACGGGTCCTGAACTTTGGGGATTGCTGGCCGTGGAGACAGGTGGCTGCTCTTCAGATCCACATGTTCCCCGCTATTTTCTCAGAGCCCAGACCAGGACTAGGAGGGTCGGTCAAGGGCTTCTACCCACCCAGGAACCACACAGAGCAGCCACGGGCCCTCCAGAAGGCTCGCTGACTTGCCCTGTGACCTCAGGCCAGTCCTTGCCCACTCTCGGCCTTACTCTCCTACACTGCTCATTTCGGAGACCCTTCTTGTCTGCATGTCTGGAGCTTGAGGCTGACAGTGAGCCAGCAAATTTTGCATTAGGAAGGCCTCGAAGGAGGAGGCAGCATTTGGGCCGGGCTCTGAAGAGCACAGGCCATCAGGAGCAGAGAATGGGGAGTGGTATTCCAGGCAGAAGGAACATTCCAGGCAAAGGCATAGAACAAGAATGTGAGTTTGAGAGTGGTTTAGCCTCTTGTGACTGGCCCATCAGGTGAGGGAGCCCATGTGGCCTTTGGGGCTTGAGCTCCATAGGGCCTGGGCTAAAGGCGGCTGTGCCTCCAGGAGGGGTGGGGCAGAGCGCCCTCTGATGGTCCTGGGTGGTAATAGCAGGGGCTGGGGAAGCACTGCCTGGAAACCAGCCACAGACCTGAACAGATCCTGAGCAGGTAGGCGTGTGTGTGTGTGTGTGTGTGTGTGTGTGTGTGTGTGTGTGTGTGTGTACACGCGCATATGTACATGTGTGACTGTGTCAGCATATGATGAACTTGTGTGTCTGTGTCACTGAGTCTGGGGATATGTGATTAGGCACCTCCCCGAGGGAGTGCATCTCAAGCTGTGTGACTGACCCCCTGTAACCGTGTGTGGGGTGGGTACTAACATGTGACCAGCAGCCGGGGCAAACCAGTGAAACCCCATCTCTACACAAAAAATTTAAAATTAGCTGGGCATGATGGCACGTGCCTGTGGTCACAGCTACTTGGGAGGCTGAGGTGGGAGGATCCCTCGAGTCTGGGAGGTTGAGGCTTCAGGGAACTGTGATCACACCACTGTACTCCAGCCTGGGTGACAGAGTGAGACTGTCAAAAAACAAAAAATGTGACCAGCTGCATGCCTGGCTGCTGTGTGTGTGAACCCATGTGTGTGCTTGTGTGTCTAAATGAGCAGTGGTATCTGGAGGAATAAGTGGGGCAAGATCAAGCCTGTTCTGGCTGCTTAGGGCCACAATGGCCCCTCAGAGACTGCCTCTGTGGCCCCCTGTGAGTCCTCATGACCTCTGTTAACCAGGCAGCCCAGGAGGCAGTGCCGCCGGCAGACATCATATTCTCAGTGAAGAGTCCACCGAGTGCCAGCTGCGTGGTGATGGTGTCTCGTGGCATCTTGGCAGATGAGCCACCCAGCCTGGACCCTGTGCAGAGCTTCTCCCAGGAGGCAGTGGACGCGGGCAGAGTCCTGTACCTGCAATCCCGCCCTGAGGCCTGGAGCGATGCCTTCTCGCTGGATGTGCCCTCAGGCCTGGGTGCTCCCCTCAAGGGCGTCCACGTGGAGCTGGAGGTGCTGCCCACTGCCATCCCACTGGAGGTGCAAAACTTCAGTGTCCCCATGGGTGGCAGCCTCACCCTGGCCCCTCCACTGCTCCGTGTCACCGGGCCCTACTTCCCCAGTCCCCCAGGCCTCAGCCTGCAGGTGCTGGAGCCACCCTGGCATGGGGCCCTGCAGAAGGAGGACGGACCTCAAGCCAGGACCCTCAGCGCCTTCTCCTGGAGAGAGGTACAGCTGTGAGAGAGGCCCAGGGGCTGCAGCCCAGCTCTGGGACACAGAGTACCCAGGGAACCCTGGGTACTCCCAGTGTGGGGGTTATACACAGAGAGGAGATGGGGAGTCACATATCAGAAGCACCTGTATCTAAATACTGTATCTCCTTTCTTCCTCACAGCTCCTCTGGGAGCCAGAACTTATGGTCCCCATTTTCCACCAATGGAAGCTGAAGCCCTAAAAGAGTCAGTCTCCTCCTGCACCCAAAGGCAGGACATGAAGGGTGCTGCTGGGGCCTGACTAGCCCTGGGCCTGCCCGTAGGTGGAAGAGCAGCTGATCCGCTACGTGCACGACGGGAGCGAGACACTGACAGACAGTTTTGTCCTGATGACTGACACCTCCGAGATGGACCGCCAGAGCCATCCTGTGGCCTTCACTGTCACCGTCCTGCCTGTCAATGACCAACCCCCCGTCCTCACTACAAACACAGACCTGCAGGTGAGAGTATTCCTGGCACCATCCCCCATGTCTGCTTCGAGAAAGAGGCCAGCGTCCCCTACTTCCCAGCACAGAGCTCCCCCTGTCTGAGCCTCAGTTTCCTCCTCTGCAAAATGGGGACGCTGCCGCATGCCTCACGGGGTTGTTGGAAGGAGAGTTGTGAGATTGTGCTGAAACGGAACACAGGTGGGAGGTTTTGTCATGGACACTTGCAGGTAAGTTAGGCAGACTTCTGAGCGGCCACGGGTGGCTCTGCTGTTCCTTCTCCTGTGGCTCAGGACCAGAACTCCCGACAGAATCACTTACAAGCCCATAAGGGCAGGTGTCAGGGCAGGAGCCAATAAGCTTCCCACCTTCATCCCAGCAAGTAAAGGCCGTGGCTTGGCTCCCCAAACTCCTGCCCCTTGTGCCACAGCAGAGCAGGGCCCCCATTTGGCAGAGGTGGAAGTTGAGGCCCAGACGTGGGGTGGAACTTCTCTATGGTTGTGAAAGTAGTTCTGGTAGAACAGAAAGGGCATGGCTTCACTAAGCCCACATGGCAGGGCTTTGAATGCCGGCTTCTGGGGTGCGTCCTCCTGGGTCAGCAAGAGTCACTGAAGGTTCCACAGGAGAGCTGACTTGGGCTGTCTCTGACATGGGGCGCTGAGGGGGGCTTTGGTAGTCTAGGATGTGCCCATAGAGGGTGGCCTCATGGTGCAGAGGCCACAGGCCCCTGGAACCACAAGCCAGGACAGCTGTGTGTCAGTATGGCCTCCAGGTGGTGCCATCCACCCGTGTTTGGTCTGGGAGCCCAGCAATGGGGCCCTGTCCCCCACATTATGGCCCCTTCTGCCAAGACTCAGCCTGAGGGCTCCCTGGGGCCAGGGAAGGAAGCCCAAGAATGCCAGAAAGCTCTGTTTCCCGGGCATGTGAGTCCCACTGCAGCTCTGCCCACAAGTAATTGACCCACCAAGACTGGTACCAGGACCTCAGGAACAGGCGCCTGCTCTGCTTGCAAGTGGGAGGCCTGAAAAAGGGTCCCCTTCGCCCAACATGAGGAGGGCCCGTAACTGCTCTGGAAGCACCTGGGCCCATCGCAGCGCTGATTCTGTGCTGCAGAACATGCCAACCATCAGCCCCCCACTCTCCGCGCCACCCACCCCTCCCTCAGCCGGAGGGAGGGCCCGTTTCTAAAATCACCATTCCCACCTGTGCCCAGCCCTGGCCAGGCACACACGGAGGCTCTGAAAGGAGACCCCTGCCCCACCAGTGAGACAGATTAAGGAGCACTGTTGGTCAACGTTGGGGATTTCTGGGGGTGAGAACTTGGTGAGGGTAAGAACTGGGGCCTTCCTGGGTAGGGGACACAAGCTGGCCTTGAGGGACACGCAGGACTAGGGCAGATGGAGAGCAAGGAAGCTGGGCCTGGAGGGTGACCTTCCTTGGGGCCTTCCCTGGGGTGACAGGGAAGGTGAATGTGGGGAGGGCCCTTTGTGCAGGGGAGCCAGAGCAGTGCCAGCCTCGATGCCACCTGAGGGCCTGAGCCGCAGCAGGATTGGAACCCTGGTGGCAGCCCAGGGCTGGGGAGGAAGGGGTGGGTCAGCAGGGCAAGGCAGAACCTTCACAGGCCTATGTCCCCAGATGTGGGAGGGGGCCACTGTGCCCATCCCTGCGGAGGCCCTGAGGAACACGGACAGTTACTCTGGGCCCCTGAGCATCTGGTTTACGCCATTGAGCAGCCCAGCAAAGGGCGGGTAGTGCTGTGGGCAGCGCCGGGCACCGAGGTGCGCAGCTTCATGCAGGCCCAGCTGGGCGGTGGGCTCGTGTTGTTCTCACAGAGAGGTGGGTGCTGATGGCCAGGCCCTGGGTTCCTGCTGCCTGCAGGGGTGCCCTGAGATGGGGAGCCAGCTCGGGCCAGCCGGACCCAATGACTGTCCTCAGGAGCCCTGGACGGAGGCATCTACTTCGGCTTCTCTGATGACAAGCACACTTCCTCCAGACACTTCTTCCGAGTGATGGCCCAGAAGCAAGTGCTCCTCTCGCTGGAGGGCAGCCAGACGCTGACTGTCTGGCTGGACGGGTGTGCTGATTGTGGGCATTCCAGGGTGTGCCAGGAGCTGGGGCAGAGCTGAGGGTGGCATGCCAGGGTCACGCTGCCTCTCTGGAGAGACAGACCTGTGCCTGGATTTCAAAGGGTGATGGCCCCTTTTGCATCTGGAAGGGTCCGTCCAGCCACTCAGCAGCCAGAGCCTCAGAGCCAGCTCCAGCGCAGACACCAACTCCTAGCTTCTGCTCTATGGTGTGGTCCCGGGCCCCCAGCCGGGCCGGCTGTTCCATGCCCAGCAGGACAGCATAGGGGAGGACATGGTGAACTTCACTCAGGCAGAGGTAAGGGCCTCACTCTGCAGCCACCACTCAGATGCCCACAGCCTCAGGTGGCCGCTGTGCCACAGACATCATGTGGACATGGGTGCAGGTTCCAGCATCGCTGGCAGCAGACACTCCCAGTCCTGCCATGGTCCAGGCCCTGGTGTCCTGCCCTCCAGGAGCCACCAGGCTGGCAGAGCAAGTTCATGTTCCCAGAAGGAGAAAGAAGGATGCAGGAAGTTGGGGATACAGGGCCCTAGAGCAGGGCTGGGGTCTTGGGGTGTGGCTTCCAGAAGAAAGCTACAGCCAGACCCAAGGGTCTGGAGAGGGGGCACTAGTGGTACCCCAGTAGCTGGCAAGGGGCAACGCTTGGTCCAGAGGGTTGGAGTTGGAGGTGAAGCAGCTGCTGGGCCTGTGGGCAGAGGCGTGAGCCTGGGGCTCAGGTCAGGTGCCAGCCAGAGACAGTGGATCCTAGGGGCAGATGAGCTGATGAAAGGCAGCTGAGTCAGCCAAGAGGGTGAAGCCACGGTTCATCCGTCCTGGTGGCTTCAGAGACCACTAGGAAGAACTAGAGCTCTCAGCCATGGGTAGCAGCAGACTCTGTGATAACTGTGCCATGGGGGCCAGCCCAGTCATTGCTTAAACGAACACCTCTTCCCGAAGGCAGAACAGGAGTTGTTCCATAGCAGGGCAGAGTGGCGCAGACTCTTCCGTGGGCCGTCCTGGGCAGGTGGTGCAACTGATGCCCCTGCCAGGAGGCTGCATGGGCATCTGGATCCAGCACATGATCACAGTGAGTTCTGAGTAGGGAGCGGTCTTGTGGGGCGCAGAGCTGACTCTGTCACTCAGGAGCCATGGCAGGCGGTACTGCCCCAAGTACCTCCAGAGGGGTCTGGCTGGCTGGTCCCCCCGCCAGCCCTTGAAAATGGCACAGCCCACCCCAGCCCCCTTTCCAAGCTCCCTTGCTTGGGCAGGGACCTCCTGAGCCTGGCACTCTCCCTCCTGAGAGGCGCAGATGGTATTCAGGAAATGCAAAGCAGAGGTTTCTTGGGCCTCTCACATCAACACCTCCCAGTCCCAGGTTCTGTATTTCCCTGGAGCCCCACTCCTGCTATGGCCCCCTCCCCACAATGAGATATTCATCAGGCTGGTGTCTACAGCTGCTGCATACCCTCGGTTGCTGGGAGCCTTTGTCAAGAATGCACAGGAATGGGGAGGGCACGGGACCCGGCCATCAGCAACCCTCACGCACTCTATAGTCCCACGTTACTCAGAGCTTCCCCGTGCCCCAGCAATATGAAGGATTAGACTGAATGGGCACCAGGGTACCAGGCTGGCAGTGCCACAAAGGCAAGTGGGGAAGAGGCTACATGGGCTATCTGGCCCACTCAGGGAGGAGGGCAGGACTGGGGATTGTCTTGACAGCAGCCCTGTCCCACAACACTGAACTGGGCAGGGAAGGGGTCAGATGTTCCCCTGACATGGGACTGGATTCCAGAGCATCGGACCTGGCTGCCAGAACCGGCCCTCTCCTTCCAAGGCACTGGGACCATGGATGCCGGAGCCACGTATGGCTGAGGGCTGGTGGAGCCTGCCCCCCAGGGAGCGCTGACTCCCGGAGGTGGTCGTTTTTGGGGAGGGGGCTATGGGGCTCGTCCCACCTGCCCCCTTCTTTCCAGCATGTACATGGCACTTCCCTCTATTTTCACTCTTGGTGGCCGCCCCACACATTGCATTCCTCCTCCTCCTCGCTGTCCTCCATCCTCCATTCCCTCCAACTCCTCTCCCAGCCCCTGGGGAGCCTACCTCAGGTCAGAGAGTCTGAACCCTGAGATACGCTGGGTGTGTGGATTTCCTTCAGCTACCCTGATGTTCCCACTTCCAAGTCCTGACTCCTTTGAGCCATCCCAGGGGGTGTCCAGCCACTGGACCACAGGAGCAGAGACCAGGCTGTGACTGTGTGACCATCAAGGTTTGTGATGTGTGTGACACATCACATGAGTGTGAGAATGTGAGAATGGCACCAAGCCTGGGCTAGGACAGAAGCAGTTGGGGAAGGAGCCTGGGGGCCATGAGCAATCTGATTTTTTATCCACCTCCCCCTCCCGCCACCTTACCCAGTCTAAACCAATGTGGTAGGGGTGGCTGCTGGGGAAGGGATGGGAGTGTCTGAAGCCCACTTCATTCCCAAAGATTTCTAAGGAAAAGCATTCTACATCCTCTGGCTTGGTCTTGTTGACCCATGGCCCTCTTTCAAGGACATTCACTCTGATTCCCAGTGTGCTCTGTTTCCACTGGCCACGTTCTCTAAGGAAGAACAATAGTATCTGTTTTTGTTTCCAAATGGCTGGAGAGTGGGGCTGTGGGTCCAGCACCCATAAACCAAAATGAGGCAAGGATTGGGGCTTGCCCTAGGATGTGCTGATGACCAACGGAGATAGGTAGAGGCAAGCAGTGCGGTATTGGGCAAGACTGGGAGTCTAGAGATGCTGCTTCACCCTGGGACTTCAGGCAAGTCCCTTTCCCTCCCAGAGCCTCAGCGTCCTTTCTATCAAATGATTTCTTTCTGCCTTTCTCCCAGGGTGGCTGTGGGGATCAAGGGAGACAGTGGTCATAGGGATACTGTGTTAACTGTAGATGTGGCCATAGGAGCACTTTGCTAACTACCAACATAAGTTCAGACTCTTCAGGGTATTTGGAACCCAGGTCTGTGGTAAGGTGTGACATATGGGATGTAAGGTTTGATGTCTGCTCCAACTCTAGTCTTGCTAACACATGTGAAACATTTGGCAAGTCATGACCCTGCCTTGGGGAAAAGGGCAGTCTGGGAGAGAGCTTCTTCAAGGCAGCCTGGCTTCAATGCAGTCCAGGGCATGACTGAGATAGGCTTATGTGATGAGGAATTGGAGGGTATCTGGGTAAAGAGCTGCAGTGTGGGCAGAGGTTTAGTGTGGGACTCACTGAGGACACCCACTGGCCAAAGCAGGGAACAGAGACAGAAAGAGAAAGAGCTCTGTGGGGAGGGTGGGGCATAGGGTGGAGAACTTCAAAGTCCGAAGAGTATGACTTGTTGGGGCTCAATGCTGTAGGCAGTAGGGAGCCATGGAAGGCTCTTAGGTAGAGAAATGGCAGCTGAACATTAGCGAGCAAGCGCTGTCTCCATGAGCAGCATGGATGGTCCTCTGAGCATGCCAGCATGAGTATGCAGGGAGCTGGTGCAAATGCCTCTGTGTGTGGGTGAGCTTCTGTGTTGTGACTCTGCCCATGTGTGTGCTTCAGTGTGCCGAGTGGCTGCATGCCCCAGATCTGTGCTGCACGTGCCAGCCAGTGAGGGTGCTGGGCACTGGGAGGTGGCAGGGAAGGAGGCGTATGCGTGTTGTGGGCATGTGTGTTAGTGTGTGCATGCCAACAGTGGGGCCTCACAGCATGTGTGTGCACACCCCGGCAAGTGCATGTGTGTGTCCCCCAACACCAGGCCTGCCCCACCCATGCATATGAGCTGCCATGTTGATTTGATGCTGTCTTTCAGAATCACTATCAGTGGCCCCTGAGGAGCATCAGCCGTGGTAGGTACATGCCTCGCCACCTGCTGCATGAATGGTGTTCCCGCCCCACTGCACCAGCTCCACAGGGGGGCACACCTGGGACCTCAGATCCAGGCTCCCTGCCCCTCCTTTCTGGAGCTGCAGATTTGCTCTTTCCTCTTTCTGTCCTCATGCTGTGGCTCTCTCACCTCCCTTCCCTGTGAGCCATGGGACTCAGCACCACTGCCCATGGCCTCCATGGCTGAGCCTGGGGGCTCTCGGAACAGGC
Source organism: Macaca thibetana thibetana (assembly GCF_024542745.1). Lineage (NCBI taxonomy): Eukaryota > Metazoa > Chordata > Mammalia > Primates > Cercopithecidae > Macaca > Macaca thibetana. The sequence goes on along the minus strand of NC_065584.1, from coordinate 159,985,105 downwards.
TCCATGCCCAAGCTGGCAGACATGGGTGCTCTCTGGAGCCATCAGAGAGGGCATAGAGCTCATGGTTTATGGTGTAGGGGCTGGGAGCTTGGAGGGCGTTGTGTGGGGCTGGACTCTGAGGAGGCCAGAGGTCTAGGAACGTCATCCTGGGCACGCCATACCTGTCATGCAGTCTGAGTCATGCTGCCAGGGCAGGGCATCCAGCTCCCAGCCTGGGAGTGCCGAGAGCTGAATCCACTGCAGAGCAGCGGTGATAGTCGGGGTCCCACCTCCTCTATCTGTCGGCAATCCAGTGATGATCTAGGATAAAATCTTAAAGTCCCATACATATGGTCATCCCACAACACACTTCACAGGCCAGGAAGGGACACACAGCCACCTTCCCATCCTCCCAGGTACCATCATAGCTGCTAGTGTGTGACTGAAGGCAGGGTCCCTGGCCCCCGCTGAAGCATTACCACTGGCCAGCAGGCTCACGCACCTTGGCCAGTTGCTCCTAGGGGTCACCTGTGCTATTCAGCCAACGGGACCACAGTGCCTGTTGGCCCAGCTCAGCTCTGCCTAGTGAGCCCACCTGCCTCTCCTGCCACAGACTCTCCCTCTTCTGCTTTTCCCAGCAGGAAGGGCCCAGCCTCACCTATGAAACCCGCAGCCCCCCTGCCCCGCAACCAGTTGAGGCTCCCGTCTTAGACTTATAAGTCTATGGCCAGTGGCATCCAGCTACCTGCCCTCCCTGCCTTTCCCAAGCTCCCTTCAGAGGACCCTGGTCTTTCTGACCACTCAGAGGGGCCTCTGGCACTCACTCCAGCCATCCATCCCTTATAGCTTCACCATTTTGGTTCAAGCAGTGTTCCTTATCAGGCCAATGGCTGTTGGGTGGGGCTCCCCAAACAAGAGGTGCCCCTGGGCCAGTGGGTTGGAAGACAGGGTGACCAGAGAAGGGGGAAGCCCAAGGGGGCTGAGCATTGGTCTGAACTGTGGGCGCACTGCCTGTGTGCCATGGGTGAGGCCAGCGTGTGTGGGCTGGGGAGGGCTGCCACAGCCCCAGGCACTACCTGTGAAGCTCTGGCTCCTCCCTCCATCTTTCTCCCCTTTCCCTTCCAGCCCCTTTTCCAGGAACCTTTGCCACACCCACACCTGCGCCCTCCCCTCCCTGGCCCTCCCACAGCTCCTGTGGCGCGCCAGTGCTCTGCGCTTGCCTCACCAGCTCTCTGCTTGCTTTTCTCTCTCCTATTTTTGCTCTACTTCTCTCCAACTGCCAGCTGATTGGGTCAGGCAAGTCCACCCCATCCTGAGAGCCCCAGCCACACTTTAACCTCCAAACAGATCCTCCTCTTCTCGGAGGCCTCCCTTTCCAGGCCTGCTGGGCGGGTGTCCTGTGACTTGACAGTGGCTCCCCAGCCCAAAGCCAGCCCCCTTCATCTGTGACTTAGTCTGTTGTAGTGCTGAGCTGACACATCCAGGTGTGACCGTTTCTGAAAACTTGTGCCCCTCTGTGGTATGCCCTGCCCTGTTCTATAAATATCTATAAATACTCTGTGGTATGCCCTGCCCTGTTCTATAAATATCTATAAATACTCTGTGGTACGCCCTGCCCTGTTCTATAAATATCCATAAATACTCTGTGGTATGCCCTGCCCTGTTCTATAAATATCTATAAATACTCTGTGGTATGCCCTGCCCTGTTCTATAAATATCTACAAATACTCTGTGGTATGCCCTGCCCTGTTCTATAAATATCTATAAATACTCTGTGGTATGCCCTGCCCTGTTCTATAAATATCTATAAATACTCTGTGGTATGCCCTGCCCTGTTCTATAAATATCCATAAATACTCTGTGGTATGCCCTGCCCTGTTCTATAAATATCTATAAATACTCTGTGGTATGCCCTGCCCTGTTCTATAAATATCCATAAATACTCTGTGGTATGCCCTGCCCTGTTCTATAAATATCTATAAATACTCTGTGGTATGCCCTGCCCTGTTCTATAAATATCCATAAATACTCTGTGGTATGCCCTGCCCTGTTCTATAAATATCTATAAATACTCTGTGGTATGCCCTGCTGTGTTCTATTAATATCTATAAATACTCATATATATATATATGAGCAAGCATGGGGGTGCATGGGGGTGCTGTGCAGACAGCTGTGTGGCCTGACAGTCTCTATCAGTCCTGCCATCCCTCAGCTGAGAATCAAACCCATTTCTGGGTGGCGGGGAATGTGTCCTCTGCTGGCTGTGTTCTCTGTGGAGTTCAGGGGAGGGAAAAGGCCAAGCCATTTCTAGGGTGCTATTGGGAGTAGTGAAAAGGCCTTTCCAAGGGACACTTTTCCTGGAAAGCCCCTGGAACTTAGCTGGCTCTTATCCTGTGAAGCAGGCTCTGGCCACTAGGGGGCAGGGCCATGAACTCAGCCTGGAGGAGCCTGTGGGACAGCCAGCACTCTGGAGGGACAGACAGAATAGGCCACCGGGTGCAGACAGGAGAGGGAGGCAAGGGGATGGAACGGAAGACGCCTGGGGTGGATGGAAGTCAGTGGCCTTCGGTGCTGGTGTCTGTCTTCCTGGCCACCGCTAGATTAGGCTTCTGAGCCTGTTGGCTGTCAGGGCTAGGCGCCATAGCAGGCCCCATGAAATTCACCAGGTGTCACCAGACAGCATACAGTTAACAGGCCTGGAAGTCCCCAACAGCCCAGCTGGACATGCTCAGACACTCTGGGGCTCCTCGTTCAGTGGCACAAACTCCAGGACCCAGTGAGGGAAATGGGAACCCACCAGGCTGCGCAGTATGGCTAAATCCATTTATTCCGAAATGCAAAGCAAAATAAACAGCAGTCGCACCACCAAGGAAGGCAGGACCCCATCCCCACCTCCTTCCTCCGTCCTATGGTATCAATAAGTAAGTTTCCCAGCTGTAAATAACAATTAGAATCTCCTCCTCATATGCCAGCTCCAGCCTTTGCTACGTATGATACAGGGGGTGGTCCTACCCCCCAGAATATACAAAATGTTACACAGATAGTATATGTACACTGGGGAAGGGGGGCCACCCCAGCAGCCCGTGCCCTCGCCTACTCTACCCTTAGCCCCACTGTCCCGCCTCAGCTGCCTCTCTGAATAAGAAGATGGGAGCCCCCTGAGGGAAAAGTTGCTTTGGTGAGAGTAGAGAGGCCATCAGGCCTCCTCCAAACAAACCAGCTCCACCAGCCTCTGGCTCTTAAATAACAAACATCACCGTCCAGAAATTTAAGGACTCAGCCCTGGTCAAGGTGGCAAAGGGTCTGTTTGTCTCCCTCCATTAGACGGGGTCTTGTCTTGCTACCCTAATGGTAAAGGGGTGACTGGGAAGGGGTGGTTGATACATGGTGGGGGTGGAGACTCCAGCCCCACTTCTCCAGGGTTATGCTGACAGGGGCCTGCTTTTATTTTTCTCCCATGACTTTTTTAAAAAAAATTCCATGACTTCCTTTTCATAACTTTTTAAAACATGTTTCATAAAACATTTTTCTACTTTTTTTCCACAACTTCTTTTGCCACAACTTTTCTACATTTTTCATCCCAATAACTTTCTCATCCCACTTTTAAAATTCCTGTAACTTCTTTTTAGTTTGTGTCCTTTCAATAAACACACTTGCATAGTTACAATTTTGTAAAAATAAAATCCGATGATCTCATGCCAAGAGTGCCCAGGATTTGCACACTCAATACCTTTAACAACATAGTTTACAAGACACACAAAATTTGAAGGCAAAAACAGCATTTTGCAACAATTTCCTAATTTATTACATTACAGTAGCATCACAGTAGCAGTCAATAATGGCACTTTAGACAACAGTCTTTCAGTATTTCCATTATACATTCTGTTGACAGGAATTCGTAAATTGGTAAAAGTCATTTTAAGAAAACTTGGCAAATAAAGCTGTGGACTGGAATTGACATCTCTTTCTCTACTTTTCCTTCCCCCAGTTTCTTTGTTTTAAACTACAGTATTCATATTTTAAGATGTTTTAACTTATTTCACAACATTAACATAGCAGTTATATTTTTCAATAGTTATATTATTTTAAAGTGACTCTGTAAGATAAAGGTTTAGAGAAAGTATTATGGATAGGGCTGAGTTACATTTTCACATTTTTCTGAAAATCTGCTTTGGTTTTAGAGCTGATTTTTTTCATTTCTGGAAAACCTATCAGGTTTAATCAGATACTCTAAAAATAATGACCATATATTGCAATCTTTAAATATGTGTTTTGATTCCTTAGTTCGTACAGAAATTCATATTTATTCAGTTGAACTCACATTTTAAAATTCTGTATTTCTGATGAACTCTAACCTTCTAATGTTGCCTTCTAAGCAAATTGAAAGCTGTCTTATACTGAATAAGAAAGAGAATAAATACTTGGCTGAATGAGGTATCGCAAGAGACTGTATGCACTTTGAAGACTTAAGTTATTGTCATAGGATTTCCATTCTTTCTAGCTTTTTCGGAAACATAGGACAAAATATCTACACAAAGAGTGGTATTTTGGTTAATACAGTACATTTCTTTTCCAGACTGACATTCAGCTTCAACATGCCAGTGTGTGATTTCACCCATAGGTACCTGATGAGCACATTATTGTCAGATTGGTTACAGATGCTAAATGTGATCTGAAGGACATTCCTAGTCATTTATATTTATCAAGGCAAAAGTGAAGTGATTTGAACTATGAAAATTCCTTGAAATAATTTTTCAATGTATTAGGTAAGCCCAGTTTCAGAATGATAAAGAAAAACTGTTAGACCAAAGAAGGTGGCTAATTAACAGTGGTAAGATTTCTAGCCCGAGGGTTTAAAATGGACTTAAAGTAACAGTCTTTCAAGTGAACTCAAATAATGCAAAAGCGGCAAGTTCACAAAATAGAAGGCAAGAACAGGACCTTAAGTCCATTTTAAATACTCAGGCTAGAAATTGTACCACTGTTAATTAGCCACATTATTTGGTCTAACAGTTTTTCTTTATCATTCTGAAACTGGGTTTATCTAATACATTGATAAATTCATACAATTTGGAAGAGTCAGTTGAAGTCACAAGGACCCAATATTTGCACTCTTTCAGTGAATGCAGGCAAATCTGTTATTCCATCTGTAAAATCATATTATTGCTCTCCTATTAATGTCATATTTATAAAAGTATCATGAGGATGTCAAATGCTGAAAATGGAGATGATCTAGTGACTAGAAATGCCCATCCCAGGGAGTGCACACACATCTCTCCCTACATCCTAATAATGTGACATATTTTCGAACATAGACATTAGAACTTCATGAAGTTTTAGCTGTTGATTCTTTCCCAAGCATCATAAAGTTACAATTTAGGCAATGTATGACTGAAATAATTCATTCATCCTGTATAGGCACAACATAAATATGGCAAAAAATATGCCTCTAAGTGAAACCAAGAGGTACAAAAACATATTTCACTCTTCGTAAAGAACTTTGTGAGGAAATATAACTCTGTGATTGTATAGACACTTTTCCTCATAATACTTTGACTTTCACAAACAGTGATTGCATTGCAGTTTGTAAATATTTTAAGTTGCATAAACTTCTTGATTTTCAAATATAACACTGTCTACTAAAACTGCTTTTTGTTTCAACAAATACTGTCATATATATTACTTTATGATTAAAATGGTTGTTATTTTTTTAAAGTGTTTTCCATTCAAGGAAAAGAAGTAAATTCCTATGTCAGAGTAACCAATGTGGTTGAAGAATAGGTATTAGCCACAGAGGTCTAGATGGTAAAATCAATCTTCTAGCCTCAAAGAAGCTCCGTGAACATAGAGGAATGCCAGGTGTCACACAGCTTTCCTTCACTTGAATTCATTCTTGACTAGAGCCTGTATGCCTGTTCCAGGGACATTTAAACTCTGAAAGTGTTTCTTATGATCGTTACTAAATACATTAAGAAGAATGCCAAGCAGTGCCCTTTTGTGTACTGTGACATGTAGTCACGTGATTAAAACAGGTAACATGAACTCTGACTTTAAAATGTATTGTAGATATAAATGCTCTAAGCTAGAAAAGGTTTTCTGCATCCACAGTCAATGATGGGAGCCTTTCATTCCTCAGAAAGAATACCTTTTTTTTAGGTCATCGAGAAAGAGTCCAACTGCTGCAGCTCATGCTGCGATATCTTCATGAGCCCAGAGCACGTACAAATCCTAAGGGAACTACCATAGAACCGCGCTCATTCCTGGCACCAGAACAAATGAAACACACTCTATCCTGCACACACCTGCCAGAGCAGGCCACTTTCCTCTTCTGTGAGATTTAAAAAGCTCCCCAAAATGTTATCACTCCCATCCCCAATACACAGAAAATAGGGGAAAGGCTGTTTCCAGTTCTCGGCCTTTAAACAACTCTAAATGTCAGTACTCACAGGGGCATATTACAAAGTAAGAAACAGTGTGCACTTGAGGGCAAACCACGTATTGAGCTAATGAAGAGCTCACTGTGATTAGGAATCGATCAAACATAATAGCAGAACATAAGCAAATTTTATCTGAATTCTGTAATGAGTATACATGCTGCAATAACATTTAAAAAGCAGGGCAGCCTATTCCAAACTAGCAAGAATAGTTTTGTGCAAATAGTGGGTCTTTGTGTGTTTGAACTCCCACCATGTAAAGGCAAACTCGATATGCGAGCTAATGACCTACAATTATCAAATTAAAAACAAAAATGTTGAAGGATGCCAGAGTGAACATCAGGGAAAGACCCACTCTCCCTTAACTTTCTACAAATAAATTTAAACTGTAAATTAGAAACATAAATAAACATGAGGAGCTCTAACATTCAAATGAAGTAAATGAATTGTGTAGGAGATTAACCCCATAACTTTTGGTTGTTGTTTTTTCAATTTCTTGACCAGCTCTTGGGTGATGATGATGTTGATCTCTCTGTTCTCAGCTGCCCAGTAAAAGAATGGCACGCAGGGTTTGCTGGCCAAGCCTGGGTGCTCCTGGGTGTCCTGCGTTACAGGAAGCAGCTGCACGATCTTCTGTGAGGTGGGGTTGTCACGGGGAGAACCCTCCCTGGCCTCTCCTGGTGCAGGCTCCACGCTGTCCACCACGCTCACCTCATAAAAATCTTTGGAGAGAGGCAGGTGGGGGTCTGAGTGCAGTGTGAGCCTCCCCTGCTCCTGCCTGTCCACCCCGCCTCAGGGCTCCACTCACCAGGCTGCTCCTCAGCAGCCCCAATCTCCTGGGGGGCTGGGGCCCCTGGAGCAGGCTCATCAGCAGGGTTGTGGGCAGCAGGGAGGAATTTGTCATGTCCCTCATGGTCACCCACAAGTGTCAACAGCAGCTTCTGCAGCTCCAGTAGATTCACCTGAATGGAGGGGTCCTCAGATGCCACTCTGGATCCAGCGCCAGTGCCCATGCTGACCCCCACCCCCGCAAAGATGTTGCATGCCCTACCTTCATCTCCTCCTCGTTCTGGTCCAGCCTGATGATATCCTCCATCTCCTGGTGCCGCGTGTTTGGCACTGCCCCTTGGCTCCCATATATGGTGATGTACTCTCCTGCAAGAGGACAGGGCTCAGACGCTGGGGCCCCTCCAATGGCCCTGCAGCTCCCTGTGCCCATGCCGTGGCCTCCCGCTCACTCATGCCGTCTGTTGCTCCAGATAGCTGGATGAATCCAAGCTTTAGGTTCTCCACCTGCTCCATCCTGTCCACCTTCTCCTTTCGGAGGTCCATAAAGCCACTCTGCAGCCAAAATAATCTGGTCATATCTCGGGAGTGACCTGTCCTGCCCCACCTCCACTTTTCTTGGCCCATGCCAGGACTCACTCACCTTCACCTTCTCCATGGCCTCCCTCAGGGCCCGGTAGCTCTCCCCACACACAAACTCAAACCACAGTCCCTGAGGCTGGGGCCTCTCCTCTGGCTCCTTCCAGGCCGAGGCCACCAGGTGAGCCAGGGCAGGCAGCACAGCCTTCACACCTTCCGCTGCCCACATAGCCGTGCCTGCTCCTCCTGGGCACTGGCTCCAGCGGAGTTGAAAATGCCACTTGAAGGCAAGAGGTGAGTATTCCTTGTAGGGGCATACACAGAACAAATGGGGCAGGGAGGTGGAGCACAGCCCCTTCCCTTGGGGCCTCAGAGAGTGCGCCTGTTGGTCACAGGTGAAATGGTGTCCGACCACTGGCTCCCGGAAGGGGTGAAGGTCCAGAGAAATCAGAAGGCGGGGAAACCAAGAGCATAAGGGGGCCTGGGAGGGACCACAGAGGAAGGTGGCAACGTGGGCACAGGGAAAGTGAGACTCACCTGGCTTCCCGGCTCTCCAGGTCCTCTGGGACACTCGGCATAGGCCGAGGCACCCCCTCCTCCTCACTGTCCAGATGTCCTCCTCCATCTCCTGTGGGGAGGTGGCCAGAGGGGTCCTCAGACAACCCAACAAGGGAGGGACTGTGGGCCCACCTCTGTCCCCACCCTCACTGTGTAACCCTGAGACAGCCCCTCCCCAGAGGGGAATGAGCTGCTGTTCTTTATTTTTCCTTTTAAGAACCGAGATCTTGCTATATTGCCCAGGCACAGTCACACTACCGGTTGGTGCGGGAGTTCTGACCTGCTCCCTTTCTGATCTGGGCCAGTTCACTCATCCTTAGGCAACCTGGTGGCCCCCTGCTGCCAGGAGGTCACCCGATTGATGCCGAACTTAGTGCAGACACCCAGTTGGCAAAATGACCAGATGTTCTAAAGGTCTCTTCCAGCTCCTTGATCCTATGCTGCTGACAGTCCCCCCTTCCTCCTGGGGCCTCTCCTCTTCCTCTGAGTGGTCTCCTGTACCTTGTCCAGGGAGAGCCATGAGGCTCAAGCTGGGCCTCTAGCTGTTGGTTCCACTGGCTGGCAGCTTCTAGGTGCTCCTAATGGGACAGGGAAACAGAGTGAGAAGGCACAGAGGTTGCCAGGTCGTCCCCCTTGGGGGCCCCGTCCTCAGCAACTCACTCCCCTGGGTCTCCTGCAACTTTTGGCAGGCCATCTCAGCCACCGCTTTGCCCCGAGTTTCCTGCTGCTGCAGGTCCATGAGCTGGGTCTGTAGTGGTAACTGCCTGTGCAGCGCCTCCTTCTCAGAGGTCAGCTGCTGATAGGTGGTCACGTACTGCTGCGGGTGACCCAGGTACTAGTCTCGCTGCTGCTGTGCAGACTCTGAGACTCTTGGCTCTTCAGCTCCAGCTGCAGGAAGGCCCTAGGCAGGAGGGCACGTGGTGGCTGGCTTCCAGATTCTGGGCCCATTAATAGGGTAACAAGGGCACTGTGGGGGCTCTGTCACCTGCCCAGGCCCCTGGCCTCTTGCTCCAGGCCTTAGAGACTTCCTCCCTTGCCTAGAACCCCATGCCTCCTTCCCCAGCCTCAAATCTCATGTCTTCTTCCCACCATTTAAACTGCAGGCCACAGACTGGTGGAAAAGCAGAGGGAGCCAATCACCATCTGCTAAGTGTGCTCCATGCCTAATGCTTTCCATGTGTTCTCTCATTTAATCCCCAGCACCTCCATAAGAAAAATGCTAACTTCCTTTTGAAGCTAAAGAAACAGAGACTTAGAGATGAAAAGTAGTTGAATGGTGACCAGTGGGACTGAGGCCAGAATCCAGTTCGAATCTAAGGAGGCTTTTTTGTTTTGTTTTGTTTAGAGACAGAGTGTCACTCTGCGGCCCAGGCTGGAGTGCAGTGGTGCAATCTCAGCTCACTGCAACCTCCACCTCCTGGGCTCAAGTGATTCTCATGCCTCAGCCTCCTGAGTAGCTGGGATTACAGGCATGTGCCATCCATCCCTGGCTAATTTTTTGTCGTTGTAATTTTAGTAGAGATGAGGTTTTGCCATGTTGGCCAGGCTGGTCTCAAACTCCTGACTTCAAGTGATTCTCCTGCCTCAGCCTCCCAAAGTACTGGGATTACAGGGATGAGCCACCATGCCCAGCATAAGAAGCCTCTTATACCACTGTCTCTTCCCCTGTGATTGGGGGAATCCATGCCTCTAGCTGGGATGATGATGTCCAGACCTGGGAGGAGCCCAGGGCTACCCACCTCTAAAAGTCAGAGGGCAGGAGGCAACAAACAGACATAGGGCTGCCCTGGAGCGTGCTAAGGTCACTTGCCCCGCAGTTGGAGCTGCCTTTGGCCTGGCACCTCGCCTCCCCAGAGGCTGGTACCTGTCTCCCAGCCCTTCTTGGATGGGGCAGAGCTTACCATCTCCTTCACCTTGCTCAGCTTCTCCTGCAGATCCTTTACTTGCTACTCCAACTGCAGTGTGCTCTTGTTCTCATGTTCTGGACAGAAAGAAGCAATCAGTGGCCATCCACTGCAGCTGGAGACCCCAGAACTTGGTGTCTGTCTCCCATGTCAGCGGGAAGGGTGGAGGCAGGTTAGAAAAATCATCCCCTCCCCCCCACAGCCATCAGAGCAGGGCCTGATGAGCTCTGGCTCACAGGTGCCTTTAGCAGTACCATGTCATGTGAGGGCTACACTGCCCCATTTTACAGGTGGGGAAACAAAGGCCTGGAGGGCTAGGGATGAGGGCAGCCTCCCCAGGTGGGGCAACCTACCAGCTCCTTGGAGCCGCACTGTGGCTTGGCCAGCTGTTTGTCGAGCTTGTGGTTCTGGGAGAGTGTGCATCTCTTCTCCTGCTTTTGCAGCCTCTCCTCCTGCTTTCATAGCCTCTCCTCCTTCTCCCACAGCCTCTCCTCCTGATCCCACAGCCTCTCCTCCTGCTTTCGCAGCTTCTCCTCCTCCTTTCACAGCCTCTCCTCCTGCTTTTGCAGCCTCTCCTGCTGCTCCCGAAGCCTCTCCTTTTGCTCCTTGCTCAGGAGACTCAAGGCCTGATTGTTTTCCACCTGGGATTGGAGTTTTCCCACCAAACTCTCCACCTCCTTCCTCAGGTGTTTGGCCTCATCTTGTAGCTGCTCCACTTCAGAGGGCCCTGCTGGGGGCACTGGGGATGGGGGCTCAGCTGAGAAAGGAAGCAGACAATGAGGGCCTCTGGATTCCCCAACCCCCGCCTCTCAAAAAAACCAACCCTACTCTTGACGCACAGCTCCTCTGAGGCTTCCCAAACTTGGCCTCACTGCTAATGATTCCTCACACCCGATGGAAGCCAATTTCCCAGCCATGTCAGATAGAGAGCACTGTGGGTGGCTGACAACGGGCACTCCTTCCTCTTTGCTGATGGGGACCCTGAGGCTCATGGAGATGACAAGACTTGCTGAATCCTGGCACAGACCTCTTTTCCACTGCCTCAAATCCCTTCCATCCACCCACCTGCCTGGGGCATTCTAAGCCACCCCACAGCCCTGTGATGCCAGTCCTGCTCCCAGGTCACACCATTCCCGTTTTACAGATGCCCAGAAAGATGCAGTGACCCATCTAAGGTGGGGGCTGAAGGGTCAGGTCTCACCTCCATCGACATTTTCCTCATCCTCTCCTGCCACCGGGCCCTCTCTCCTTTTATATGTTGAGCATATTCATCTCTCTCTAGCTGGACTTGTTTAAGTGACTCTGTCACCTGCAAGAATGGCCACAGAAGTGAGGAAGGGCTGTCACTGGTCCTCACCTGCTCCTGGTCCCCTGGGGTCATCTTCCTTCCACATCTCTCCCTCTGCAAAGCCTCACCTGTGTCACGTGTGCGTTCAGCAGCGCCCGCTCCTTTCTGGTCTGCCGTAACTGCCGCTGGAGGACTGCTTCACTGCGGCTCGAGGACTGGATGGTGAACAGTGAGAAGTTTTGATGTGGGGAGCCCGGGCAGTGCCCCTTAAAAGGGCTAGGGCGAGGCTCAATATACAACTCGGTCAGTAAAGATCAAGGCATTTCCAAGCCCGTGGCCTGGTTTTTAAAAGAACTCAGTAAACTTGGAAGGGACAGGGAAAGAGATTGAATTATAGCTGGCTAACAGAGGCCCAGAGAGATCAGATAATATTGCTAGTGTTATTACTACCACTGTTTGAACCTTAACAGAGTGCTTCACCAGGTACCATGCTAACAATCCTATTTAATCCTCACAACCACCATATGAGACAGTTACTAGGATTACCTCTATTGTGTACATGAAAAACTTGCAGTATTTGAGGTTAAGTGCTTGTCTAAGATCACTCAGACAGAGCTGGGATTTGAACATCCAGGTATACCCAATTCTCTAAGCCCATTTTTCTTGTTGTGGGTAGGGGCACAGGTAGGAAGTGGGAAATTAATCTTTTGTTTGCTTTTTGGAAAGAGGATACATTCACATAGTTCAAAACTCAGAAGGTACAGAAGGGAAGTGTCTCCCAGCCACCCTGTTACTCTCTCCTGAGGTTTTTATGAACCCTTGCAGACATGTTTCATGTATATTATCATAGTACATACACACACACACACACACACACACACACACACACACACACACACACACATATCTCCTCTCTCTACAGAAATGGTGACATACTAAAGGTACTCTTCTGTACCTTCACAGTACAAGTACCCAATACCCCACCTAGGACTTGGCCAAGGCTACAGCCAGGTAAGGGCAGGGCAGGCACTTGGCCTCCGAGTTCTGCATCCAGTGTTCACTCCCCACAGTGCCCCCAATTCACCCACAGCAGCTGACTCAGCCCCAGGCTGCCTCTAACAACCATACACAAAAGCAGTGAGAAATGAGCATGCTGCCTTCTGGGCAGGACACTGCATCCTGCAGAAGGGACCTTTAGGCTCACTCCTCCATCTGGGAAGCCGGGCTGCCAGGGAAGGGGGCAGCTGGTTGGACTCACCCTGTCCTCTTCCCACTGCTGTGCAGAAACAGCAGAGAGAGCCCGCTCCAATTCTTGAATACGCTGTAAGGAGTATTGCAGGCGGCCGGCCAGATCTTGGACTCTTCTGTAATGAGAGAGGTTGAGATGAGGTTCAAAGGACTCCACCTAAAGACTTGTCAAAGTGCCAGGTTGAAGGATGACGGGGTGCCCAGATTCCCACCTTCGAAGTGTCTGGCGGCACGTTTAGTATGGTAAAGGGTGGTCTTCAAGTCTGCCTTTTCCAATGTGAGGATGTTGATTGTCTGGAATTGAATGTTTGGGAGAAAAGCCAAGCAAGTGCTGAAAGAGATGGAAAGAAACATTCTCCGGAGGACAGGAGAAAACTCCCCACCCTCCACTCACCTCTAACTGCTCCGTCTGTGCTTTGTGTATGTCATTGTTTGCTTTCTTTTCCTATAGGAAGAGGAAGACAGAGCTCTTACCCGGGGGAGGCAGAGATGGCACAGCAAGAGACATGCCCCCAGCATGCCACCAATGCCCCAGGACAGGCACACCCATGGGACCAGGTTTTCAGGGACCCTGCAGGCATGGGGTGGAATCTGAGGGGTGAGCCTTCTTCCCCAGGCTGGGAGTGGGTGAGACGGGACTGGCGCCTCTACATCTGAGTGTCCCCCAAACCCAGCAGTCATGTTGTGTGCAAAGAAATCATGTTACTTCTTCCAGCTGATGTTCCACTTGTTTCTTCTGTTGTTTCTGTGGGGACAGTCAAATTCAGGTGACTGAGGGGGGCCCCCTCAACTCTATTCCCCAGATGAGGAAGCAATAGGCAGGGGCCAGGAATGGATTTTAAAGGCAAAGTTCTCAGACCCAATGGCAACACGAACTGGTCAACTCTCCTCAAGCTCCCAAAGACAGAGGATTTGGGTCTTTGTTGGTTTTTGCCCACAGCCACAGAACTCAAAGTCTGAATCTGGATTCTCTCAAAAGGACAGTAACACAAACCTCTAGAGACGGAGTCTGAGAAAGGCCCACCCTTCTGCCAGCTTGTGATTTAGAAAGATGCGTTCATTCGACAAACATTTAATGAGCATGTATGAACCAGGTACGGTTCTTCACAGCAGAGATACAGGACAGAAAAGGACAGACAGGAGCCCTTGGCCCTGAGGTTTCCGTTCTAGGGACCTTGAAATCTTGGACTCTCAGAACTAACAGAGACCTTTGATGCTCTACCTCCTCCAGAAACAGGAGCCCAAGGAGGAGAGGTGGCTTGTCCAGACTCAAGGAGCAAATTAGGGACTGAGTCAGGACAGAAATACGGGGTCCTTGACAACCAGTCAGACTAGTACTTCCCTGAGAGGTGACAACCCCAGGGCGTGTGTGGCAAGGACTGGAGCAGGGGTGTCTGAAGAAGAGAGAGTTGGCAAAGAGGGCAGCGACAGAAGAGCCATGCTGCATGCTCCTTGTTCTGGGGTTCCCCCAGGTGAGGACTGGGTGCTCCAGCTCCCCATTTGCCCTTGGCACCAGAGGCCCTCCGCCCCTTTCTTCAGAGCCCCAAGGGGAAACTAAAGCCCAGGATTGGCAGCATGGAATCAGGGGACCCCAATGGACTCTTACCAATGATTCTGTTTTCATAGAGTTGATTGATGGTTGCGGAGCTTGATTCCAGGGCTACTGCTAGTTCTTGGTTCCGGCTCTGATGCACATGCAGAGAGGAGGAGTAGGAGGAGGATTGCGGGGAGAGGTAGAGAGAACAATCATTAGGGCTGGGGTGTGTGTGGGCTGTCTCAGCTGGTAGAGGGGCACCCAGCTCCCGCTGTGAGAGGAGGTTGGAGGACTGGCCTGCAGGGTCACTGCGCCTCGGCCCACGGCCTCTTACCTCCAGATCCTTCAGGGTAGCAGATGATGCAGGGGTAATAGAAATGAGAAATTAAAAAAGAAAAAAAAAACTTACATGGGAAACAGTTATGGATATAGAGAAAGTATAAAAACAGCAAAGGGCTGGGCATGGTGGCTCATGCATGTAATCCCAGCACTTTGGGAGGCTGAGGCAGGTGGATCACTTGAGATCAGGAGTTCAAGACCAGCCTGGCCAACATGGTGAAACCCCATCTCTACTAAAAATTCAAAGATTAGCCGGGTGTGGTGGCAGGTGCCTGTAATCCCAGCTACTCAGGAGGCTGAGGCAAGATAATCGCTTGAACCTGGGAGGGAGAGGTTGTAGTGAGCCGAGATCACACCACTGCACTCTAGTCTGGGTGACAGAGTGAGACCCTGTCTCAAATAAAATAAAATAAAGCCCCAAATCCCACATGTCTGCTCTGTACATTATTCCCAAATTACTTTTAAACTTTAAGGTATGTCTCACCATTTCCAAGATAATAAAAGATGCAGGGAAGGAAAAAACCCAATCAATCAAACAGGTGAAGAAGAAGACATAAACAGGCTGAAGGTTAATGGCAGCAAAATAAAATAAGCCAGAGGCAAAGTATCCCCCAAACTGGAGAAGCCTCAGGGGCATGCACAGCTGGAGAGAGCAAGCCAGAGAGGGGTCCTGGCACTGCCTCACCTTCCACTTGTGCAATGGGGGAGCGCTACCCCACTGGAATGGTTAAGGTTGGACACCAGCACCTTCAGAATGTCCTGAATCTATAGGAGGTGACAAGGGGAAAACAAGGGCAGGGGGAGAAAGACAGAAGTGGCTTAGAGAGAAGCAAGAAAGTCAGGGTAGGAGGAAGATGTGGGTTCAGGAAAACGAAATGCTGAGGAAGAGCAGAGGAGATTAAAACCATGGCCTGTGCCATTCTTCCAAATGGCCACCTGCTGCCTTGCCAGGGGCAGGAACAAATAGATGGAAAAGTCCGCTGAGCGATGCAGTCAGAGTGGAGTCACCTGACCAATGCAGCTCTTAACACACTCACTGGACCCCTCTCCTCAGTCCCAGGATGTGGGCGATGAATCTGGTAATGCTCCAGACCTCCACCTCCATTAATAAAACCAGACTTCTGAGTAAGGGTTCACTTGAACTAAGGGGGCTCCAGCTAAAAAGCAAGTTTGAAAGACACTGATCTTATCCAGTATCATCTTACAGAGGAGGAAACAGGCCCAGGGGAAGAAGTGATTTTTCTGTGGTCACCCAGCAAGCTGGTGGCAAGTTAGATCTTCTCTTACTCCTAGTGCCTGGGGTTTCCTCGCCACACACTGGAGCCCCCTTTGGTGACTCCTAAAGGGACAGCCTGATGGCAAGTGACTGTGCTCACTGGCCCAGGTTCCCCTTGAGACTGGGGATGAGGAAAATCAAACAGCAATGACCATTTCCTGGGTGTCCTGGGTGTTTACAGCAGGCCATGTACTAAAGATTA
Source organism: Macaca thibetana thibetana (assembly GCF_024542745.1). NCBI lineage: Eukaryota > Metazoa > Chordata > Mammalia > Primates > Cercopithecidae > Macaca > Macaca thibetana. The sequence continues at coordinate 159,968,978 of NC_065584.1, read as the reverse complement.
ACATAAAAACAATAAGAAATCTCATTTAAACTTCACAAATGGAAGTCAAACAATACTACCCCTATTTTACAGATGTGAAAAAAGAGGCCCAAAGAGCTCAACCAATTTGCCATAAATCAGATTCCTAGCAGATGGAGAGGGAGGATTCAAACCCAAAATTCTTAACCAGTACCCGGCAATCTTAACAATTACCATCTACTGCCCCTTGGACCCCCTGTACCCAGGAGCCTGGCCAGCCAAGACTCACATCCCCAGGTGAGTGGCAACCACC